>NW_020664583.1:5918444-5994180 GCF_002925995.2 Terrapene triunguis
TTATCTCTGAAGCAGATGACTTCTCAAAAATTGTAGACCAGTGTAATCAGTTTCTTAATTTATTAGGCTTAGACTTGCGTGTTTTTGCTTTATTTTGCTTGGTCACTTACTTTGTTCTGTCTGTTATTAGTTGAAACCACTTAAATCCTACTTTTTATTCTTAATAAAATCACTTTTGTTTATTAATGAACCCAGAGTAAGCAATTAATGCCTGGGGGAGCAAACAGCTGTTCATATTTCTATCAGTGATATAGAGGGCAAACAATTTATGAGTTTACTCTGTATAAGCTTTATACAGAGTAAAATAGACTTATTTGGGGTTTGGATCCCATTGGGATCTGGGTGTCTGGATGCTGGAGGTAGGTGACCTGCTAAGCAGTTTTTGGTTAAAGTCTGCAGCTTTGGGAGCATGGACCAGAGCTGGGTCTGTGTTGCAGCAGGCTAGCATGTCTGGCTCAACAAGGCAGGGTTCTGAAGTCCCAAGCTGGCAGGGAAAACAGGCTCCGAGTTAATTTCAGCACATCAGGTGACAGTCCCAAGGGGGTCTCTGTGACTGAACCCGTCACAAATCGATTTCCAGTCACAACCGTTGAAATGGGATTACCATGGCCAGTTTTCCAATATTCATGTTGGTTTTGTACAGTTGAAAAAAAAAAAAAAAACCTGACATGCATTTCAAGTAGTGAAGTGTAGCCATACACCTATTTTGCTAATATTCCCAGGTGAATGCTAGCTTTCAGACGTACTCTGCCGACTGTTAGAATAAGAAATTCGGACAAATTCTAGTACCCAAGTCAGTCATCGTTACATGATACCATAGATTAAATAAAGATCGTATCAGTCTTTCATGCAGAAGTTGCAGTTTGACTCCTCCAAGATTACTGTAAGCACCACATCATTTTACCAATACAGATTTAAGATTATGCACCACTCCAGAAAAACTTCTCAGGTTAACAGAGAAAAATCCACATTAAATCAATCTGGAATCCAATTTATCTTAACCCTTTTTGATAGTACAGCTTCAGCCCTCACTGAGGTCAATGGGATTGCATAGGCTAATGAGCAGAATGTGACCCTCAGAGTTGCTAAAAGCTATACTTGACATAGATACATGTGCCCATCCCACATGTGATTGTATCAGCACTGGGATGTGCAGACCTTAATACAATCCAAATGAAGGCTATAAGTTTCTATCAACTGTGGAGAAGCAGGATATCCATGCAGACTCTGTCAATGATGGTAGGCCCAAGAATTGACCTTCCTTGACAGTAATACCATATCGATGTACAGATTCATGTATTCTTTTTTTGGGAGGCGATGGGGACAGAACAAAAACCAGATGTTGCTGCTCAGAAAAACAAAATTAAACCCCAGACATTGTGACTTACTGTGAGATGTAATAATAAATAATAATTAATAATAATAAAAAAACTAGGGCATGTGCATTGTCTGAGTCATGTGTTTCTAAAAAATTTTTTTTTATTTTTTGGACTGAACAATTTTTCCTCTTTATGAACTACTACATGAAAAACTCTTAAAGGTAAAACTTTGATAGAATCTATGTCATGCTAGGACAATTTTAGACATGCTGATCACACAGTGTCTATTTATGACTCAAAATTATTCATTTCTCCAATATCAGGAGAATGAGAAGATATACTTCTGACAGAGAAATTGTTGAAATAATTGTATGTAAAACACTGAGACAAGGCTAATGTTTTGTGATCAGCTTATCGAAATAATTTTCTTTTCATTCACTTTTGTATTTTTTGACCCCAAAAGAAGCTAGCATGGTGTTGACATTTTCAAACTTACTTAATACAGGATTTTTCATATCCCAAGTCAGTGTGATTAACTATTTTAAATTACTCACAAGCATTGCTAAGGCGAAGAAAAATCATGAAGAATTAAATCTTGTAATAATAATAGTAGTCTAGGTGTGAAGCTATTGTCTGTCCACTAAATTAGTCCAGAAATCCTTCATTTTCAACTTGGTTTAGAGAACGAGTCTCTTTGGCCATAGATAAACCACTCACTTCTCTGCCTCAGTTTCCCTATCTGGAAAATTAGTCTAAATGTATTTATTTCATAGCAATTTTTGTTACACTTTGAAGACAAAACATTCTAAGAATAAACTTGAAGCTTTTTCCCCCCCATGTACCTGTATCACTACACAGTTTACATAATTAATAGAATTAAGGAATTATACACAATATACAGAATATAGACATGGGATAATATGTTACCTGTTAAGGGTAGTACATTAATGTATCTTTATATTCCAATTTTTTGCTCTCTCCACATGAGATGATTTTGGAAAAAAATCTTTCAGTATTAATCTGCATATTAGTAGGTTGGCTTAATAGACTCTCTGTCTCTTACTGACAGTCCAGGAGATTGATAGAAGCCTCTGTCCTAAGAGGATCCACAGCATCTCTGCTAAAGATCATCAGCTGTAGCATGAATCTTAACACTGGGAAAATGTAGTATGACATACAAGCCATTACACAAGACTTCCATAAACAGTTTCATAATTTTCAACAGCAAGCATGAAGGAAACAGAGAGAGAACTTCCCACTAAAGAAAACAGTTAAAGCATGAAGATAAAGAATGTGGTCTTTGGAAGCAATATTCATACATTTGTTTACATGATAACTAGATACTTGATAGATTAGTGCATTAGAATACCTTAGTCTAAATTATGTATGATATACATTTTAAGTACTTTTTAAAGATATAGCACTTCATAAATTATACACAACAGCACCAAAACAGAGTCATTTATAGGGTGGAGTTTGCAACATACCATTTGAAGTCTCAAACATAACATACAATGCTGTTATTTCAAAGTAGTGCTAAAGTGCTATTTGAAGACCTATTCTTCTGTACACTGTTAGAAACAAGTCCCTCTGATCTTCTATACACACACCTGGACAGCCATGACATACTGAGGCTCATAGAAATCTCAGCAGGCATTGGGGGTGGGAGAGGGGCAATTTCAAGGTTCTCTCAAAACAGAGAAATTTTAAATAGGAATTTACACTGGATTATATAGATAAATGAATACAAAACAAACATACTAAGTTACTATGTAGCACAAATACAGAGTTTCTTACCTGTTACAAAATTAGTTATAAGTTTTCTAAATAAAAATACTTTTAGCAAATAGAACTTAGACCTTGTTGAAGCCAAAGACTTTAAAGGGCTTAAACACTTCCTTTTATAAGGCCTTATTTCCTAATGAGACACAACTGTGAACCTCTCATTCTCTGATTGACAGTTCCCACACTCCCTTTGCAGTGTTAACAATTTTTTTTTTTAACTTTTTTCCAGAAAAGCTCTGTAACTTTTTCTTCCCCTTGTTAGGTACAGAGTACATACACTCTGCTATGGACTCATCACAAAGGGTTATAACAAAAAGAACCATGTTATCCATCAAACTCAATAGCTTTTTGTATGAGATGTTGTAAATCAAGGTGCTGGATTTTTTTTGTAATTTATTAGCACAAAGAACTTGGTCTCATGCTTAAAGTTAATCCTGTGTTTGTGTTTAAGTGTTTGTAGAATCAGGAATTTACTTGTTTTTTATTCCTCCTATACAAATAAAGAGATCTTTTCCTCTCTATTGTTTTAATTATTTACTAAACTACTTATTTGAGTACTTTCACAATTTAGATCTTGTTTTTACTTTGATCTCTGAACTGTTGTAAATGCTTCCTGAAGGCCACTCGGCCATATACAAATTATATGTGATTAGACATTTATATATTGAAGTCAAAGGAAGCTACAGGTTCTCAGTACTTCTGATAATCAGGCACAAGCTGTCTTATGTTGGGCACCCATAAACTGAGGATCACAAGATCAGTGTCCTTTTTTGAACATTTGGGCCCTGATCTTCCAAACATTTATGCATATGTGTGTTCTTCCATTGACTTCATTGGGATTACTCTTGGAAGAGTTTGCAGGACTGGGTCTTAGTTTGGGTTGTTCAGGATGCTTTTTGAATGTTATTGTTCTAATGTGCTATGGTACATGGAAATGGCCCTCTGTAAAATAAATAATAACAATAATTGCTAAGAAATCAAACAAGTGATCCATATGTAACTGATATGAAGCTTCAGACATGGCTTGCAAACGGAACCAGTCCATATATCATAGAATTTTGGGGTTGGAAGGGACCTCAGGAGATCATCTAGTCCAACCCCCTGCTCAGAGCAGGACCAATCCCTAGACGGATTTTTGCCCCAAATGGCCCCCTCAAGGATTGAACTCACAACCCTGGGTTTAGCAGCAGGGCTGGCTCCAGGTTTTCTGCCACCCCAAGAGGCGGGAGGGGCGGGGGAAGCTGCGGCAGCGCCATCACGCCGCTCCACTCTTCGGCGGTAATTCGGCAGCAAGTCCTTTGCTCCGAGAGGGACTGAGGGACCTGCCGCCGAAGACCTGGACGTGCCACCCCAATAGCAGCCGGAGTGCTGCCCCTTGGTATTGGTCACCCCAAGCACCTGCTTCTTTAGCTGGTGCCTGGAGCCAGCCCTGTTTAGCATACCCACCATACCTGTCACTGGTTGACATCTACATACTTGGAGATATGTGTGATATCCAGCACATGTCTGTAAATATTTATGCATGTCAATAGGCCTATTTATATGAGTAAAGTTAAGCACAGACCATTACAATAGAATACTATAGTACTTTTAGATTAGGTTCTAAAAGTGTGATTGAAAGTCAGAGTATACTGGTTATTATGACATAAGCCCCAGAGAACAAATATTTTGTCCATGCACCTAATACTTTATGCCACACTAATTTACTGATTCTCTAAATGGAATCCACTTGTGCATATGTAGTTTGCACCAATTGCACATATTAGTTAACCTCGTTTCAAAAGTGTGTTTTACTCTTCACTCCAATATGGGATACACTAAGGCTTCAGTCCTGCAAACACTTATGCAGATGCTCAACTTTAAGCACGTGAGTAATCCCTTTGACTTCTGTGAACTCTTCACATGCTTATAGTTAAGTACATGTGTAAGTGATTGCAAGATTAGGTCCTACATTAACAATGGACAGAGATTGGTTATTACAGGAAATTGACAGGTTATCTTGTTTAGATTTTTCTATATAATGAAAATTGGGTAATAAAGTGTGTTAGTAATATAGAAAAGTGAAAATAAGGGTTTTAGAGACCATTAGTGTAGATTTGATTTTATGAACATGGCATTTTTAAGAAATGTTGCTTTTTCTGGTAATTAAAAAAAATAAGATAGTGACTCATTCTGTGTTCTTAACTAGGATAATTGATAATAAGAAGAACATATATTTTAGTCTTGTGTTTGAAACTAGCATTAGTTACTGAGTCTATAGTCAAGACTTTACTTTGTGCTGTGTGGAGAAATATATGGTTAAGAACTACCAGCAGTCTTCTCTTGTTGAGTAGTTGCTGTCTGTGTGTTGTATTTAAACTGAGTTTATGTTAAGAAAAGGGAGGTGCTTTTTGTCCTCTATAAAAACAAAAACCTCTGGTAGGGGGAAGGGGAAAAGTGCTAGACTTCTAATTTCTTGTATGTGTGAATTCCCTTATATTATTAGATGTATAGTAAACTACTATAAACCAAAAATATAGTTGGCTATTATTAGTAACTGGTTAATTTTGAGGTTTTGGGGTTTTTTTTTATACTTTTCAAATACTGAAAATTGTGTTTTCTTGTTGAAAGCAGACCTTTACTACCATCAAAATGTAGGTGGTGTCCCTGCCTCGAACTGGACAACTGAAAACTAATTATATTAACAATTATACTTTTCAAACTTATACCTAAAGGAGTATGTAGAAGGGAAGAGTTGAAAATTCAGCACAGATAATCCTGTTATTTCAAACTTGGAGGTAGTCTTTAACCTGTTAACAGATAATAGTAAACCTGCACTGGGTAATATGCTCTCAATGTGTCACAAATATAATCATTCCTTAAACAGACTTAGCAGGGATTGTTAAAATTAATGAAAACTCCTGAAATTACAAGAGGCAAATATTTATTCTATACAAACACATCCACTAACTTTTCTTCCATTGTTTCAGTACCTGTGTTTGAGATGCCTTCACCGTTACCTGTGCCTCAGACAAGTCTAACTTCTCCTAATCCTGGAATTTCACCGCCTCCATTTTATGTTTCTCAAACAACAAAAGAGAGGATTAAATGGAAAGGAAAACCGAAAAGAAACAAAATAAATAAAGATGACATTAGTTATCCGAGCAACTTCAAGTAAGTGAGGAAAGAGCTCTTATTTGTGGATGAAATACTAAATTGGCTTATGTTGGTCAGTGTCATATCCAGTGGGACAAAAATATGTATCTAGCTTGCAAATTGTTTGGGTATCAAAAAGTTATTTAACAAATATAGCAATTGTTTTTCAACATTTTCTGCACTATTAATAAATATCCAAAATTGCTTTTTCTTATTCAGTACTGGCCTTATTGTATCCTAGGGAAGGACTAGGAACTAGACTTCCAAATTTTCAGGTACTTTAAGCTGGCTGCCAATAGATAAATGTGCATTGTACTTACTAGCACCCAATGTCTACTCCAACTGAAACACATGCAATCTCTGCATAACAGTGAACATGAGCTTTTCAGGTAAAATACTTGGCCCTTACAGAGTGCCTCAGACTGTTGTTATGGGTGTTTATGAAAGTGCTGTTAAGTAAATAATGCACACATTGTACAGATGGCAAACTACTGCATGGAGTCACGATGTAAAGAGACACAATGAGTTAATGGCAGAGGTGGGACTAGACTCTAGGACTCCTTGGCCACAATTTTCCAAGAGGTGGACCATCTGAGAATTGGGCCCCTTTATGGCTTATCAGGTTGGGCACCCAAAATCTATAGTTGCTTTTGAGAATTTTGGCCCTGAATTAGTTCTGATCAGACATGAAGTAATATCATTTTCTCAATAGAAGGCAAAGGGGGGAAGTTAACTGGAAGATCAAATATAGCCTATAATACAAAGCTCTTTCTTTTAGAGAATATGCTTAAACCCTTGTTAACCTTTTCTTCTTGTACATGTCTGAAGCTACAGATATATTAGGTAGTGGAGAAGCTGAAGTTACAAGGATATATGAATTTGGTCAAGCTTGTCTTGCCACCTGTAGAAAATAAACTACCATAATTTAAAGGTCAATAAATCAGTCTTTTTCTTTCATCCTCAAATTTTTGTTGGCTTTACTTACTTTAAATGGTGGATAGCAAATAATGTCTGTTTCTGTTTACTTCTGATTTGTCAGATTACCTAAATACCAATTGAGGAGTGATACAGTTGTGTTACTGCAGACTACTACTACCCTTTAAGTCCTTCCCTGGCTCACTAATGAGAACCCCCTATAGGGCCAATACTGACTTGGGAGATACTGAGCATCTATTTCTTCTAAAAGAGAATATTTACTTGAGCTATACTTCATAGATCCTAGAAAACTGCTGTTAAACCCCACCTTGTTCTGAGAGGGAGAACAGGGCTGAAGTTACTGTGGCTGTTTTGAATCATTATATGTGGCGTCTCTAAAGTTGCAACAGTTTGCAAGTATGGGCTTTGCATAGTATTGAATACCAGAATGAGCAAATACCATGGTACATGAAGGGCTGGGCTGTTTGTCCAAGGATTTTGGATGACTCATGCTGTAGAAGGCTTCTACAATGGAAAGCATGAGGAAAGAGAACAAAAAGTGGGTAGTGTCAGTTTTCTCTTGGCCAGATGATTGAAGTGGACATTTCTTAGTTATAGCTAGTCTAGGGTAACCAGATGAAAGGAAGAAAATATCAGGACACCGGGGGTCTGCCAGCGGAGCGCAAAAAAAAAAAAAGCTGAGTGCTGCCGGCCGAGAAAAAAAAAAAAAATCGGGACAAACATCTAAAAAAGTAACCCTAAGCTAGTCAAATAAAGGGACACCATTAAAGAGACCCAAAAGCTCCTGACACATCTGAATTGTTCTTTGTTGCCTGACACTGTGTTTTGAGACTTTGGGAGGGGGGACTAGAAATCTGTCAATTTGTCTTGATTTCTTTTGTAGTCTATGAAAGATGACTAAAGATGGAAGGAGTTAATAAAGAGACTGTTAGCTGTGGCAACTTCTATAGGTAGCACAGAAGGACTTAATATTCTGTGGCTCTTTCTAGGACTACTGTAATGTACCATCGCTTGTGAATGTTACTCTTGAAGTCCCTCCATAATGTTAAAATGAATCCACTTACTTAAAAAAAAAAAAAAAGGGGGACTTGCTAGACTCCAAAACAAATGTTGCTACTAAAAGTCTACTAGACAAAATGGGGATATACACACATAATCTAAACTTATTCTTCAACTATTCCTGAGGCAGCGTATGTACATCATATGATAAGGACTCTTATTTTCTATGCAAGGGCCCTGTAGTGGAGTTTCCATGATCACTTCAAATACAATTGTTACCCATGACATTCTAGAATTTGAGTGCAACTGACTTCTAGTATATTTTCAATATGTCTCAAATAAGGTGTATATGGTGGTGACTTGACTAATTTTACTTACAACTGTTACTAATCTTGAATCCTATGTCTGCAGTGTGTGGTGCTAAAATGAACAAATATTTTCTCCCTAGGCACTTGGGCCATGTGGGATGGAATCCACTAACTGGATTTGCTGTAAGTATTTACCAATACAACTATCAAACCTAACTCCTAATGCTTCAGCTTGTGTGGAACAGTTTTAGAATCAAGAGTTAACTTCTATTAACTCTTAATAGTTCAGTATTGTGATCATGAGCTAAAAATTGCACTGGATTGCAACTTGGCATTCCTTGAGTTAAAACTTGTATGAAACTTTCTTCAACACCTGTAAGGAATGGTGTGGGGGGAAAATGAAATGGAAAGGCCTCTTCTGTCTTGCTGAAGAGTGGCCAAAATGGAATAATGAGGGTATATTGTTAAAGAAAGCCAATCCACTTAAAATTGGGTGGATAAGAGCTTTAAACTTAAAACTCTTCTTAGCAACATATTCTAAGAATAGAGGAAACAGTAGATCTAATAAATCTCACTTCAGAAAGCTTATTTCTCATGGTTTTTATTAAAGGTCTCTTCAAGACTGAATAGTCACTTGAACTTTTTTCTAGGATAAAATAGTTGAACTTCCCCCAAGGAACTAACAAGAAACATGAACTTGCTTCAGCATAGAGCTACACTTATTAATCATCTTAAAGTAAGATAGTGGAATGTAAACCGATTTCATTTAGTGAAGGCTTTCACAAACTTGTATTGCATTCAGTGTAATCTGGAGACTAATGGGAATACTCAGTTTGAAAAGCCAGGTTTTTTACCAGTTAGCTCCCCAACTTTTTTGGTTAATTGGCTTAAATTTTAAGAAATGTTCTGGAATCTAAAGAAACTGATAGCTTGTCTCCAATAGTATTGCTGAAATTGTCTCCTCGTTATACTCCTTCCCATGCAGCCTCAGGAAGGGGAACACAAATACATTAGTATTGCACTGTTTAAGGTTAATGAGTGGGGAAAAGATCTGAGATTAGTTCTCTGTCACATGACTAGCTTAACTTGACTCTTACTGATCATCTTGTAGACTATCTTGGATTCAGATCTGAAGAAGCTATTTATTCAGGCTGGTGTAACAGAGGATCATCTAAAAAACAAGAGAACCTCTGAAAAGATCTTTAAAACAATTGAGAGGAAAGGAGGAATAGAAGCTGTACGGAAAGAGATCCAGATAAGAGGTACTAATTCATTAGTGCAAATTAAATTTAGATACAGCTTAAGTAAGATACCACTTTGCCAGTATTTTAGCATTCATCTCATTACAGTAATATACTGGATTGAAGTTGGCTCTACAAGCTTGCCTTGTTACAAAAGCAAGTAAAACATGACTTCATAGATATAAGGCTGAGGTAACTGAAGTTTCTTTCCATAGTTAATAGAGAATCTGTTTAGAGGCATATTGATAGTGTGCATGGGGTGAGGGCCATGCAAGCCTCAAAGGTTGGATTTGAGCTTTCCTAAAATTCAGGGGTGTTCACATCCAGAGGTTTTGCTCTAGGCACACTTAGTAGGCTAGCTATATTAAGAGTATTATTAGCTAGATAGCTGACATGTTCTCTAGTGCCATATAATGTCTCATCCCTACCCCTTTGTATCGTACAACATAATATGGGATAAGTGCCTCAGAATTCTACTTCTTTAAGATTTCTGATAAGTGAAAAACATTGCCAAACAAAGGGTAGGTGCTGAGGTTGATTGGGTAGGAAATCAATCTGAGACAGATATACATTAAACCTAAGAGCATAACTTTATTTTTCTACAGCCACATCGTCAAGATACAGTTCTCATCCTCTGCTTCATTCTACATCATCTTCAGAGCGAAGTTCAACCATCAGTCCTAGTATTGAACTAAACTCCCCAGTTCTAAGAGCAGATGATGGACTCAAAGCAATTCTACTAGCACCTCCCTCTACATCAAAAGTGCTGTTACCTACATGGAATGTCCCTTCAGTTGTCATTGCACCAGCACCTCCAATGCCACCTCCTTTGTCTCCTTCTAAAAGGGCATCACCAATGGGTCTACATAAACCGACTCTCAGTCTGAGAGGACCGCAGCTGCATAAAATAAAGACTGAAAAGACCCCAATTACTTTGCATCAAAATGATGTAATGGGTCAGATCAGAAAGGGAATCCAGCTGAAATCGGCAAGTATTTTTTTTTTAACCAGTACTAATTCATACTAGTGAGCATATGACTTCTCAGCAATAAGAAAAGCTAAGTATAACTAATAATACATCCCAACTGGAGCAAAGGAGAGTGTGGAATCTAAGGGTGCAATTTAATACTTGGTGTAGGCCTGTATTCCTATTGCACAGTTGTGCTGCAGCTAGAAAGCTGACTATGGTACAATGTAAATGTAACTCTAGAAGATTTTTTTTTTTAAAGGGTATCTTATTGTCAAGATACAGACAACAAGAATGTGAAAACTGAGAATAAGCAACTTCAGAGTAAAATGCCCCCCTGCGCTTGGATGGGTCACTTCCCCAATCTTTGCCGCTAAGTGGAACTTGCATGGAAGGTGCTGTAACTTACCTTGGAGTAAGGAAAGCAGTGACTCTTCAAAACGTGATTTAAACAATAAATGAATGTGTTTAAAAGGTATCTGAGGCAGAAATATAAAGTTAAACAACTAATATGTTTCTTTCAAATAACTCTAATTTATAAAGTGAAAATGATCAATGTAGTATCAAAACGCTTATTCGAGAACTGTCAGGGTAGTTAAGTAGTGAACTGTCACTTCACCTGTAGAGTTCTGCTACTTAAAGTAACACTCAGGTTGATCAAAAAGATCAAACAAGGTTCATACTAGCCAGTCTGGATGAGCACATTAAACTTCCTCCTCTTGTAAAATTGCACATAAAATAGCCTAGAAAGGAATCTTTCCTAAATATGGCTTAAAACTAATAGCAAGACTTGCCTTTTCTCTGCTAAATGCATAAATTAGTGGTATGTGGACTTGTGTACCATCAGTCATTGGGAGAATCCCAAAGCACTTAAATGTTAGGTAGGTAGGCTGACTTGTAAAGGTACATGGTGAGGCAGAACTAAATAGAATAAAGAGTCCAAATTCTTTTTCTGCTTTGATCTAAAGTTGAGATGCATTTCCAAAGCTGTTAGAGTGGAAATCTTGCAAAACTAGGCTTTCTGCTGGTGCTTCTGGTGAAGTTTTATTCTATACTCATGACCTGTACCCCAAACTGCCAAAAAAAACCCTCAAGTCTGAGGCTCTGGCTATACTAGAGAGCTTACAGCAGTGCAGCTGCAGTGCTGTAAGCTCTCTAGTGTAGCCACTCAAAGCCGATTGGAGTGAGCTCTCCCATCAACTTAATTAATCCACCCCACAAGGAGTGGCGGTAGCTATATCAGTGGGAAAAGCTCTCCCATTGATGTAGTACTGTCCACTCCAGCATTTAGGTTGGTGTAATTTGTCACTCGGGGGTGGCATAGTCATACCCCTGAGTGATAAAACTTATAATGACATAAGTGGTAGTGTAGACATAGCCTGAGTTCTTAGATCCTGTGAAATCACATGAATGGTTGTTGTAAACAGAAAAATACCACCCTCTTTGGGAAATTCCAGGCACCCTGATGTCTGGATAAAAAGACCAACTGGAGCTCTATGCTTAGAAAACATGCACATACAGTACAGTGAACAACAGAATTTTATTTGGAACTGCTAACGTAGTTAAACTTGAAAAATAACATGAGAAATCAAGAGTTTGAGTTTTGGAACAGCTGCTGCATCATCTATAGGTACTGTAATCATTTAGCCCAGCTGTACTAACTATAATATTTAGTATAGTTTTGCTCAAAATATGCTATTTATCAGCCTCTTTCCTGCAACTTTCTGTGCTAGAAGCTACCAGATGGGTCTCAAAAGCATTCTCATTTGCTTCATATCTGTTTCAAGAGTCTCTGGGGGGAGGTTAAGGGACATAGCTGTATTTTCTCAACAGCATGGGTTCTCCAGATGCTGACCATTATTGTAGCATATCCCTCATCTAGCTGAACACTGCCTCTTGCTGCAGTTCTTTATCCTATCCCATATAAACATGATTATGTTCTGTCATAACAATCTAACTGGATCTGGTTAATTGCAGATGGAATGACTTGAAGGTTGGACTTCAGTTGTAAAAGTAATGCAGACACTAGTGCTGGGAATGTGAAATAGACCCAACAAGTGTCAGTAGTACCTGCTCCATATGTTTGTAGTATTTGCTTATGAAGCTCTTGATATATGGGAAACTGAGTTTATCCCACAGCTGTGTGTCATATAATGGCCTAGATCTGAGGAGGGAGTACAGCATCAAAATAAGTAGAAGGGACCCATTTTATTTTGAGCATAGGTTTCAATGATAAAATAATGCTGGTACTCTCTAGGGTGGGTTTAGGAAGCTATTTATAGTAGCTTTCTTTTACAGCTGTCATGGAAGAAGACCCTTTGGGTGCAATTTAAAATGTTATCAGAAGTCTTTTAGTTGGGATAGTTAACCACAGAGAAAAGTGGCTTCCACAGACAAAAATCTGAGAGCCTATGAAATCTGATAGCAGAGAAAGCACGCTCAGTGACTGTAAAAGAGAGACTCTCTAACAGGAAGGCATGAAAAAACTCTTTCCAAACAATGAAGTAGCTTGAGTGCACTTCTCCAACCTGAAGAGGGCCCTGAGTCTCATAAGGAGTGTGTGTTGCTGGCTCCTGCAATGGGAGAGGGCAAAAAGCACAAGACAAGCTGGGTCCTGTGAGATTTCCAGTCTTTACAGGACATTTGGGGTAGGCTTGAGGTCTCATAGGATTTGACACATGATTTGGAGCCATAACAGCCATGTGGTCAGTTACTTCCTGGTTTCCAGTAGTTAACCCAACCTCACTGGGCAGGAACTCACTGATTTAGGCTCCAGATACAAAAAGGTAACATAGTGAACATTGTGAGGGCAATCTATATGAGAGGGGGCATTGTGTCTAACCCCCAAAGGAAAGGTGAACCAGGGGCTGGGGTTGTCTGGGGGACCATCCCGCTAATGCACTTGAATGTGGTGCTGGCTGGGGGATCAAGGTCCCCTCCAACCACAACCTCTGGAATGGGAAGGGATGCTAGTGGGCAAGTGTAGGTTCCTAGAGACCATCCCCGTGTGATGACTGCCTCCCCTAGGAATTGGCAAAGGTCAATGGAGTGTGAGTGACTGTGCTGGGCTGTCCCCCAGTGGGAACCTTGGTTGCAATTTGATGAATAAAGTTGCAGCCTGATTAAAAGCCATATCATCTGTCCTTGCCTCCTTCTGTGTGGTGAGCATACTATTTTCCATTACTGTGGGTAATAGAAAAATACAGCGTTAGCAATGGAATACTCCATTAAAAGCTGCTAATGCTTGTCTGGCTGTGCTCCAAGCTTTAGTTCCTTTTCTTTTGAGTAATGCTTTGAATCACAGCTTGCTACCTGTATTGGAATGTAGGTGGGGAGCCATGTAACTTCTGGATTGACTTTGCAAAAACTCTGCGTATGGAGGTGGAGTCCTTTGGGGCTCTTTAAATGCTACAATAATTCTATTCATCCTTAAGTGTTACTCTGCACCCTTCCAGTCTCCAACTAACAATAGATGGAGATGGTACTTTCTTATAGATTTTGCTTTTTTGGGTGGGTTTTGCATTTAAAAATCATGCAGTTGTGATCTGTTATGTTCTTGTATTGCTATTTTTAGGAAATATGGAGGGAAGTTAAACTGGACCATAGACTATGGCTTTGTTTTGACTTTGACAGAAATAACTAATCCCGCAGTTGCAGAGAACTGATGAAACAGTACTGTACAAATTCGTGCATGTCAAGACTGAAAACCTCTGTTGCAAAATTTGCATTAACAAAACATACATTGGTGACATTACCCTTTTTAACTTTACTGCTGATGTTTACTGAGAAATGTCTAAGCAAATTGTAAGTAGTGAGCTCTGATGCTTAAGCTCTAACAGTTACATGAGCAAAAATGCCTTGGCATGTGGAAGCTTGTTTTGATTCTCTTGTGCTTAAAAAAATAAATAAAAATAAATCCTAATAAAGCCTAGTGGCTGGGCAACTATCACAGCTGCTTCCTTGAAGCCAGGAAAAAGCTGTCTAATTCAGTTTAGTTAGACAACCTGCAGTTGCTCCAGGCATTCTCTGATGCTCCAAGCCTCATTTTCACTGGTTTTGAACATGAACAGTCTACAAAACTAGGTGGTTTCTCCTAAACATCTTCCCTCCTGGGAGGAATTGTTCCTTCCCTACAAAAGGCTTTGTAATACAGGGAGGGTTGATAATTTCACTATAAATGCAAGTACACCAAGCCTATCTGAAAGCAGAAGTGTCCCTCTTATTACCTCTCTATCTGCAGTATTTTCTTGTATTTAGGAAATACTTGACTCTCTATTTGAGGCAATTCACAAGTTCTTAAAGGCAAAGTATGAGTCTACTGCTCAAATCTGGGAAAAGTGTGTGTACTAGCTATTTTCCATCCTGAGGTTAAAATTGGACAAACTGTGGTCTTATCCTAATAACTAAGTGGCAGTTTCATCCCTAATTTGAAAAAGGTCAGGGTTGGGTCTTGTAAAGCTTCAGTCAGTTCACTTAAAGCATCTCTTCCAAATTAATTCATTTCCCATGAGTTGTTTAGCCTAAAACTAAATAAACAGTGATTCCAAATGCTCATATGTGCATCATTATTGATGTTTGTTTGGTCAGGTTTTTCATTCTGGTAATATTTTAAAGTAAACATTGGATGCTTATAGCATAATTACTTTCTAAAAATAACTTTAATAGTAATATTCCCACCTCCTATCTGGAGTGGAATTTCTAATGTTTAAGATTTCTTCAGGGAAGAGTTTTGCTTCAACAGATTGTTAATCATAATTCCTAGTTAAGTAACAGAGTCTAATAGCCATAATCCTCAGTGCTAGTTTATTGATATAATCCTGCGAGGTATTTTTGGCAGAACTATGCTAATCTAATTTGGAAACTCTTACAAATAGTTTGTTCCAAGGCCTTCAAAGCCCTTCGTATAAAGCATTTGTTCATGTCTATGTAGTCACTGCCTAGTAAAATGAACATCTTTCATGATCGCTGTTAGTAGCACGTATTACAATAGGTCAGAAAGGACAACAAAAAGCTAGGAGTTGCAGTGGCTTCTGTTTCAAAGTTTCATTTGTCTCGGTCAGTGACAGTATCAAGGGCTGTCTGTAAAATGGAGACTGGAATGTGAACACCACATGGTATTGTGGATGGAAAGTGCAGCCTTGCCAGGTCCTAACCTGGAATTCAGTATCTCTTGCCAGTGTCCAGGTTCTTCATCCAACGTCCATGATGTCACCATGATTCCAGGTCTTTATGGTGGATGACTGATTGAAAATCTCCTAAACTGTGTAGCTCTGAGTGAAGTCTGTGCTCCATGTAAGGTGTCAGAAAGACTTAAGTCCTCTTACCACAGAACAGGCAGTAGGAGGGCAGATAGGCTTGGTGTATTTGCATTTATAGTGAAGTTATCACCCCTCTGTGTATTACAAAGCCTTTTGTAGGGAAGGAATAACTCCTCCCAGGAGGCAAGACATTTATGGGAAACCACCTAGTTTTGTAGACTGTTCATGTTCAAAACCAGTGAAGATGAGGCTTGGAGCATCAGAGACAACCTTTTATCTCTGAAAGAGCTGCAGTTGCTCCAGGCACTCCAGCTAAGCTTAGTTTGCTTCCTCCTGTCCTAGAGTGGCTATTTGGGATATATTCAATCCTAGGCTGCCTTCTAAGGATGCATACATCTGAAGCTGAACTGAAATCACTGAGTACAGATCAGCTATATTGGGTAAGAACTAGTTCTGCCTGGCTTTTGACCTGGAACAAAGTTGAAGTAGGGAATAACTAATTCTATGTCCCCTGCCAGTGGCATGAACACCAACCTGCACGTCCACCACCCAATCAAAGACCAGTAGCTTCATGGTACAGCTATCAGACTGGCTTGAAATAGGGTATGTGGTTTCTAGCTGTAACTCTCTAATAACTCTGCATTAACTTTGGGTCAGTTTATACTGTATTTGGAACTAAAACAAATTTTATTTCTTATTTTGGCCAACCAATTAATCATCATATAATACACTTAAAGAACGTGTTGAATCTTTACTAAATACATTCTTGCCTAACTTAATAAATAGTAACTTAAACATAACTCCATATTTCTGGTCTTAATAGCTCCATTATACAAGTCTAAATGATCACTCCTATTTAAACAGGTGACTCCAAGTCCAACATCACCACAGTCCCCCAACGACGGAGGAATAGTAGCTGCTCTTAAGGATGTTGTTCAGAAGAGATATAAGGCCCTTTACTCTTCAGGTAGGCTTTAAATCTTTTCTCTTTGCTTAGAAAACTTTAGTATTGTGCTTTTCTCTAAAATTAGGAAATTTTACCAGTGTCTATTGGTATAGTAGTTAGACTGAGCGCAGTAGTGTTCCTCCAGCTTGGTTCTAAAAGGTTCACTGTCTCCATTTATTCTGGATTTCTGACAGAAGTGGGCATTGATTTGGGGAATTACCTGTAGACAAGAGTTAATGCAAAATTTAAAATAGTAGTCCAGTATCTATTACAGAGGCTACTTCCTAAACTGGTGAGTAATACCTACTAAGTAATTGCAAAAAAAAGTGTTGCTGGAATAGCATTCTTGAGGTATGATAACTTACATCAGGGGGTTTCAAACTTCATTGCACCTTGACCCCCTTATGACAATAAAAATTACTACACAACCCCAGGAGGGTGGAGTGAAACCTGAGCCCACCCAAGCCCCGCTGCCCCGGGGGAGGGGGCAAAGCCAAACCCCAAGCCCCACTGCCCCGGGGGGGAGAGCAAGCCCAAGACCAAGGGCTTCAGCCCCAGACATGGGGGCTGTAACCTGAGCCCCACCACCCAGGGCTGAAGCCTTTGGTCTTGGGCTTGCTCTCCCCCCCCCCCCCCCAAGGCAGTGGGGCTCGGGCTTTGGCTTTGATCCAGGCCCCAGCAAGTCTAAGCCAGCCTGACGACCCCATTAAAACAGGGTTGTGACCCACTTTGGGTCCTGACCCACAGTTTGAGAACTGCTAGCTTACATGTTTATAAGGAAAGTGATCAAAACCAAGTACATCAACCAAGTATTGTATAGGCAAAGGAGAAGGAAGGGCTGCAACACTAAAGCAAATAATTAGTTGTACCAAATTTAATATTTTGTTTCAAGTCTATTTAGGTAGCTTTTTAAAAGATAGCTGAGCAGAGATGAGTAAGTTCTAAACAGAGTCTAATGAAAACTCCTGATTGACCTAGTCAGGCTACACATATAGCAATATTGGGGGGGGGGGGGGGGGGGGAGGGGAGAGAAAGTAAAAAAATAAATAAACAGTATATCTTTCTTTCACCACAGCTCCTGTTCTTTTTGTAGTTTGGATCATCTAGTCAAGGGATGGGCAAACTTTTTTTGGCCTGCGGGCCGCATTGGGTTTTGGAAATTGTATGGAGGGCCGGTTAGGGGAGAAGGATGTGGCCTGGCCCCCCTGCTTCTTGCCCCCTGACAGCCCACCCCCAGGACTCCTGCCCCATCCAACCCCCCTGTTCCCTGATGGCCCCCCAGGACCCCTGCCCCATCCACCCCCCCCCATCCCCTGACCGCCCCTGGAACCTTTGTCCCTGACTGCCCCGCTGGACCTTTGCCCCATCCAACCCCCCTGTTCCCCACCCTCAGACTGCCCTGATCCCTATCCACACCCCTGAACTCCCCTGCCCTCTATCCAACCCCCCCCCCCCGCTCCCTGCCCCACTAACCGCGCTGCCTGGAGCACTGGTGGCTGGCGGTGCTACAGCCACACAGCACAGAGCACCAGGTCAGGCCAGGCTCTGCAGTGGCGCTGCCCCAGGAGCTCGCAGGCCTGCCACCCAGAGCATTGCGCTGGCGGTGGGGCGAGCAGAGGCTGTGGGGAAGGGGAAACAGCCGGGGAGGGGCTGGGTGCTAGCCTTGTGGGCCAGGAGCTCGGGCCAAGCAGGAGGGTCCCAGGGGCCGGATGTGGCCCACAGGCTGTAATTTGCCCACCTCTGATCTAGTCACTTAGTACCTGCAATCACACTTGCATACAGGTTTAATTGTTCCACTTACTGATACCCAAAAGTTAGAGATGGTTCTTCTTCGAGAGATGTCCCTGTGGGTGCTCCACTCCAGGTGTTGGTGCGTCCCTGTGCCTTCGCTCAGAGATTTTTGTAGCAGTACTCATACTGGCCATGCATGCGCATAGCCTGCCCCCCGCTCTGAGTTTACCTTAATAGTACGCATGCGCGGCCAGTCTTTCTCTACCGTCCCCGGCCTGAGACGGAGCTCAGCAGACTCGTTAAGAACTTCTTTCCTCTTGTTACAATTACCCTTCTAGTTAGTTTGTTGTTAGTCATAGTTAGATACCATTTCTATCTTTTTCTTTAAAAAAAAAATTTTCTTCGTTCCTGTCAGCCGCAGCCGCTTCTGACATGCCTGGCTCCACAGGCTTTAAGCACTGCTCTACCTGCAAGGAGCCTATCCCCCTGTCAGATGGCCACTCACAACATATAAAATGTTTGGAGGAGACCCACATCCCCCAAAGATGTGCCCACTGCAGTAAACTTAGCTCCAGGGCACGGAAGGACAGGGAGCTTAGATTGAAACTGCTCCTCCTTCAGAAATCCCTAGGCGCAGCTTCAGACCCAGGCGCTGATTCTGGCTCCGCTGACTGCCACAGCCCCCCCACCTCAAAGAAGAACAAGAAAACTTCAAAAAGAGGGCACCTTTTGTCATCCACAAAGGAAACCCTGCGAGACAAGATTTCTCTGGGCAGATCTACCACTTCCCTCCATGTGCTTCCCCGCTTGAGCACATTTGACGCGCCGGGCTCCTCCGGCACCGCGCGAAACCCGCCTGTGGCAGTGGCGCAAAACTCCGGTGCTGAGGCTTCAGGCTTCCAGTTGCCTGCCTCTCTTCTGGCACCATTTGGCACCGTGACGGACACGGTGCTGACATATCACAACCTGCCTGACCCCCTGCAGGCTGATATTGATCTTCTGGCACTGACACCTGCTGAGCTGACTGGCAGTGAGCCCAGGCTCAAAACACCAGTGCAGAGGAATTTCTCCTCACAGCAGCTTCCTCCTGCACATCCTTCACCTCACACAGGAGCCTCAGCACTGCAATTTACTCAGTCAAGAGATCTGCTCATGTCACCTATCCTGCAGTCACCCCTGCTGAATGCCTGCTTCTCTCCAATGGCTGAATCAGGGTCTGAACAGCCTTCCTCTAGTGAGGAGGAAGCCGGACTGCAGGGTTTTTTTCACTGTGTCAAGACTTCCATCCTCAGACCCCAGTCAACAGAGGTCATAAAAAAATTACCTTATCCTATTCTCAGGATCCTGCCCCCTGGTGTGTGAACCCCTGGATGGCACCACCGATGCCCTTCCCACCACCATGGCAATATTGGGCCCCATAGGCATCGTATCCTCGAGAACACACGCGCTACTCCACCTCAACCAGGCGCAACACCTGCCTAGCACCACCACCTGACGAACCTGCCATTGACACAAGACACCAGACAGCACTGTCACACTTGCAGGATCAATCACGTCCTGATCCTATTCTAGTAGAGCCAGAGGTAACGCCTGAAGAAGCCTTATTTTCCCCCCTCTCCCAACATCTTCGGATGACTTCTCGAAATTTCAAGACCTTTTTAAAAGTTGCCAGTGAATTGAAAATTAACTTGGAGGAGGTCCCCGAACAACAGCATTCTTTCAGCTCCATCAGAGTCTATTTAGCTGCTATTACAACCTTCCATGACAGAACCGACGATACCTCTGTTTTTGCTCATCCAATCACCAAGCGTTTCCTCAAGGGACTCCAAGCCCTATACCCAGACATTAAACCGCCTACCCCTCTGTGGGACCTTCATTTAGTACTATCCTGCCTAACTCAACAACCATTTGAGCCCCTAGCCACTTGCCCCCTTTTACACCTTTCGATGAAAACAGCATTTTTAGTGGCAATTACCTCCGCCAGATGGGCAGGAGAAATAGCAGCTCTTATGGCAGATCCACCATATACGATATTTTTCAAGGACAAGGTTACCCTTAGATTACATCCCAAATTCCTTTCAAAGGTGCATTCCCCATTCCACATTAATGAGCCGATACACCTACCGAACTTCTTTCCGAAACCACATGCGAACTCTTTCGAAGCCACAATGCCTACGTTAGATGTACGCAGGGCCTTGTCCTTCTATTTGGATAGAACCAAACCTTTTAGAAACTCTTCTAGACTTTTTGTCTCCATCGCGGACCATTCCAAAGGAACACCTATTTCTACCCAGAGACTTTCAAACTGGATTTCTGAGTGCATCCGATTGTGTTATCAAATAAAGAAAGTTACACCTCCAGCCGGCATCAGAACTCACTCCACTAGATCTCTGGCTGCCTCGGTGGCTTTCTTACACAAAGGTCCCCTAGCTGACATCTGTAAAGCAGCCACTTGGTCCTCTGAACACACATTTGTTAAACACTATGCCCTTACTCAGTGCCCTCTCTCTGATACACAATTGGGCAGGGCTGTATTAGCTACTGCATTCCTATCAGATCCGAAGTCCCTACCTCCTTGAGACATACTGCTTTTAAGTCACCTGTAGTGGAGCACCCACAGGGACATTTCTCGAAGAAGAAGAGGCGGTTACTCACCCTGTGCAGTAACTGACGTTCTTCGAGATGAGTGTCCCTGTGGGTGCTCCACTACCCACCCTCCTCCCCTCTACTTCGGAGTTGGGGTAGCCTCCATTGTAGAGAAGGAACTGAGGAGACCAGCCGCGCATGCGTAATATTAAGGTAGACTCAGAGCTGGGGGGCAGGCTATGCGCATGCGTGGCCAGTACGAGTACTGCTACAAAAATCTCTGAGCGAAGGCGCAGGGACGCACCAACACCTGAAGTGGAGCACCCAGTCATTTCTAAGAACGTCAGTTACTGCACAGGGTGAGTAACCGCCTCATCACATATTGTTATGTCCCCAAGGCTGCTGTTGTGATCACTGTATGATAAAGTTGTACTTCTCCTATGCAGAGAGGCGTTAGAAATGTTTTCAAATCTCCTACTGACTATTCTTTCCCCCTGCATCTGTCCCTCATATAATGGCATGGGTGCTGGAACAATTTGTATAATGGGAGTGCTGACAGCCATTGAACCAAACTGCAACCCCTGTATATGATAGAAATCACTTCAAGCCAGGGGGTGCTGCAGCTCCCCAGTACCCCTAGTTCCAGCACTATGAATAATGGGGTTACTCAGGTTGATAGTCTCTCCTCCACCACCTAGGTCCTTAATAGTGGCAATAGCGGGTGTTAGGTGTGTTAATTTGAGAATGCAGAGAGGTCGCAAGTGTTAATCTGACCTATAGAGGGAAACATGCGTTTTGAATCCAAAAAGGCTGGTGCAAGTAATTGAGAACTACTGCATCTGACCTGAAAATAGACTACTTGTAGAAAGGCCTCCGTAAGTTAGTATCCCAATTCATGCTTGCTTACCCTCCTCCCTGCCTGACTTTTGGATTGGTAATTTTGATACTGAGTTAGCTTGTAAAATTACTCATGTACAGGGCCGGTGCAACCACTAGGCGGTCGCCTAGGGCACCAAGTGATTGGGGGCGCCAAAAAGCTCCCTCCGTATTTCCCTGGATATGTCCTTTTTTGTCTTTAAATAGCCATCCTAGAGGAATTGGTAGAAAGGTCTGGGATTTTCCCGCCCCCCTCCCCCCCCATGCAGAGTGCGACGCGGCTGATTGGGCACCTGGGCCAGATTGAGCCGCTCCCATTGGCCTCCAGCAGCCAGAGTCCCTCCCCCCCACCCGCTGCCTCAGCGCCGCGTCACCGGCATTCTGCGGGGGAGGGGCTCTGCGCTCGGCAGCCTGTTTGGTTTGGCTCCATGTGGAGCCAGCGGCTTGAGCGGCATGGTGGTAAGGGGAGTCCCAAGGGGCTGTCAGGGGCTGGGGGGAGGGTTGGATGGGTTGGGAGTCCTGGGGGTCTGTCCGGTGGGTGGGGGTATGGATAAGGGTTGGGGCAGTCAGGGGACAGGTAGGGGGCAGGGTCCTAGGGGGGCAGTTAGCGTGGGGGGGTCTCAGGAGAGGGCAGTCAGGGGACAAGGAGCAGAGAGGCTTAGGTAGGGGGTGGGGTCCTGGGGGGCAGTTAGGGGCAGGGGTCCCAAGAGGAGGCAGTCAGGGGACAAGGAGCGGGGGGGGGGGTGGGGGGTCTGAGGGGGGCAGTCAGGGGGCGGGAAGTGGGAGGGAGTGGATGGGGGTGGGGCTCCCCCACCCCATCCTCTTTTTTGATTGTTGAAATATGGTAACGCTAAAAAAGCGGTGCCCTGGCTCGGCAGGGAGAAGCTGCCTTCCGGAGGCACCGGAGAGCCAGAGCGTCGGCTTGCGGGGGCGGCGAGCCCCAGCCATGGAGGAGCCGGCATGGTGCAGGGGTGCAGCAGCCCTGCAAAGGCAGCAGCACCGCTGGCGGGGAGCAGCTGCGCCCCTGCCCCCCCCCGGGGGGCTCCTGCAGGCCGCAGCAGATGCATGCGGTCAGCGGCCCCTGTGCGGTCCCTGTGCGCCCCCCGGCTCTCCCTGGCCACGCTTGGGCTCTGCAGCTCCTGGGTGTGTGAACTGCTGCTGCCCCTCCTGGGGGGGAGGCTCCTCCATGGCTGGGGCTCACTACCGCCACAAGCGGGATGCTCTGGCTCTCTGGTGCCTCCGGAAGGCGGCTCTTCCCTGTCGAGCTGCTGCAGTGGCCCAAGCCCGGCAAAGCCAGTGAGTGGACTCTGGGCGGGGGCCGGTGGGGTGGGGAGGGCTTGCGGGGGGGCTGTGCACCCTCCAGGGGAGTTCAGGGGATGAGGAGGGGGGGAACCTGGCCTCTGGGGTCTATAAAGGCTCGTTGGGATTTGCCCCTCAATGAACTGATGTGCAGGGGGGAGGGGAAGGGCGCAAGGTGGAAGTTTCGCCTAGGGTGCAAAATATCCTTGCACCGGCCCTGCTCATGTATTACATTTAATTCCATGGACTGCCACTGTGCCCTGTGATCTGACTTGTTAACTTTTAGGCTGACTGATTTACAGGAAGAATCATCTGAAGATAAACTTGAAACCCTTGTAGTCCTGAAGGCCCTACATCACTCTCACATCAATAATTTTTATAAGCAGTTACTAAATGAAGAGCTATGTATTGTAATTTAAGTCTTAGGAAACAGCAATAATGAAACATATGCCTGTCTAGCTTAGTTACAATACAAATCAGCTAGCACTTCTAGTGAATCTATGATAGGGAAGTTCTTAAAAATCTTTTGCCTAGTATGGGACACTTATATTGTAAAACTCATTTTGCAGGTGAGGAGACTGGGTCAGAGAACGAAGAAGAATGGAAAGACTAAAGGTTTTCTTTTTCCTTGAGGTATAAGAAAATTACAAGCAAACTTGGGTACTCCCACTTTCTTTCTCTCCCTTCCCCCACCCCCGTAGGAAAAACTTGAACTCTCCAGTTGCTTTAATGTAAATACTACCTACTAAAATCTCAATGTAGATAGATTTTAAACCACCAACTTTCAAATGTGTTGTTAGTATGGGGTGTATAAAATAAACTTTTTTAAAAAAAAGTTTGTGCTTATTAGGAAATACTACTTCACATTTGCAAGTGGTCAAAAATGTAATGAAGACCTGCTTTTTACTACATGATTAAAATACAGTACCGAAAACTCCTAGAAAACTAACCTTTAAATTATTTACTTCAAATATTTATATTTCAAAATAGATACCTTAGGTAGGTCCATAAAATTAGACATGATGAACATCCAGGCAATGGATCTGTAAAAAAGGAGGAGGGGGAACAAACAAACTCTTCACTTAAACTTCAAAGGGCTATTTTCTGCTTCCATTGAAGTAAGTGGATGCTTTCCACTGTCTTCAATGGGTGCGGAATTTAGCCCTAAATTATAGCAAAGTATTCAGCAAGCTGTTGAACACTAAACTTAAAATACCTGGGAACTTGAAGAATACTAAAGAGCGTCCTCTAGCTAACACAGTGCCCAGGACTGAAAATGCAACTCAACAGTTGAGCAGGGAGGGGGAAAAAATTACTATATAAACTACCCAGAGGAGGCTTTATAGTTGGCAAAATTTTGCTGTGGAAAGTACTATGGGGGCTAGTGACAAAAAGCAGTGAAATAGCTAGGTTTCTATGGGTATGTCTACACTACGAAATTAGGTCGAATTTATAGAAGCCGGTTTTATAGAAATCGGTTGTATACAGCCGATTGTGTGTGT
This sequence comes from Terrapene triunguis, assembly GCF_002925995.2. Classification (NCBI taxonomy): domain Eukaryota; kingdom Metazoa; phylum Chordata; order Testudines; family Emydidae; genus Terrapene; species Terrapene triunguis. The sequence continues at coordinate 5,943,333 of NW_020664583.1, forward strand.
CCCCACATAAAATGCTCTAAGTGCATTAGGTTGGCGGACCGCGTCCACAGTACCGAGGCTAGCGTCGACTTCCGGCGCATTGCATTATGGGTAGCTATCCCACAGTTCCTGCAGTCTCCGCCGCCCATTGGAATTCTGGGTTGAGATCCCAATGCCCGAATGATGCAAAACAGTGCCGCGGGGGGTTCTGGGTACATGTCGTCAGGCCCCTCCCCCTCCGTCACAGCAACGGCAGACAATAGATTCGCGCCTTTTTACCTGGGTTACCTGTGCAGACAACATACCACGGCAAGCATGGAGCCCGCTCAGCTCAGCTCAGCGTCACCATATGTCATCTGGGTGCCGGCAGACGTGGGACTGCATTGCTACACAGCAGCAGCAGCTAACTGCCTTTTGGCGGTACACGGTGCAGCATGACTGGTAGCCTTCATCGGCGATCTGGGTGCTGGCAGCTGTGGGGCTGGCAGAGGTAGGGCTGCATTGCACCAGCCCCTTAACTTTTGCCTTTTGGCAGTAGGTGGTTTATTACGACTGGTAACCGTCCTCGTCGGACAGCAGTGGCTGTCAATCATGGGCACCTGGGCAGACATGCTCAGTCCTATCGAACTGTCTTGACAATGATGGCTATCAGTCGTAGTATGCTATTTTCTGCCAAGCGCCCAGTATTTTCTGCTAAGCACCCAGAAGAGGCCGAGGGCGATCTGGGTGCTGGCAGACATGGGGCTGGCAGACGTGGGGCTACATTGCTACACAGCAGCAACCCCTTGCCTTTGGGCAGTAGATAGTATATTACGACTGGTATCCATCATCGTCCTACTGCAGTGGGTATCAGATCGTGCAATAGGCCTGAAGGCTAACTGCCAAGCGCCCAGTATTTGCTGCCAAGTACCCAGAAAATGCCGAGGGCTATCAGTCATGCTGCACCATCGTCTTAAGATGTAAAAAATAGATTTGTTCTGTATTCATTTGCTTCCCCCCTCCCTCCGTCAAGTCAACGGCCTGCTAAACCCAGGCTTTTGAGTTCAATCTTTGGGGGGGGGGGCCATTCTGTGTGACAGTTGTTTGTGTTTCTCCCTGATGCAAAGCCACCTTTCTTGATTTTAATTCCCTGTACCTGTACGCCATGTCGTCACTCGCCCCTCCCTCCCTCCTTCCCCTGGTCCGTCAGATACTACTTTCGCGCCTTTTTTCAGACCAGACGCCATAGCTAGCACTGGGATCATGGAGCCCGCTCAGATCACCGCGGCAATTATGAGCACTATGAACACCACGCGCATTGTCCTGGAGTATATGCAGAGCCAGGACATGCCCAAGCAGGACCAGGACCAGGCGAGGAGGAGGCGATTGCAGCGCGGCGACGAGAGTGATGAGAAAATTGACATGGACATAAACCTCTCACAAGGCACAGGCCCCAGCAATGTTGAAATCATGTTGTTAATGGGGCAGGTTCCTGCCATGGAACGCCGATTCTGGGCCCGGGAAACAAGCACAGACTGGTGGGACCGCATCGTGCTGCAGGTGTGGGACGATTCCCAGTGGCTGCGAAACTTTTGCATGCGTAAGGGCACTTTCATGGAACTTTGTGACTTGCTTTCCCCTGTCCTGAAGCGCCAGAATACCAGGATGAGAGCAGCCCTCACAGTTGAGAAGCGAGTGGCGATAGCCCTGTGGAAGCTTGCAACGCCAGACAGCTACCGGTCAGTCGGGAATCAATTTGGAGTGGGCAAATCTACTGTGGGGGCTGCTGTGATCCAAGTTGCCAGGGCAATGAGAGACCTGGTGATATGAAGGGTAGTGACTCTGGGAAACGTGCAGGCCATAGTGGATGGCTTTGCTGCAATGGGATTCTCAAACTGTGGTGGGGCGATAGACGGAACCCATATCCCTATGTTGTCACCGGAGCACCAAGCCACCGAGTACATAAACCGCAAGGTGTACTTCTCAATGCTGCTGCAAGCCCTGGTGGATCACAAGGGACGTTTCACCGACATTAACGTGGGCTGGCCGGGAAGGGTACATGATGCTCGCGTCTTCAGGCACTCTGTTCTCTTTCGAAAGCTGGAGGAAGGGACTTTCTTCCCGGACCAGAAAATAACCGTTGGGGATGTTGAAATGCCAATAGTTATTCTTGGGGATCCAGCCTACCCCTTAATGCCATGGCTCATGAAGCCGTACACAGGCAGCCTGGACAGGAGTCAGGACCTGTTCAACTACAGGCTGAGCAAGTGCCGAATGGTGGTGGAATGTGCATTTGGGCGTTTAAAAGCACGCTGGCGCAGCTTACTGACTCGCTCAGACCTTAGCAAAAAGAATATCCCCATTGTTATTGCTGCTTGCTGTGCGCTCCACAATATCTGTGAGAGTAAGGGGGAGACATTTATGGCGGGGTGGGAGGTTGAGGCAAATCGCCTGGCCGCTGATTACACGCAGCCAGACACCAGGGCGGTTAGAGGAGCACAGCATGGCGCGGTGCGCATCAGAGAAGCTTTGAAAACCAGTTTTGTGACTGGCCAGGCTACGGTGTGAAACTTGTTTGTTTCTCCTCGATGAACCCTCCGCCCCTTCCCCCCCCCACCCGGTTAACTCTACTTCCCTGTAAACCAACCACCCCACCCTCCCCTACCCTCCCCCCTTCGAGCACCACTTGCAGAGGCAATAAAGTCATTGTTACTTCACATTCATGCATTCTTTATTAATTCATCACACAACTAGGGGGATAATTGCAAAGGTAGCCCGGGATGGGTGGGGGAGGAGGGAAGGAAAAGGACAAACTGCCGTTTAAAACTTTAAAAGTTTAACACTTATTGCTTGGGAAATCATCTGGGGTGCAGTGACTGGGTGGCCGGAGGCCCCCCCACCGTGTTCTTGGGCATCTGGGTGAGGAGGCAATGGGACTTGGGGAGGAGGGCTGTTGGTTACACAGGGGCTGTAGCGGCGGTCTGTGCTCCTGCTGCCTTTCCTGCAGCTCAACCATACGCTGGAGCATATCAGTTTGATGGTCCAGCAGCCGGAGCATCGACTCTTGCCTTCTGTGTGCAAGCTGACGCCACCTCTCATCTTCAGCCCCCGATTCAGCCCGCCACTTCTCCTCTCGGTCATATTGGGCTTTTCTATAATCAGTCATTGACTGCCTCCACCCATTCTGCTGGGCTCTGTCAGCGTGGGAGACAGTCTGTAGTTCTGTAAACATTTCATCACGCATCCTTCGCTTCCGCTTTCGAATATTCACTAGCCTCTGTGAAGGAGTAAGAGTTGCAGCTGGTGGAGAAGGGAGAGGTGGTTAAAAAAGATACATTTTAGAGAACAATGGGTACACTTTTTTTCACGTTACATTTTGCTGTTCACATCACACAGCACATGTGCTTTCATTACAAGGTCGCATTTTTCCTCTTATATTGAGGGCCTGCTGGTTTGGTGTGAGAGATCACTCACGCAGTGCCAGGCCACAGGTTTCAGCTTGCAGGCAGCCATGGTAAGACACAGTCTTTTGGCTTTTTTAACCTTCTTAACATGTGGGGATGGTTTCAAACAGTACTGCTCTCATTACCCATACCAAGCACCTGTTGGGTTGGCCATTTAAAATGGGTTTGCAATGTAAAAGGAGGGGCTGCGGTTTCAGGGTTAACGTGCAGCACAAACCCAACTAATTCCCCTCCCCCACACACCAAATTCTCTGGGATGATCACTTCACCCCTCCCCCCCACTGCGTGGCTAACAGCGGGGAATATTTCTGTTCAGCAGAGCAGGAAGGGGCACCTCTGAATGTCCCCTTAATAAAATTGCCCCATTTCAACCAGGTGACTGTGAATGATATCACTCTCCTGAGGATAACAAAGAGCGATAAGGAATGGATGTTGTCTGCATGCCAGCAAACACCGGGACCATACGCTGCCATGCTTTGTTATGCAATGATTCCAGACTACGTGCTACTGGCCTGGCGTGGTAAAGTGTCCTACCATGGCGGACGGGATAAGGCAGCCCTCCCCAGAAACCTTTTGCAAAGGCTTTGGGAGTACATGAAGGAGAGCTTTCTGGAGATGTCCCTGGAGGATTTCCGCTCCATCCCCATACACGTTAACAGACTTTTCCAGTAGCTGTACTGGCCGCGATTGCCAGGGCAAATTAATCATTAATCATTAAACACGCTTGCTTTTAAACCATGTGTAATATTTACAAAGGTACACTCACCAGAGGTCCCCTGTGTGCCCACAGGGTCTTGGGTGAGTTCAGGGGTTACTGTTTCCAGGTCCAGGGTGATAAACATATCCTGGCTGTTGGGGAAACTGGTTTCTCCGCTTCCGTGCTGCTGTGAGCTATTTACATTATCTTCATCCTCATCTTCCTCGTACCCCGAACCCGCTTCCCTGTGTGCTTCTCCAGTGAGGGACTCATAGCACACGGTTGGGGTAGTGGTGGCTGCACCCCCTAGAATGGCATGCAGCTCCGCGTAGAAGCGGCATGTTTGCGGCTCAGCTCCGGACCTTCCGTTTGCTTCTCTGGCTTTGTGGTAGGCTTGCCTTAGCTCCTTAATTTTCACGCGGCACTGCTGTGCGTCCCTGTTATGGCCTCTGTCCTTCATGGCCTTGGAGACCTTTTCTAATATTTTGCCATTTCGTTTTCTGCTTCGGAGTTCGGCCAGCACTGATTCATCTCCCCATATGGCGAGCAGATCCCGTACCTCCCGTTCTGTCTATGCTGGAGCTCTTTTGCGATCCTGGGACTCCATCACAGTTACCTGTGCTGATGAGCTCTGCGTGGTCACCTGTGCTCTCCACGCTCAGCAAACAGGAAATGAAATTCAAACGTTCGCGGGGCTTTTCCTGTCTACCTGGCCAGTGCATCTGAGTTGAGAGTGCTGTCCAGAGTGGTCACAATGAAGCACTGTGGGATAGCTCCCGGAGGCCAATAACGTCGAATTCCGTCCACACTAACCCAATTCCGACCCCCTAAGGCCGATTTTATCGCTAATCCCCTCGTCGGAGGTGGAGTAAAGAAACCGGTTTAAAGGGCCCTTTAAGTCGAAAGAAAGGGCTTCGTCGTGTGAACGTCTCCAGGCTTAATTCGATTTAACGCGGCTAAAGTCGACCTAAACTCGTAGTGTAGACCAGGCCTTTGTCTCCTACAAACAGATTCTCCCAATGTCCCTTAGGACATTGGTCATAGGAAACTTAAGGGTTTATACTGCCTCATGCAGCAAAAACTAAGTTTAGTAATGAGCAGTACAACAGGTCACTTAAAACTGCTTAATTTTACTTTGAAAGTTGCTGTGGTAAATTACAGCAGAGAACTCTTAATTTAAAGGGTTGTTGAAAACCTGGTCTAGATGGTAGTACGCAATTATCAGTCAACAGGATTATCACTTCATTAAGGAGCTGCCTCATGTGAACATGCAATAACAAATTGAATACTTACCACAAGAAGAATCTATCAGTAGGCCTCTTTCCACAGGCAGTTCCTAATCCATTAGGTCACAGTAGCCTTAGCCATCTAACTAAACCTTTGTGCCTTAGTTTTCTCCATATGATATGGGGGCTAATGTTGGGCACTTCAACACTGCCCTTTCACCTGGGGAAACTTAAGCACTTTACAAAGGTGAATAAGCATTAGCCAGATTTATATGGGTTTCCTAAATAAAATTTGAAGCACCCTGCAAAAAGGCTCTGTGGACTATTGGCTAAGACATGGATCTGTTGCCTTCAAGCTCAAGATTTTGCTTGTGGTACCACAAGCTTATGCCCTGATTCTGTAAACACTTGCCAGCATGAGTTAGGCCCATTTACTGGAGTTCAGAAAAGGGGAGGAGAAGGAAAGGGTGGGTGGGGATTAATAAGGAAAATCATTAGGAAAAAAGTGATAAAAGAAGCTTAGTACAACTTTTTAATTTTAACATTAAAATACAGAGACTGTTCTTTAAAATGCAGGGGATGGGCGTTAGTAGGGTAGAGTAACACAGATGAACACTTTTCCAAGTTCTACTTACATGCACTCTATCTGTAGAAGTGATAGCAATATGAAACTGCAAAGCTGGTGATAAATTTCATTCACCTGTGTCCACTTAGCTGTGGCCCTTGGATTTATTCTAATGTTCTTAAACTCTGAATAGCTTCAAACTACCACTCTTAAAAACAAAACAAAAATTCCCTGTATGTTGCCACCTCTTAAATGGAGAATTTGTCCCAAGCCACACCTGCTAACGAGCCAAGAAAGGCAAGATGCATTTAAGGGCAAATGACAGCAATTCTACAAACAAGTGTCACTGCTTCCATTTGAGTGTAGTGTTTTTGCAGGGCTAGAAATGGGAGGGGAAGGTGTGCAGATGATGATGTACTTCAGTCGTGACTGCATAAATATAGAGAAGCTCGTTGTTTCCTGAAGCCACTTTTAGACATTTTGTCTCTTCTGACTCTGGTGCATATGGACTCGGTGGTAGGTATCTTGTATGGTAGTGCTTCTCAAAGTCAGGCCGCTGCTTGTTCAGGGAAAGCCCCTGGCGGTCCGGGTTGGTTTGTTTACCTGCCGCGTCTGCAGGTTCGGCCAATCGCGGCTCCCACTGGCCGCAGTTCACCACTCCAGGCCAATGGGGGCTGCGGGAAGTGGCGCGGGCCGAGGGATGTGCTGGCCGCCCTTCCCACAGCCCCCATTGGCCTGGAGCGGCGAACCGCGGCCAGTGGGAGCCACGATCGGCCAAACCTGCGGACGCGGCAGGTAAACAAACCAGCCTGGACCGCCAGGGGCTTTCCCTGAACAAGCGGCGGACCGGCTTTGAGAAGCACTGTTGTATGGCATATTGAGGAATAGCTAAATTCAACCTTAAAGCATTTGTAAAATTCTTTACTGAATTTATATCAGTACAGGGTGGCCTAGTATCCCAAAATGTTAAATGACCGTTTTGGGAAGACTTGCATCTCTTGAGGCTTTGCCAGCTGGGTTTTACGGTATATTCCAGTATCAAGCTGGCAAGACTTGTATCACACCACACTTCCTCTTTGGTGTATATCTCTCACACAATGTGTCTCTTCCCTTTAGGTCTATTAGAACTGTATGCCATAGCTCCTTGTGCTTCTGTGGAGTTAAGCATCTATGTCAACAGGAGGCAGGCCAAGCAACGTGTTTATCTCGATACTTCTAATGTGCCTGTCACCTACTATCTCCTAATTTAGTAGATGCTGCTGCCTGAGGTGCTCTTAACCAAACATGCCTCTCTATTTGTACCTTTTGATACAACTGGAGAACTGGGACTTCAGACTAAAGTGCATATATTAAGTAACAGATGTGATTAGTAGACTTATACTGTTTGGTTTTTTTAGGAGGTGCATTTACAAAATATTCCTTTCATATCCTGGGTTGCCTTCATGGCTGTTGGCAGTTGATTCTCAATCATCTGTTAGGTGGGCTCTTGCAATTCATTCCAGAATAGTTTTGATGAAGTTAATTTACATAACTTGCTTTCTCTCTTAATGAGAGAATCAGCTTGAACTCTTCCTTCTCACCCACCCCCAACAAAAGAAGTTGATTGCTCTTTATTGGAATGAACAGTTTATTTTTTTTTAATTGTAGTGGTAAGCTATCACCGTTTTTTCCTTTACATTTTGGTATTCAAATGCTAAGCAATAAAGCAGGGACCCCTAAATCTAGTTAAATTAGAAACAAATGTCTAAAACAAATCCAAAGAGATTTTTAAGTGTTTTACAAATATAGTTTGCCTTATCCTTCTCCTCAACAGGCTGTTAGAAAATGAAACCCTTTCAATTGGTTACATTCTAGTTCAGGTAACTGCAAATGATCCCACCTGAAATAGAGAATAGCTCAATGTTTTAAAACTATACAATAGGGTGAATGGGACATAGAAAAATTTATGGCTACTGACCATACTAAACTGTGACAGGGAGGCAGTAACCGCATTTAAAATTTCTATCCATCCCAACAAGCTGTTACTCATGTGCATTGTCCTATCTACTTCATTAGTAATGGCACTTGTCTTGATCCACTGAACAGGGTCTACCATCAGTTGTATTATGTTCCAGTAACTCAATGTACAGCTGTTTGGACCTGGGCTGCTTCCTGAGGTAAGGCAGGGTCATGAGGTACCTTGCTACCAGCTGCCCTTACTGTGAGGAAGCTTTGTCCATGCCTGGAAGTGGTCCGCTCTCTGACATCACAGGCACCACAAGCACACTTCTCTCAGGTCTTGTCTACGCTGGCAAGTTTCTGCGCAGTAAAGCAGCTTTCTGCATTGTAACTCCCGAGGTGTACACACTGCCAAGCCACTTAGGGGCAGAAACTGCACAGTTGTAGCACTTTAAAAAAACCACCCCCACGAGAGGCGTACAGCTTTCAGTGCTGGGGTTACAGCACTGCAGTGCCAATGTAGACACCATGGTCGATTACAGTGTTGCGATTGGCCCCTGGGAGGCATCCTACAATGCCTGTTCTTGCCTCTCTGGTCATCGGTTTGAACTCTACTGCCCTGCCCTCAGGTGACCAACCATCAGCCCCACCCCATAAATTCCTTTGGAATTTTGAAAGTCGCCTTCCTGTTTGCGCGGTGGTGTGTGCAGTGGTCTCAGTGCATCTTTCCAGGTGGCCATGCCTGCTCCATGCACCAGGCGCTCCCCTGCTTGGAGCAATGCTGAGCTTCTGGACCTCATCAGCATTTGGGGAGAGGAGGGTGTCCACTCCTGGCTGCACTTCAGCCATAGGAATTATGATACCTACGGACAGATTTCACGATGCATGACGGAAAGGGGCCATGACCAGGACACACTGCAGTGCAGGGTCAAAATGAAGGAGCTGCAGAACACCTACCACAAGGTGCAGAAGGCAAACCGCCATTCTGGTACTGCGCCCACGAGCTGCTGGTTCTACAAAGAACTGGACATGATACTCAGGGGCAACCCCACCCAAGGCCGGCTATAGGCCGATTCGGCTGAATCGGGCCCCGCGCCTAAGAGGGCCCTGCAGCTGTCCACCCCGCCCCTGCCCCCAGCTCACTTCCCCATCCTCCCCTCCCCTGAATGCTCTGCCCCCCTGCTCCTCCCCCTCCCCTGCTTCCCGCGAATCAGATGTTTGCGGGAAGTCTGAAAAGAAGCAGGGGCAGGCGGGCAGCAGCAGGTATGCCCAGTCCCGGCCCAGCACCCCCGGCCCCGGCGGCTCCAGCTCCGGCCCAACTTGGGCCCCAGGGCACCGGCCCCGGCCCGAGCACCTCTGGCTCGGGCCCCGGGGCGTCCGCGCTGGCCCGGCCCCAGTTGAGCACCCCCGGCCCTGGCCCCAGCAGCTCCAGCCCGGCCCCAAACCCCGCGACCCCAGCCGAAGTGCAGCCCAAATCCTGGGGGCGGGGCTTGCCGGTGGCAAGCCCCGCCCCCAGGAATCGGGCCCCGCTCTTGCTAAGGCTGGCCCTGACCACCTCCACTGCAAAGGCTACTGTGAATACTTTAGTGGCTCGCGTGCCAGTTGAGAGTGGACCGAGCCAGGAGGAGGAAATCGTGGAGGGGAAGGGGAACCCAGAGTCAGAGCTGGGCTACTAGCAGACGGAACATGTGCATAGGTAGGGCCCATGTGCTTTTATCAGTGGTGTCTAGAGTGCAGCTGACAGGGTAATATAAAGTCTGAATCCAACTTGCACCTCATGTTCCCTCTGCTGCAGCAACTGGGGAAGATTGCGTGACAGCTACTGGTACACAGTGTGCCCCTTTCTCTAGTGGGCCCTGAGCCACCATTGTAAATCAATATTAATGTAGTCCTGCAAATCACCTTGGATGGGTCCTTAGCTGGGCAGATGGTTTATTAATAAACTTGTCCCCATGCCATGCATGCTTGTGCCTAAGAATAGGCAGGATGAGATGTTTCAGGAAGGGGGTGGGGCTGACCATTGCCTAAAAAGAGGCAGTAGTGTGTCTGGGTAGAAGAGAAAACTCAGTCCCTCCCAAACTCTGATCCTTCTGACTACCCCTTGTTGGGGATGCTCACTTTAGAAATGGAAAAGCTAGCGATCTTCCTCTTGGGGGATACCATCCTTCTATGGCCTTCATATATGTGTGTATGTCTCTGGCTGTAGGAAAACAAAATATCGCCTAGTTGCAGTGATGAGCCTGGAGACAAGTGGGTCTCACCCATATAAGAAGTGTCCCTTTCTAAGCTGCCTGGAGATGATGCAGACTCCCTTTGCTCAATATCATGTTCAGAGGTACTGTGCCCCAGGTGACAATGAACTTCGGGATATTTTGGGGGTAGCCCTAGGAGCTGAGATTGGGTAGTGTGGGGGTGATGGTGAGAGAATGATACCTGCCTCTAATCTGTATATTTTGATTCACATTTATTCGAGGGTCTCTAGTTGATCCAGTGTGTAAAACATTAAGCCTCCTCAAACATCTCTGCCCTAGATAGGTATGCTGGGGATAAAAGCTGGCCGTCCTGGCTCCTAGTCCCCTACGGGCGGTCCTTTCTTTCTCCCGCCTATGAAGCGCTTTGAGATCCCTCGGAACTAAGGGGCGCTGCGCTGGTTATTATTATATCATTCCTCCGCCTCCTTCTCCACCCCGCCTGCCCAACCTCTCCAATCACCGTGCCGGCGTTGCGGGAGCGGCCGGTGCCCTGTGCAGCGGGAGCGCACACCCGCTTCCAGCGCTGGGGGACCCTCTCCAGGGCTCTGCGCCCTCAGCGGGATGCCGCCGCGCCCGGCTGCGTTACCGACCCGTCTCCTTGACCTAAGCCCGGCGCAGTGAGCGGGACTGGGCGCCCCCGGACCCTGCTCCTTCCAGCCAGCCAACGCGGCGGGTCTGGGCGCCCCTCGGACGCTGCCGAGCCCGGTCAGCGGGTTTGGGCGCCCCCTTGCCTGGCTCAGCTTGCAGAAGGGGACGCGGGTGCCTCCCCGCCCGGGCGCAGATGTCGGTCTCCAGGTGCAGCAGCGGTGGCTGTCAGGGGCAGCCGCAGAGGCGGGACTGGAAAGGTGAGGGCGGCGGCAGCGTCCCCGGGGAAGGGGCCCGGCTGCGTTCACGTACACACACTGCCGGAGGGCAGGACCCGCGGCACTCCGCCCCCTGGGCGACTGTGGAGGCGTTTCTCCTCCTTCGGCCCAGGCCGGCCGGCTGCTCGCTGCCTGCCTGGGGGGCCTCTTTGCCTCGGTCTCGCCCGGTCCCCCGCTCCTCATGCCCGGGGGCTCCGGAGCCGGACTGGGGCTGCCCTTCCCTCCCTAGCCCCTCGCGGGGGGAGCCGCCTCCTTCCCAGGTTGGAGAGTCCTCCCCCCCCCATGTGGGGCGGGGAACTGCTCTCTTCCCTGCTGCGCCTAGGGCTCCTGCAGTTGCCAGAGCTCGGGGGGCCTTCCCGAGGCGTGGGGCGCTCCCCTTCCCCTCTCTGGCTCCTTTCCCTCGCGGTGCCTGCCTTGGCTTGGGCGACTTCTCCCCGCCGCTGAGCTGCCGTTTGTTTACCAAGCACCTCACTGGGGGGAGGGGCAGGTCTGGAGCTGCTGCTTTGATTCCCGTCTGCCGTGTGCTGCTGTCACGGAGGCTTGGCTGAGATGGGTCAATGGTTTGTGAAGCCAGGCCCTTTCCAGCCTCGAGCCCCAGGTCGCGCTATAGGAGGAAGTGGTGCTGGTGATTCAGTAGGGAGCCGCCTTCCTCCTGAGTCAGGGCTGAGCTAGTTCCTCAGCTTGGGGTTCTGGGAGGACATAGGTCAATGCCTCTGGGGTACAAGGTGTCAATCTTCCTCTGACCTCCCAAGCTTTGGTTCCTTTCCCCTGTGATCCCTTAGAGGGAGAGGGAGGGTTGCTTCATTTCTAGCATCCCTTTGGAGGGTACAGGAATTGAATTTACCCATGAAGTGAAGTCCACTCCTCATGGCATAGCACCTAGAAACCACAGGATATGAAGTGGCATCATGGTGCAGAGTAGCACTGGCTGAAATGCTATTGGAGATGACCCATTCCTGTTCCCCTGCCCATCCCTGTTTTTGGGGGGTTGGAGAACTCCTTGATAAAAAGGGGGGAAAGATAAGCACAGACTCTCTTGGAATATGAACAAGCTAAATACACAGCCAAACTGCAGAATATCAAACCTATAGTCATTGGTATCTTTTTAAAACCAGCAATTAATTCTCCAATAGGTGGTGTTTCTGTTGTAATGCCTAAGGGTATTTTTGAGCTTGGTATTGTACAAACATGTAAATAGACTGTTAATTTTTAAAGTATTTCCAGGTTCTTCCCACTCCATGCAGTCATCCAAGGGCTGGTGTTAGGCTTGGTGTCTGAAGGGAAATTACGACCCAGATACCACAGCAGGTTGTCAGATGGGAAATGGAAACTTTGACTTACAGTGGGAGAACTGGAGCAAGTCAGGGTGCCAGAAGCCTGAGGAGAGATTGTGAAGTGGGAAAAAGGCATGATGTACAAAAATGTATTAGAATGCCAGAGTCTGCGACTTGTTCCAAACTAATTTTTAATATTGCTTCCTTATTGGGGTGTTTTGCTGCTGGAGGTGAGATCTTTGGAATGAAATGTTTACTTGTGGTCGCTATAAACATTTTGCCAAGGGCAGGTTGTTAACTGCAGTGTTCTGGTAAATTGTTAGGAAGCCAACTGTTATCTTTTGTGTTTTTCTACTCTCACAAAGAGAAGCTGTTCTTAACTTTCTGTCTTAACGAGCTATGTAGGTCTACCCCAGAAAGGGCTGAATTTCAGTAATGCATTAAGTGTTCAGTGTATTGATAAAGTATTATGAGTAACAATTCAGAATGAAAGGTGCCCCAGAAATGTAATTTATTTAAAAGATACTGAACGTTTTGAATGCTGGTTCAGTGAATCAGCCCAGCTGATTAAGCCTTTTTAAGGAAAAGGGTGTCATATAGATATCCCAAAAAATCATCTCTTACTTTGGTGAAAGGGTGAGAATAGATTTGAATAGTATAGACCGTCCACCTGTATCATAATTCTCAACCTGTTAAGGCCTAACTGGACATCAACCCAAAATGAGGGACCCAAGGAGATTGTATATCCTAATGATAAGGGTGATATAAAGATCTTGGTAGATGATATAATAATGCAGGAAACTTAAAGTCTTGAGAGTCTCATGCTTTTTTAATATAAATGTTTTCTGTGATCCTTGTTTTTAGCTCCTTGCATGTGTATTGCATGTGAACAATTTGGGTTAAATACTAGATAACAGCAAGTTAGTGTGGGACAAAACTAGGGTAATTTGAGAGGTATCCCATGGTATGGTCACTTGTTTTTACAGTGCTATGCTTATGTAAAAAGCTAAAAATGGAATTGAATAATAATGATTATCGGGCTTCAAACCACACTTCAATATACTATTGAACAGTTCCAATTTTTTCCAAAAAAAATTGCAAATGTGGTCTTACTCAGTTGTTAGATGCTACCTTAATTATAGTTGCAATTAAAATTAGTGATTTAATGTAAATGAAAAATAATAAAAGCTTGAACAAAGTTATTACTGCATTTATTTATGCACACAATTTGTATAAGGCCTCAATCCTGGAAAGAGGCATATGCTCAAATAGGACTAATCATGGAGTGATAATTAGTCCTGTGTGTAACTGTTTGCAGACTCAGGTCCTATATTTATAGTAAATCTAAGACCACTTCAGAATTAATATCTTGAAGTAATTCAGTAATTGTCTTTAATTGTTGGCAAAGCAATAAAAGTGTGTATATAACCACTTACTAATATTGCAATGAGAGCTTGCTTTTGACATTTACTGTTTCTTTGGGGTTTACATTTTCCATATGTGACGGGGTGTGTGTGTGTGTGTGTATTTTTTTTTCTCTTCTGTGGTCAGGATGATCATAAAACATTTTGTCTGCTGACTCTGTTCCCCTTTTCAGAAATCAAGAGGTTGTAAAGTTCTGACTCTTTTTTGTTTGTTTTGAGTATTTCAATTTTCTTCTAAAATAAAGTAACAGCTCCTTTTATGGGAGGGTCCTCATTTTGACACTTCTGGGGGGGGAAAAAGAGATTTCAATTGAGGAATCTAATGTGAGCCTATGCTTTCAGACATGGAGTAGGCAATATGAGTGTGATTCTATGATGGGGTTGCTTGTGATGGTAGGGGGCAGGGCTCAGCAGCTCTGGGGCTTACTTATGGTTTGTCGTATGTTCCTAGAAACTCATAGTTAAGAGTTTCAGCTGACCATCTGCAGGGATCAGGAAGGACTCAATCATTTCCCTGCAATTATGGGAGCCACAGATACTGATGCACTGTGGTCGTTACTGTTCTCTGCCTGTGGTACACAATAGTTTAGTCTCCTGTGCGCTGTAATACTTCGGCCTAATTTCAGTTGTTGGGTATAGTGTGTGGGTGTGAGGTGGTGGTGTGTGATGTTCTGGAGGTCAGATTAGATGATGTGGTGGTCCCTTCTGGCCTTAAATTCTATGACTCTGTGCTTCTTAGGAGAATTCACAGGATGCTTGTGAAAAGATCAAAAATTATGAAAAGAAAATATGATTAAAGAAATAAAAGGGACAAATCTCACATTCATTTTTTTCTTTTGTTTTTATCACAAGATTTTTCCCATTTCAGATAAATTAGTGTAACAAACAGTGATAAAAGTGAACAAACATAGTAGTTGTCTGACTATCTCTGCGGGAATTAAAGCTCTGAGAGTCTTCTGGTTGGGCTTTTTGTGTAACTGGACCCTTCATCAATTTGGCCACTGAAAATAGACTAGCCAGTTTCACATTTTGTTTTTAACCCATTTCTGTGAAGTGCTGGGATATTACTGGGATGAACACCATATAATAGCCTATAACACAAGGAAATCATAATGTTATTCTTGAAGGTTGTGAACTTCTTAAAAAGTAGGAACGAACAGGAGTACTTGTGGCACCTTAGAGACTAACAAATTTATTAGAGCATAAGCTTTCGCGGGCTACAACCCACTTCTTCGGATGCAACCAAAGAAGTGGGTTGTAGCCCACGAAAGCTTATGCTCTAATAAATTTGTTAGTCTCTAAGGCCAGGTCTACACTACCGTGGTAGTTCGACGGCTGGCAATCGAACTTCCGGGTTCGATTTATCGCGTCTGGTCTGGACGCGATAAGTCGAACCAGGAAGTGCTCGCCGTCGACTGCGGTACTCCACCTCAGCGAGAGGAGTACCGCGGAGTCGACGGGGGAGCCTGCCTGCCGCGTGTGGACCGCGTCTGAACCGCGGTAAATTCGAACTAAGGTATGTCGACTTCAGCTACGTTATTCACGTAGCTGAAGTTGCGTACCTTAGATCGAATTGGGATGTTAGTGTAGACCAGGCCTGAGGTGCCACAAGTACTCCTGTTCGTTTTTACAGATACAGACTAACACGGCTGCTACTTTGAAACCTAAAAAGTAGGAGTAGATTGTGCATGGGCCTAGTTCAGGGGTTCTCAAACTGGGGATCGGGACCCCTCGGGGTCACGTGCTGTCAGCCTCCACTCCAAGCCCCGCTTTGCATCCAGCATTTATAATGGGGTTAAATATATAAAAAAGTATTTTTAATTTATAAGGGGGGGGGTCGCACTCGGAGACTTGCTGTGTAAAAGGGGTCACCAGTACAAAAGTTTGAGAACTACTGGCCTAGTTTCAGATAGTCTTTGACGACATTTTGCTTCGTTGATTATTATTATATTAATAATATATATATTGTTGTTTCTGGGCACCTACAAGAACATGGGCCTAAATGTGTCTGTCGCATATTAATATGAATGCAGGTCTTAAAACTTGTTTTAATACATATTCAGATGAATATTAATCACTTTTTTGTAATTGAATATCAGTATGTACCTAAACTGATGTATGTGGCTGTTTTTTAAAGTGAAGTGACTTTTTAAAAAAATTTAACATGATTTGCTTGTAAATGTGTATCATACTAAAATAAGAAATCAATTTCATTTTTTGTGGAAAATGTATTGCAAATGCTATAGTTACAAATTACACATGTGATGGAACACCAATATTGACAGCCTTTATGAGTTTTAATTTCAGCTAAGCCCATTAGCCCTGAGTTAAGAAGTTGCAAAATAACTCCCAATACTAACTTCAGTAATTTCAAGGACCAAGCATCTGAATCAGCAAACTGAAATTGGTATCAAAACCTTTACAAACGTTGCAGGCCTTGTGCATGCTAGACACAAATGGTAAATGTTTTAGAGAACACTTTAACATGGTTTCAATTGCATAACCGTACTAAGTGCTCTAACCCGGATGCTAGAACCTGCATAGTACTCTTCCAGGAACCCGTTCAGATGTGTTCTGGAGCACATAGAATTGTGTGACAGTTAAAGTGGTTTTTCTCATGTTGTTAGTTTGTATATACACAGTAGGAAGAATGCTACATGGCTTCCCCCATGGAATATATTGTATTTTTGTTAGCAGCTTTTATTCACAGCTGTATTCAGTTTTTGGTGCTACAGGTGAATCATACAGTTGAGATGACGACACAGCATTGGTCTCTAGAAAAGTCAGGACGCTAAGCCCCTGTGTGGTGATCAGGCATTTCATATGTAACTATAGTAAAGAAGAGGTGTATTAGACTGGTTTCTCAGGTCCCCATTTCCTGGTCTCATTAGATAGTTGACTGTTTAGCTGTCTGACCCATTTCTAAAAAACTGTTTTCAAGATAAGTTTTTTTTCCACACTCACTATACAGTATCATACATTTCACTTAGTTTCTTACTCTGGAAAGTAACTGTTCTTCACTCTTATAGTTGGCATAATGAATTGCCAGATTACCTGGGAAAACCAACAATCAGGGGTATGCATAACTCTTCTTGCAACTAAAATAGTTACAGCAGATGCTAGCTACTAATTTCTTGCAGTGTTTGTACATAGTTCTGTAATGTCATTGAAAAGCAATTTAGAGATGCATACTGTGGACCCAGCCGTATTAGTCGTTTTAAAAGTGGTATTACTTTCCTTTGAAATGGGTTAAAATATGTAGTGGGATCAGGCCTTCAGTTTCACTGGAGCGAGCCAGTGCCTGCTTGCAGATCAATACAAACTTTGTGTTTAGGTTAATTCCTGATGTAACTCCATTGATTTCATTTGAGTTGCATCAGGAATGATTTGGTCTGGGATGTATTCTAGAATCTAGATAGTTAGTTCAGGATAACTTCCATTAGGTAATGAGAGAATTTCTGCCCTCCTGCGGATTACATACAGTCTATGAATGTGTAGCTCAAATCATGTGCAAGACACAAAGCATGGAATATTTGTGGTGATGTATTTTTAGTTGCTAAAGCCAAGCTTCCATATGGTACATGAACTCTTCTTACATACTAATTCTCTGTTGAGCTCAAATAGCTGGAGGATTTTAATAGGCTTGAAATATACTTCCATCAGTTATCATTGCCCAACATGATATTTGGATTTAGGACTGTCTCACTCTTCCTCTTAAATTCTCTCATGCTCAGATTTCCCTGAAGACTTATTTGATGCGGTTAATGTAACACATGTTAAGTTTGTAGTTCATGGGAATCCTGATTTTTGTCCTTTCCATTCCTTGAAGTTAGAGAATTTCATGGCATTTTTCTTCTGTGTTATTTGGGGGGGAGGAGAGGGAAAAAAAAAGTAGAAGAGCGTTCACAGTTTTTCCATCATTAGTGTGAAACAAATCTTCCCAAGACAATGGGGAGTTTTACAGGGGTTCATGACCTTTCTCAATTAAAAAGTTCCAAGTGGGCCTGTAAGAGCAGTCCCGTGAGAACCAGGCTGGTGAAAAATACAGCAACACATCTCTGTCTGAGTGAAATATTCTTGTTTGCACATGCAGTTACCCTGACCCACATCCATGCCCATTTTTCACTGTAGAGCAGTGTGGCTGTTCATATAGCTGAGAAACAGTTCCTCTCTTGTATTGGAGAAGGAAAATTTAAATAACATCCCAATAAACTCATGTTTCATTGAAAGGAGCCAGTTAACTGAAAAGCACATAGTTTACATTAACACTGTGAACCTGGTGTGTGTGTAATGTGCGTATATATAAACAAACTAGGGCAGATCTTAAGGTTGTGTGGATTGTCATAGGCCCATTAACTTGAAGTCAATGAGCCTATGACAATTTACACATAGTGGTGCAAATGCTCATCTGGTGTATGTGTGTGTATATTGTACATAAGCAGCATTCTTGGGTAGTCAGAATCACTGTGGCTGAGATTGGATAATGGACACTTAACCCTCTTAGACTGGAGTTTTCGAAGGAGCCTATGTAGTGTTGTTACAGTCTTTTTTGTACCAATTTTGTGTGTGTACGAGCTACCATTTTCCATTCTGCTTGAATAACGTACCATCAAAAATAACTTGTTCTAATTATAGCATTAAATAATGGTTTGTCTACTGTTTTCAGAATGCCATATTCATTTCTTTGTCACCTGAGCCATATAGATCTGCTATTCTATCTTACCTTGAATTTGTGTATTATAACTTGTGATATTGCAGTCCCTTCCATGTTCCATAGAGGCATGCAAGGTTATGACCTCTGTAACAGCCGAAGCAAAATGAAAATTTGGTTCCTAGGGCTAAATCTCGTATTCAAACAAAAATGTCTTCAGTAATAACAGTGAGAAAAATACAGGGATATTACTGCTAGTAAAATCTTTGTCTAATTTTTTTTTGGTTTTAGGTTTATTTTTAATGCAAGTATCTTATTGGGTAAATATTTGCATTTATCACAGCTCTCTTTGCTCATGTTATTGCTCCTGGTTAGTTGATCTGTGTTTGATAAATTAGATTATTTTTGATGTTGTAATTTTATTATCCGTCCTCATTAAATTTATTCACCACCTATGTTTTGTTCTTGAAGATTCTCAGAAAGCCCACAAACTATCTAGCCAGGCTTCCAAATGCAGGAAGATGAAAAATCTACCCTAAAGGCCATGGGAACAAGATTCCATATCAGATCATGGCATCTCAGCAGCTGTCTGTCCAGTCATACTTGTTCCTTGTGAACTAGGTGTTAACATAATATACATTAGGGGTAGGCAACCTATGGCACGGGTGCCGAAGACGACACATGAGCTGATTTTCAGTGGCACTCACGCTGCCCGGGTCGTGGCCACCGGTCCGGGGGGGCTCTGCATTTTAATTTAATTTTAAATGAAGCTTCTTAAACATTTTAAAAACCTTGTTTACTTTACATACAACAATAGTTTAGTTATATAATATAGACTTATAGAGAGAGACCTTCTAAAAATGTTAAAATGTATTACTGGCACGCGAAACCTTAAATTAGAGTGAATAAATGAAGACTTGGCACACCACTTCTGAAAGGTTGCTGACCCCTGGTATACATATTAGCATTACACTTCTCTAAATTCAGATTAGTTTAACTTCTCTTCAGATTTTAGAAAGGGGTTCTATAGAAATGGTTTTCTGACTGCTGTGTTTTTAATATAAGGGTTTTTAAAATTATTATTCCTATGTGCATAAATTGCTTATTTTTTCCTTTTAACCTATTTTTTTTAAATATGTCCACAGAAGCCCACTCATGTTACTTTCTCTGTGACTTTTCTTTCATGGCTTACCTATTATTAAAATAACTAAGTAACAGACTACAAAAAGTCAGCCTTGAAAACAGAAGCCATCTTTCTGTCTCAGCTTCTTGGGGGTATACATAATATTTGCTCTACATCAAAGATAGTCTACAGGTATGCACTTAAGATGCACCTGATGATCAACTATCCCAGTGATCAGATCCTTTCACACTTCTGTACTTCCATTGTCCCAGGCTCACTCCTTTCCTCAACTTCTTGCTGTCCTCTGGCACCTTCCCCATACAATACCAATATGTCATGGTGTAGTCTGCCCTCTAATACTCTTCCTTTGAAATCACCTGCCTCTCCATCTCCCTCCTCTTCTTTATTGAGTATAGTGTGTACCTCAGTTTCTCCTTCTCCAAGACTATCTTGGATCCCTTCCAATTTGGTTTCCATTATCTCCAAGGAAGCCTGCTCTTGCTGAAACTGCTTTCACAAAAACCTATGCTCCATTCTTATCCTTGTCCTCTCTGTACTGCATTTTGCACTGTCAGTCATCCTCACCTCCTTGATAGTCTGTCATTGGGCTTTCATGATACAATCCTCTCTTTCCTACTCGGTATGTGTATATATATATCTCCTTACTATATGTTCCATTCTATGCATCCGATGAAGTGGGCTGTAGCCCACGAAAGCTTATGCTCAAATAAATTTGTTAGTCTCTAAGGGTATGTCTACACTACGAAATTAGGTCAATTTAATAGAAGTTGATTTTTTAGAAATAGATTAGATATAGTCAATTGTGTGTGTCCCCACTAAGTGCATTAAGTAGGCAGTTTGCGTCCACAGTACCGAGGCTAGCATTGACTTTCAGAGCGTTGCACTGTGGTAGCTATCCCACAGTTCCCGCAGTCTCTGCTGCCCATTGGAATTCTGGGTTGAGCTCCCAATGCCTGATGGAGCAAAAACATTTTTGCGGGTGGTTCTGGGTACATGTCGTCAGGCCTCCCTCCCTCCGTGAAAACAATGGCAAAAAATTGTTTCTCGCCTTTTTTCCTGGGTTACCCGTGCAGACGACATACCACGGCAAGCATGGAGCCCGCTCATCTCACTGTCACTGTATGTCTCCTGGGTACTGCTGGCAGACGCGGTACTGCAGTGCTACACAGTAGCATCCCCTTGCCTTGCCTTGTGAAAGGCAGACGGTGCAATACGACTGCTAGTTGTCATCGTCGTCCCGTGGGTGCTCCTGGCCGACCTCGGTTAGGTTGGTCAGGGGCGCCTGGGCAGACATGGGTGCTCCTGGCCGGCCTCGGTGAGGTCAGTCGGGGGCGCCTGGACAAAAATGAGAATGACTCCAGGTCATTCTCTTCTTTAAGTTTCGTTTAATGGAAATTCAGTCCTGCCTGGAATATCATGCCAGCTGGAGGCTTCTGCCTCCCAGTCGGTAGCACCACGCGGTCGCACCTACCCCAGCCTACCCCTTGCTCCCGTGGCTTATGAAGCCTGGACAGTAGTAAGGAGCAGTTCAACTACAGGCTGAGCAAGTGCATAATGGTGGTAGAATGTGCCTTTGGACATTTAAAAAGCTCACTGGCGCAGTTTGCTGAGTAGGTTAGACCTCAGTGAAACCAATATTCCTATCGTTATTACTGCTTGCTGTGTGCTCCACAATATCTGTGAGAGTAAGGGGGAGACATTTATGGTGGGGTGGGAGGTTGAGGCAAATCGCCTGGCCGCTGATTACGCGCAGCCAGACACCAGGACAGTTAGAAGAGCACAGCAGGGCACGCTGTGCATCAGAGAAGCTTTGAAAACCAGTTTCATGACTCGCCAGGCTACGGTGTGAAAGTTCACTCTACTTCTCTGTAAGCCAACCGCCCCCGCCTTTGATCTCTGCTTGCAGAGGCAATAAAGTCATTGTTGTTTCAAATTCATGCATTCTTTATTAATTCGTCACACAAATGGGATAACTGCCAAGGTAGCCCAGGAGGGGTGGGGGAGGAGGGAAACACAAGGGTGGGGTAGTTGTAGGGGCACCCCCTAGAATGGCATGCAGCTCATCATAGAAGCGGCATGTCTGGGGCTCTGACCCGGAGCGGCCGTTTGCCTCTCTGGTAGGCTTCACGTGGCACTGCTGTGGGTCCCTGTTATAACCTCTGTCCTTCATGCCCTTGGAGATTTTTTCAAATATTCCGGCATTTTGTCTTTTGGAACGGAGTTCGGATAGCACGGATTCATCTCCCCATACAGCGATCAGATGCAGTACCTCCCGTTCAGTCCATGCTGGAGCTCTTTTGCGATTCTGGGACTCCATGGTCACCTGTGCTGATGAGCTCTGCATGGTCACTTGTGCTGATCAGCTCGCTACGCTGGCCAAACAGGAAATGAAATTCAAAAGTTCGCAGGGCTTTTCCTGTCTACTTGGCCAGTGCATCTGAGTTGAGAGTGCTGTCCAGAGCGGTCACAATGGAGCACTCTGGGATAGCTCCCGGAGGCCAATACCGTCGAATTGCGTCCACACTACCCCAAATTTGACCCAGCAGGGTCGATTTCAGCGCTAATCCCCTTGTCGGGCAGGAGTACAGAAATTGATTTTAAGAGCCCTTTAAGTCGACAAAAATGGCTTCATTGTGTGGACGGGTGCAGGGTTAAATCGGTCTAACGCTGCTAAATTCGACCTAAATGCGTAGTGTAGACCAGGGCTAAGGTGCCACAAGTACTCCTGTACTTTTTCCTACTCTGTCTCATTGTTTGACTTTGTCCCCCTTCTGTTCTCTCTTTATATCTTATCTCCTGGCTATCAAATTCATTCACATGGCTTTAACTTCCATTCTATTCTAATGACTCCCAGATTTAGAGTCCATCCTGGTCTGTCTCCTTCCATCCAGTCCTGCATCTTGCACAGTCTCTTCAGCATCTTTTCTTGCATGTGCCATCATCAGATTTAACTTAAGGAGTTTGGTTTCAGACATATTATCTTCTTTCCTAAATCCTCCCTACTCTGCTTCCTTCTCTCTGGCATTCGGACCTCCGATCTGGGGGTTATTCTTCACTCTTCCCTTTAGCTTGCTCCACACATCCAGGCCGTGTCAGAGTCCTGCATCTTCTTCCTCCTCCTCATGTTCCCTTTCTTGCATACATCCAGCATATTCTCTCTCTTAGGCCCACGTTATAGTCTTTCTAGCATCCTTAAAGCCCACATTATCATTTTCAGTCCATCCAGAAGTCCTCTTCCTTGCTTTTGTTTTGGTCATGTCACTCCCCTTCTTCATCCCTAGACTTGTGCCTCATCGACTATTGCATCCCGTTCCAGCTTCTTGTTACCCTTAAAGCTTTATATAATTCTGTCCCTTCCTCCTTATATGAACTTGTCCTTTTATGCATCATACTCTGCTCTTTCAGTATGTCCACCCTTGACTGCCTCAGTCATTTCTATACTTTTTTCAGTGCTGCTCCCTTTGTATAGTATGGTATCCTAAGGCTCTACTCTCAGCATATTAAAAGTCCTCCTTGAAGATCCATTTCTGCCATGCTGACTACATTAAATCTTGATATACATATTAAGTAAAAAGCAGCATACTTTACTTCCAGTTTCCCCTCAGCTCAGGGTATGTCTACACTACGGGATTAATCCGAATTTATATAATTCGAATTTGTAAAACAGATTGTATAAAGTCGAATGTATGCAACCACACTAAGCACATTAATTCGGCGGTGTGCATCCATGTACCGGGGCTAGCGTCGATTTCTGGAGCGTTGCACTGTGGGTAGCTATCCCATAGTTCCCACAGTCTCCTCCGCCCATTGGAATTCTGGGTTGAGATCCCAATGCCTGATGGGGCCAAAAACATTGTCGTGGGTGGTTCTGGGTATATCCTCCCCCTCTCCAGGAAGCAACGGCAGACAACCGTTTCGCGCCTTTTTCCTGGGTGAATAGTGCAGACGCCATACCACGGCAAGCATGGAGCCCGCTCCGCTCAAGACAGCAGTCATGAACATTGTAAATACCTCGCGCCTTATCGTGCAGTTTATGCTGAACAAGAACCTGGAAAACCAGGCGGCGAGGAGCAGGCTACAGCAGCGCGGCGACGAGAGTGATGAGGATATGGACATGGAATTCTATCGAACCGCGGGACCCGGTGCTTTGGAGATCATGCTGTTAATGGGGCAGGTTATAGCCGTGGAACGCCAATTCTGGGCCCGGGAAACAAGCACAGATTGGTGGGACCGCATAGTGTTGCAGGTGTGGGACGTCCCAGAGGCTGCGAAACTTTCTCATGCGTAAGGGCACTTTCTTGGAACTTTGTGACTTGCTTTCCCCTGCCCTGAAGTGCCAGAATACCAAGATGAGAGCAGCCCTCACAGTTGAGAAGCGAGTGGCAATAGCCCTGTGGAAGCTTGCAACGCCAGACAGCTACCGGTCAGTCGGGAATCAATTTGGAGTGGGCAAATCTACTGTGGGGGCTGCTGTGATGCAAGTAGCCAAAGCAATCACTGAGGTGCTGCTACAAAAGCTAGTGACTCTGGGAGATGTGCAGGTCATAGTGGATGGCTTTGCTGCAATGGGATTCCCTAACTGTGGTGGGGTGATAGATGGAACCCACATCCCTATCTTGGCACCGGAGCACCAGGGTACCCAGTACATAAACCACAAGGGGTACTTTTCAATGGTGCCGCAAGCACTTGTGGATCACAAGGGACGTTTCACCAACATCAACGCGGGCTGGCCGGGAAGAGTTCATGATGCTCGCGTCTTCAGGAACACTACTCTGTTTAAAGGGCTGCAGCAAGGGACTTACTTCCCGGACCAGAAAATAACCATTGGGGATGTTGAAATGCCAATAGTTATTCTTGGAGACCCAGCCTACCCCTTAATGCCATGGCTCATGAAGCCATACACAGGCAGCCTGGACAGGAGTCAGGAGCTGTTTAACTACAGGCTGAGCAAGTGCAGAATGGTGGTAGAATGTGCATTTGGCCGTTTAGAAGGTCGCTGGCGATCGCTACTGACTCGCTCTGACCTCAGCCAAAGAAATCTCCCCATTGTTATTTCTGCTTGCTGTGTGCTCCACAATCTCTCTGAAAGTAAGGGGGAGACCTTTATGGCAGGGTGGGAGGCTGAGGCAAATCGCCTGGCTGCTGATTACGCGCAGCCAGACACCAGGGCGATTAGAAGAGCACACCAGGAAGCGCTGTGCATCAGAGAAGCTTTGAAAACCAGTTTCATGACTGGCCAGGCTACAGTGTGAAATTTCTGTTTGTTTCTCCCTTCATGAAAACCCGCCCCCTTTATTGACTCATTCATTCTCTGTAAGGAACCCACCCTCCCCATTCCCCCAGCTTTCTTTCAAAGGAAATAAAGTCACTATCGTTTAAAAATCATGTATTCTTTATTAAGTGATTATAAACATAGGGAGAGAACCAAGAAGGTAATCTGGGTGAGGTTTAGGAGGAGGATAGGAGGGAAGTAAAAGGCCACTGAACAAATTCAATATAATGACAGCCTTTTGGTTGGGCTGTCCACTGGGGTGGAGTGGGAGGTTGCACGGAGCCTCCCCCCCCCGCGTTCTTACACGTCTGGGTGAGGAGGATATGGAACATGGTGAGGGGGGAGGGAGGTTATACAGCGGCTGCAGCGGCACTCTGTCATCCTGCTGCCGTTCCTGAAGCTCCACCAGACGCCGGAGCATGTCCGTTTGCTCACGCAGCAGCCCCAGCGTTGCAGCCTGCCACCTCTCATCTCGAGCGTCCCTCATGACCTCACGTTCACTGGCATCTTTCCTAAATTTAGATACAGTGTCCTTCCACTCATTCAAATTAGCTCTTTCATTGCGGGTGGATTCCATTATTTCTGTGAACATGTCGTCTCGCGTCCTCTTTCTATGCCGCCTTATCTGAGATAGCCTTCAGGACGGAGGAGGGAGGCTTGAAAAATTTGCAGCTGCTGGAGGGAGGGTTGAAAAAAAGGAGAGAAGTTTTTAAACTGATACATTTTAAAGAACAATGCTTATACTCTTTTGTGGTGAAAAACACTATTCACATTACATAGCACATGTGATTTCAGTACAAGGTCGCATTTTCCATCTTAATATTGAGTGCCTGTGGCTTTGGTGTTAGAGATCACAGACGCAGGTCCGGGCAACAGAATTCAGCTTGCAGGCAGCCATGGTAAGCCATTGTCTTTTGGCTTTGTGCCCTCCTTTCCCACATACCAAGCAAAGCCTGTTGACTGCTGCGGTTTTCCTGTTAACCTTCAGCAGCAGAAAACAAACTAACCCCCCCCCCCCATCCAATTCTCTGGGATGATCGCTTTATCCCTCCCCCCACCGCGTGGCAGGTATCAGGGAAGATCCCAGCAGAAACCAAACTAACCCCCCCGCCTCCCGCCATGAATTCTCTGGGATGATCAATGTACCCCTCCCCCGACCGCGTGGCTGGTAACAGGGAAGATCCCTGCTAGCCAAACGCGAAAAGCTCAGGGCCAATTCCCCCCCCCCCTGTGCTTGGCTAACTGCAGGGAAGGATTTCTTTTCAGCCACAGGCAAACAGCCCAGTAGGAACGGCCACCTCTGTCCCCTTAATTAAGTTCCCATATTTCAACCAGGTTACCATGAGTGATATCACTCTCCTGAGGATTACACAGCAAGATAAAGAACGGATGTTGCTTGAATGCCAGCAAACACCGGGACCATACGCTGCCAGGCTTTGTCAGGCAATGATACCAGATTACTTGCTGCAAGCATGGCGTGGTCAAGTGTCCTACCATGGAGGACGGAATAAGGCTGCACTGCCCAGAAACCTTGTGGCAAGGCTTTTGCAGTACCTCCAGGAGAGCTTCATGGAGATGTCCCTGGAGGATTTCCGCTCCATCCCCAGACACGTTAACAGACTTTTCCAGTAGCTGTACTGGCCGCGAATGCATCCCAAGTCCTCGGGGCAAAGTAATCATTAAAAAATGCTTGCTTTTAAAACAAGTTTTATATTTTAAAAGGTAAACTCACCTGAGGTCCCTTCCATGGGGTCATGGTCTTGGATACTGGCTTGGGAGGGTTGGGAGGGTACTTCAGTCAGGCTGAGAAAAAGATCCTGGCTGTTGGGGAGAACGGAGTGCTGGGTGCTCTCTGCAAGCTCGTCCTCCTCCTCCTCCTCTTCCCCATCCGCAGAATCCTCAGGTGTAGCTGATGAGACTATCCCCGACCCAGAATCCACGGTCACAGGTGGGGTAGTGGTGGCGGCCCCCCCTAGAATTGCATGCAGCTCGGTGTAGAAGCGGCATGTCCGCGGCTCTGACCCGGAGCGACCGTTTGCCTCCTTTGTTTTTTGATAGGCTTGTCTGAGCTCCTTGACTTTCACGCGGCACTGATCTGAGTCCCTATTGTGGCCTCTCTCCATCATGCCCTTGGAGATTTTTTCAAAAGTTTTGGCATTTCGTCTTTTCGAACGAAGTTCTGCTAGCACTGAATCCTCTCCCCATATAGTGATCAGATCCAGTTCCTCCCCTACGGTCCATGCTGGTGCTCTTTTTCGATTATCAGCCTGCATGGTTACCTGTGCTGATGAGCTGAGCTATCTGTGGTCACCTGTGCTCTCCACGCTGGGCAAACAGGAAATGAAATTCAAATTTTCCTGGGGCTTTTCCTGTCTACCTGGCCAGTGCATGCGAGTTCAGATTGCTGTCCAGAGCGGTCACAATGGTGCACTCTCGGACAGCTCTCGGAGGCCAATACCATCGAATTGCGGCCACACTAACCCTAATTCGAAATGACAAAATCGATTTTGGCGCTACTCTGCTCGTCGGGGTGGAGTACAGAAATCGATTTTAAGAGCACTTTATTTCGAAATAAATGGCTCCGTTGTGTGGACGGGTGCAGGGTTAATTCGATTTAATGCTGCTAAATCCGAATTAAAGTCATAGTGTAGACCAGGCCTCAGTTTACTTCCCTGCCTGTTCCTAGATTGTCATCTCCTTGGGGAGCTTGTTGGTCTAGAAAGTATCAAATACATAACACACCACCACCATAAATAATTAGAATTTTAATTCGGGAAGCAATGCAAAATTCTTTATTTTCAAATTGGGTTTAATAGCAATTGTAAAATGGATGCGCTTTATCAACTTTCTTTCATTCGGAAAAGACCTACAGATGGAATGTTACTATGAAAGGAGGAATGTGCCTCCTTCTGGACATGCATGCAGTCTGTATTCTTGGTTTAGATGTGTTCACTCTTTAATTAATTTTTTTTGGTGAACCATAATGCCACTTGGCCACATTTCCTTCCTCCTGAAGTTTTTTCCCCCTAGTTAGTCACAATTCATTTTAATAAAAGAGAATGTCTTTTACTGTAAAAACAACAACAACAAAAAAACCCTTTGTGAATTGGTTGACTAGAATTGGAGTGTATATTATGGTATCAGGACTTCAGGTATCTGTTGCATGACCCCAGAGCTAGGATTCAACTTCGGTCTTTGGTAATCCATAAATAGTAGATTTACCAGGTGAGCTAAAATCAAGTGTTCGGGAGGTACGTTAAGTGTGTTACATTTGGAAGTTAGTCTGCTATTTGATAACTCCAAGAAGCACATGCTGAAATGTTTTATATTTTCTGCACAAACAGCTTTTCTGGTTTGAAAGAATCTTACTGAAACCTGGTGCAGGTCTTAGACTGTTACAGAGATGTTTATTTGTGATGTCATAGAAGAGATATAATTGAACAGAGATTAAAGAGAATCATTTCTAGGAATCCTTTCCCTTGACTTGGTACTGTATGACACTTTGATTAAGAAACTAGAACGATATAACATAGCATATATATAGCACACGATATAAGGCCTGATCCCAATACATATAACGTAGCAGACATTAAATTGATGAAAAACTGGCTGTTAGGCCTCAAAATATAATTGTAAATGGGGACTCATCAAGGGGGTGTGTTTTTAGTGGGGTCTTGCAAGGATCAGTTGTTGGCCTAATGCTGTTTAGCATTTTTAATAATGACGTGGAAGAAAACATAAAATCATCACCACTAAAGTTTGCCAATGACACAAAGATCGGGGAATTGAAAAATAATGAAGAGGACAGATCACTGATGCAGAGCGATCTGGATCACTTGGTAAGCTGGGCACAAGCAAACAATAAGCATTTTAATATGGCCAAATGGAAAGTCATACGTCTAGAAACAAAGGATGTTGGCCGTACTTACAGGATGGGGGACTATCCTAGAAAGCAATGACTCTGAAAAAGATTTGGGGGTTGTGGTGGACAGTCAGCTGAACAGGAGCTCCCAGTGCGATGCTGTGGCCAAAAGGGCTAATGCAATCCTTGTATGTATAAACAAGGGAATCTCAAGTAGGAGTAGAGGTTATTTTACCTCTGTATTTGGCACTGATGTGACTGTTTCTGGAATACTGTGTCCAGATCTGATGTGCACAATCTAAAGATGTTGATAAATTGGAGAGGGTTCAGAGAAGAACCACAACAATGATTAAGGGATTAGAAAACATGCCTTATAGTGACACTCAAAGAGCTCAATCTATTTAGTTTAACAAAGAGAAGGCTTAAAGAGTGACTTGATTACAGTCCTTAAACGTCTGCATGGGGAACAAAAAATTGATGATAAAGGGCCTTTAAGGGTATGTCTGCACAGCAAAGAAAAGCCCGTGGCAGGCCCGTGGCAGGCCCGTGCCAGCCAACATGGGACTCGGGCTGCAGGGCTGTTTCATGGCTGTATAGACTTCCGGGCTCGAGCTGGAATCTGAGCTCTAGGACCTTGCAGGGTGGGAGGGTCCTAGAGCTTGGGCTCAAGCCCAAGCATGGAAGTCTACACATCCATAAAACTTGCCCTGAAGCCCAAGCCCTGTGAGCCTGAGTTGGCTGGCAAGGGATAGGTTTTTCTTTGCTGTGTAGACATACCTTTAGTCAAGCAGAGAAAGGTATAACACTATTCAAAGTCTGGAAGTTGAAGCTAGACAAATTCAGCCAAGAAATAATGCATACATTTATTATGTTGAGAGTAATTAACCATTGGAAAAATTTGCCAAGAGTCACGGTGGATTCTCCATCACTGGTAATTTTTAAATCAAGATTGGATGTTTTTCTAATTATGGGGAAGTTCTATGGGCTGTGTTGTACAGGAAGTCAGACGAGATGATAACAATGGTCCCTTCTGGCCTTGCAATCTATGAATCTTGTGCCCTGTCAACCGTAAGGCTTTCATTGCTAGTAAAGCCAATGGAGTTGAGCAGGTTGAGCAGTAGGAAGTTTGAAAAATATATTTTTTTAAAATGTGTAGAAGAACCTACGGTGTATTCAGAGTGTAGGGTGCAGATTTCAATAACTATCCTAATCTCCTCATTCTAGCTGAAGTGAAAAAAGTATTTAAACTTTGGCTGATGTGATTTTTTTTTTTTTTTAAGCCCAGTTTCCATTTAGGATGGATTTGTCTCATCACAACCTTTTCAACAGTAATGTCCAGAAATAGAAGATTTAGGTATAGGATAATATTTGGCCTGATGGTTTCTTGATCAGTCTGTATAAGTGATTCCTCTAAGGCATGTATAGACAATCCCAATCAGTAATCGACTCAGTGCTTCTTCCTCAGTAAGGAGGGACAGAAGTCCAAAGAATAGGCTGTAGAATGAAGTGCTGCCAGCCTACAATATCTCAGCGAGTGATACTTTCCAAGACGCAAATGGAGAAAAAATAGGATATTAAAAACACTCTGATTCTTGCTATGTCAGAACTTTGAGGGAGTGATTTTTTTTTAACAGGTGTTTTCACAGATTTTGACCACCAAAGAAGTTACTAACAGGAATGATAGATATGTACAAACGATTTATGTTAAGTAGCTATAAATATAGGCCCCGTCTTACAAATACTATCCAGACTATATAGTGGCTAGCATTTGCAGGATGGGACCCAATACGATTGAAAACTGTGCAACTGAACAGCAGCAGCAGGAAAACTGAGCTGCCCTCTTCTCTGCTCACCTTAGGCCTGGTCTACACTAACACCCCAATTCGATCTAAGGTACGCAACTTCAGCTACGTGAATAACGTAGCTGAAGTCGACATACCTTAGTTCGAATTTACCGCGGTTCAGACGCGGTCCACACGCGGCAGGCAGGCTCCCCCGTCGACTCCGCGGTACTCCTCTCGCTGAGGTGGAGTACCGCAGTCGACGGCGAGCACTTCCTGGTTCGAATTATCGCGTCCAGACCAGACGCGATAAATCGAACCCGGAAGTTCGATTTCCAGCCGTCGAACTACCGCGGTAGTGTAGACAAGCCCTTAGAGGTGTGAACTTGATATAATTGGACATTGATTCTTTTTCTTCAAAAGCAGTTGATGTTCAGAAAAGTAGAGTACTGTGTTGGCCTTATGTGCCAGGTGTAAATATTTATGTTGGATTTGTTTTTCAAACTGACAGTTTCACATTCCTTTTTACAATCTATATTGTAAAATCCTAAGTGAATTTGGAAAAAAATGATTAATCAAAATAAAAACCTGTGAGAAAATAGAACTCTTGTTTTTGCAATGGTACAAACATATACAAAGTGTTATGAGTACAGCTTGTCGTGTTGTCAGATGAGGTCATGACATCTTATAAGTGGAGTGCTGGAAACAACAGACACATCATGCAAGGTTCTGTATAGAACATACAGTGGAGTCTGACTCAAGGATTTTTCACGTATATGAATCAGATCTTTTTGAATGCCATTTCTTGTGGGTGCTGACGTTTGTCCCTTGTTCATACTAATCTGTGGTACATTCAGCATTGGATTTTCAAAGGAGCCTAAGGGAGTTACATACCCAGTCGTATTCAGTTTCAATAGGAGTTAGGCACCCAGTTCTCTTAGGCTACTTTGAAAATCCCAGTTTCAGTTAGAAACAGATTGTCAACAAAAATAGGAAATTATTTCACAACTTTTGGGTTTGTAGATGAAGTATGTTAGGTTGTGGTAAAATTGATTAGGGCTACAAATTGCCTACCATGATGCTAATATGGCTAGTAGAACTTGTTTTGTATCTTTGAAAGAATTAGTCTCCAATTGCATGTGCCTGGTTTGGGAACTCACTTGTCTATGGATCTGGATGGTAATGCTCTTTCAATGAGAATTATCAAAGGGGCTGGAGAGGAGTCTTGCTCATATCCAGTTGTTTTTACAGTAGAGTTCTGTTATGTTAAATCCAAGGACAGAATTTAAATTTTAAATTGCAGAGTTCAGTCCACTTACAATGGAAAAAGTTAAAAGGGGCCACACGGACCAGAATCTGATCGATAAAACATTTAATTATGCTGTGGGGGGTGTGGAAGAAGGAAAAAAGTTATTTGCTCAATAATAATAGCAGGAATTGGAGATTTCCTCAACTGAGATTCCTTATCACATATAGAAACAGATTAACAATTTCTAAAATATAACTTGTATTAACATTTTTGGTATTACTTTCAGATACCTTGTTCACAAGTGAGAACTCTCAGTGACTAGATATTTGTCAGTGACATGTATTAAACTTTGAGAAGTTGGGCTAGTAAACAGTATAATAATAATCTAATAGTTGTCACACTCTTGATTAGTAGCGGATGAACTGTGAGCTAGTTCTACAGTTTCTTTTTCTTTGTAGATCTTGTTGCGTCTGGACAAACTAGGAGAAATCCTCTTGTTGAACAGGCTGGGAGTGTAGGCAAGTGAACTGCAGTTATTTCACTGCCCTCCACAAAAGCTGCTGATCTTAGCTTATAAATGCTGACTGACCTCTGTGACTGAAAGAAGGTTGAAAATAGCCTCCCAACTTCACTTCCCTGTAAATGCCAATGAAATGCAGAAGAAAGATGTTCTCTTCTTTTATGTTTCTGTTCTTTTATGTTAAGCAACTGGACAGAGATCCAGATTTTTTTTGTTGGGACGAAAGGGTGGAAAAGTTAAGCCCCGTCAAAATATCTCAGCCCTGCAGCAGACATCAGTGTGAAAAATCAAAATGCTGCTCATGCTAGATCTTTTTACCAGTGGGTCAGATGCAAATTTAAAATAATCTTTCTATATAAACAAAACAAAGTTCCTCGGCTAAATTAAGTCCCAGCGTTTCTTTGTTTTGTTTCAGAAAAGTAAATTAATTTTCTCCTTCCTGGGCAGCAGGAAATCCAGTCAAATGGAGTCCGAGTTCTGATTTGATTTTTCTACAAGTTCCATATGCCTTTCCACCTTTTTGAAGTGTTATTTTATTTTTAGAAGTAATAGCAGCTGTGTTTGGGGTGTGTATAGGGACTTTGCCTTCATATCAGTCTGTAAAGCACCTAGATATAAAATCTGGGGGCTTGCTACAAAAAACGTTAACTTCCATCCTAGTGCAGACCTTCTATTTCACAGGTTGGTAATGTAGACTGTCATGTCTTTGATATTATCCTGGAGGTAACGGCTTGTTATTTAATTACATCTTCACATATGTCCTGAATAGGTCGGGGTTTCTCTCTCTATGCCCCCCACCTTCCCAGCTGGGCTTAACTCTGGACTGGTCTGTGCACCACCAGCAGCATATATGTTTTGCCCTATGATCTATGGGGTTAAAAAGTGTGGTGTAGCTAAGGCTAATTTCTCATCTTTGTCTTGTTGCTGAGGTACAATGTTACTTCCTGTTCCTGGTCCAAATACATGTAATAAATCCTAATTGTCACTCAAATTACTGGTCACAGCTTGTTTTCTTTACAAAGGGTTGTTTTGAGAAGACCATGTGAATGGAATTCAAAGACCACATAATAACAATTTACCTCTACTTAATAGATGAATTTTCCACTTTACTTGAAAAATTGATAGTTGGCCAAATTTATTTTTTGGCAATGTTTGTACTTGCATTAAACTACACCCATGCCACTGAATAATGTAATAAATAAGACTGTCTTACTCTACCATCTATAAGATAGCTATCTACGGTTTTTTTTCTTGAAACTATCATTTTTGGTGACCAAGAGATGAATTTTCCCTCTTGTATTAAGCAAGCATCCTTCCATATTTTTTTGGCTTTATTCATGTGTGAGGTTTCCATGTTGGGGATGGAAAAAGTTGTAGTGCTACAAAATCTGAAATCTGGGCCCCATAATACAAGCTGCTGTGTGGTTTCAAATAGAAATCAGTGAGAGATGAAAGCATTCAACATCTTTTAATTTCTCCCTAAATTAAGCGTATTCATTATTTTGCTGATCTTGAACTGAATTTTCAACTTACATTAAATTCCTTAATGTATTAACTTTAGTAGCTCTACTTCTAGAATCTGTTATAACTTTAGGTTTCAAAAATATCTGTTTTTAGCATTTTAAAAATTTATTTGATGTCAATCATTTTTGTGAAATTCTTTTATTTTTATTAGAGCAGTGCTTAGGAGCCAACTGAGAATGTGATGCTATTGTATGTTAGGCACTTCACAAACAGAGAATAAGAGATGGTCTCTCCCCTGAAGAGGTAACAGTCTCAATGGAAAAAATCAAAGGGTAGGGTGAAGGATACAGCATAGAGTTGGTGAGCAGAGTGGTTTGCAAATACTATATTCAATTTTGGGGGAAGTTATTAATTCTTTAGGTAGGGTTTAGTTAGGAGGGGATTAGCTATATTTTCTGACTCCATTATGATAAAACTCTGCTCTTCTGTAGTTCCTTCTATACAAGGATCTCAAAACAGTTTGTCAACAACTAAGCCTTCTTTGAGTGATGGTCCCTATGTGTATTCCACAAGTTGGTATGCATGCACACTTTGCACCTGAGTCTAGAATTTTTTACAAGCAGTGTCCATTGGCCTGTACATCCCCTCCTAGCTCTCTTCGTGCTCCGAACTAAGGGCATAAAGGGTGGTGTGACTGACACCTCTCCAGTACCTTCTTATTGCTGAGTTGGAATCTTTAGTGTCCTCAGCTCCTTTCTATGGGATCATTTTTGTAAAGGTATTGTATATAGTGAATTTTTTAGTAGTTTTTATAGTCTAGCATACTATAGATAGTGTTTCCCCCCCCCCCTTTTCTTCCACACCGGGTGACTTTTTTCCCCTCGCTGAGAAGTCTGGCATTATGCCCTTGCTCCTTTTCTGTCAGCCATGAACATTAATGTTGCCTCTGCGACCTGGCTGAGGCTTGCATCTCTGCTAAGTGCAGCATCTTGCTCTCTCTCTTCCCCCCTCCCCATCCCCAAACTTGTGAGGGTTGGGAACTGAGACTTAAAAAATATCTGATGGAGAAGGCAATGAGACCCCAATCATATCTGGCTTGGGGATCCCCCTCTCCCTCCATACATCAGTTTCAGCAAGCAAGCAGTCCCTTTCCGAGTACTAGTTTGGGAATGGAGGCTAAGACTGGTAAGCCTTAGGAAAAGGCTTTACAGAAGAGTAGGGGCACTCTCATAGGCATATGGACAAATCAGCTTTGTCTACAACTTCCCCAAAGAGAGAGGATCCCTCACCAACCCCGTCAGTCGGGAGAACCTGCGCACATGGGCACTAGGGACTTACGTCAGAGTAAATCTTCTTGGCAGGAGGAGGCAGCGTATGGCTCCGAGGGTTCCGACGTCAGCTTTGATGGTGAAGTCTCAAAATAAACAGCTCCTGGTGCGCCCATCCACTTCTAGAGCTGATGCAGTACTGATAGCAATAGGGTCCCAGAAGGTGCCAACTTCCATGGTGACCAAGGAAGGTCCATCTCTGACAGCCCTGTCAATGAACTCGTACCATACAGCGGTCTAAAAACAATGTCTCCCTGGAGGATATCTTTGCTCTTCCCTATCTTCATTCATCCCTCTGTCACGGAGTGTTGGGGGACTCAGGGCCCTGCACCCCCGGCGTCCTGCGATTCACCATGACTCTCAGCCAGCCAGTAAAGCAGAAGGTTTATTTAGACGACAGGAATGTAGTCCAAGACAGGTCTTACAGGCGCAGACAACAGGACCCCCTCAGTTAGGTTCATCTTGGGGTCCCCGGGCACCCTAGCCCCCTTAGGGGATTAGAGCCCTGTCTGCCTTCCAGCCAAGGTCACTAGCCAGTTTCTCCAACCCTCTGCCTTCAGCGACCCCTCCCACAGCCTTTGTTCAGTTTCCCGGGCAAAGGTGTCACCTCGCCTCTCCCCCTTCCTGGGTTCTCAGGTTACATGCTCAGGTATGCAGACTATCCTAGCCACACTCCCCTGTCAGCATTCACAGACCACTTTAAGAACAGTCTCAGTTCGTCACACCCTCCTATCGGGATTGTCTCTATTCCATTGTACACTGAAGAAGAGACTGTCCCAAAGGTGCCGTTCTCCCATCTCACCTGCCAACCTCGAGGTGCAGACTGTTGTCAGATGCTACCGGTAGGGTGCTCTGCTTTCTCCAATGCTGATATCACTCGGCTGCGTGCGTGTGTTCCCTCTGTGTGCTGTCCCAGCTCTGCGCAGATAGCTGACACAGCAAACCCGACGAGAACCCCCAATAACCACAGAGTCTAGTAAGATGCAAAGTCACGTCGACTACGTTTATTGCGACCTTGGACACAATTGTAGTTCCCTGTAGATTACTTAGTCTACCGGGCATACTACTAATAGGTGCCTCTTGGCAATGGACCCGGCTCAGTTAGTGGCGGGACTTTCCACTACCCCCTCGGCCGGACAAAGATATCCACTCAGGGATGCATTCTTATACACAGCTACAAACAAGTTACACATCACTCCTGACGTATTGAGGTGCAACCCCTCCACGCAGCAAGGTACAACCCCACTACGTAGTAAGGTGCTGCCTCTCACCTTGTACATGTTGGTTCGAACAAAA
The DNA here is from genome assembly GCF_002925995.2 of Terrapene triunguis. Classification (NCBI taxonomy): domain Eukaryota; kingdom Metazoa; phylum Chordata; order Testudines; family Emydidae; genus Terrapene; species Terrapene triunguis. The sequence continues at coordinate 5,979,561 of NW_020664583.1, forward strand.
CAACTCCATCCATCATATTCCCCTTTTGGCCCTGTCATTGGGATGGTTCAGCTTGTTCCTTGTTATGTGTGGAATGTACAAGTATTGGAGTGTTCTGATATTTAGTGTTCAGTACTTTTTAGGTATGTATTTTTTTGCAGCATCAGCCCTTTCCTTGCCAGCTTCTGTGAGCAGGGCCTGCCTCTGGCTCACAGCTTAACTTTGCTTTATGTTTGCAAAGTCTTGACCATTACTTTAGTTCAGGACTCAGGCCTCATATTGGGCCTCTGATAAGGGTTTATATCTTAGGGCCTCCTCTTACTACACAGCCATCGGCACTGTCTGTTCTCATGGGTAGTATGGGATCCAACTTTCTTTTTGGATGAAGCAGAGGCCCCACAGAAGTCTTTGCGGTATCAGGTGGAGGTGACATGGGACAAGCCCCAGAAGATCAGGCTTTTGGCCTCCAACCAAACATGACTGGCCAAGAAACAGATGGTACCCTGTGCCATGTGGTCCTCGCCTGCCAGTCGATCCATCTTACTGCCTATATTGGGAGCGGGAGGGGGGAGTGGGGAGTCCAACCCTAGACACCCCCGATCAGAGCATGAGCCGTATTTGCCATCACCTGGCCATCCACAACTGGAATATTTGGAGGAGGGTGCGCTGATCCAAAGGCTTTGATAGTCCTGGGGGAAATTTCTTCATCACCAGATGAAGCAGTTACTACTTCTCTGTCTCTGCTAGAAGATTTTAAACAATATGAAGAACTCATGAGCAGGGTGGTGACAGAGCTACAGATTCAGCTTGAGGAAGACCAGGAGCCTCAGCACAGATTACTGGACATTCTGCAGCTTTCTGGTCCTAGTTAAGTAGTTGTCTCCATCAAGGCCATCTGGACCCAGCAAAGACAGTTTGGCACGCTCCTGCTTCTTGTGCTCCCAGCTCTAAGAGACCTGAGAAGTGTTACTTTGTTCCATTACCCACCACCTACTTCTTGGTGGTGCAGGTGGCTGCAGAGCAATCTAAGCGACAACACCCAAAGTCTGCTCCTTCTGATAAGGTACTCAAGTGGTTTGACCTCCTGTGGAGAAAGGTCTTCCCTTCCACCTCCCTCCAGTTCAGGATTTTTAACTATCAGGCCCTTTTGATTTGGCCAATTATGCTAAATTTATGGATTAAGGACAGTCTCCCTGAGGAGGCTAGAACCCTCACTAAGGAGGATGAGGGCAGATTGGTGGCCAAAACTTCCTCCAGGCTGTGATGGATGCAGCAGATACTGCATTTAGGGGGATGCAACAACTATTTTTTATGAGGAGAGACTCATGGCTACAATCCTCAGGTTTCCCTAGAGAGGTGTAGAATACTATCCAAGATCTGTCCTTTGATCCAGTCAAGCTATTCCACAAGAAGACAGATGAGTCTCTCCACTCCCTCGAGGACTTGGACCCATAGACGAGGGTGTAGGGCAAGACTGCCTTCTCAGCCTTTATATCACCAATGTCCCCAGGAGCCACCATGTAAGAGATAAAGGATTTATAAACCCAGGACCCCAGCCTCTGCAACATCCACTACCAAATCATACTCTGACCCCCCAGACAGAGTTTCTTTGGATGGCACTTTCGAGACGTGCGTCCTTTTATTGATGCTTCTTCATTCCCCTCCTCAGATATTTGAAGGACACCTTGCCCAATTTGCCAAAACCTGGAGAGCCCTAACTACAGGCAAATGGTACAAGATGTCTGGACCCTGTGGGAGTTTAGAATACATATGTTTACTAGTGGTCTGTTGTGCCTGCAGTGCCTTCCTCCCACTCATCTAATCCAGACATGTCCAAATAATGTTGGACAACATGACAAAAATATAATATATAATCAAGCAGGGGACAACAAGATCTCTCCTTCTATGCATAGAGGCAGTCACCCTCTGGACTTAAGGTTATGTGATGGCTGATGCACCATCAGCAGCATACTTACCTGGGTTGCAAAACTTCCTAGCAAACAGCCTGAATAGACATTTTCCCACAAATCACAAGTGGAGGATACACAATTTGGTTCTTGACAATATCTTTGCCCAATGGTGAATGCTGAGCTTGAACCTTTTCATCTTGCGGGTGAACAGGAAATTTCCTTTGTACTGCAAGGCTCAATAGATGCCCTCCTGATGTCATGGAAGGATCACCTGGAGTATGCCTTCCCTCCCAATCTATTGATACCACAAGTTCTATGAAGATCCACCAAGACCGAGTTTGGGTCATCCCGATTGTGTTCAACTGGCCCAGATACTTCTGGTTTTGCAGATCTACTTAAGCTCTTGCTTTGACCACCCATGAACGTCACCCCATTTCTGGACCTTCTAACACAGCACAGGGGCAGGTTCAGGCACCCCTGTCCGGGACCACTGCAACTCAGAGCCTGTTATTTGGATAGGCATTGGAAATAAAGCACTCATGTTCCAGAAGGATGCAATCTAAACTAAAGCAAAAAGAACTCTGAGGAGCTGTTACTCCGCAAAATGGAAACACTTCTCCCCTTGTCTTCAGAATCTGCTGGGATCCCTGCTATCTTAGAGTATGTACTTAATCTGAAGTCTTTGGGTCTCATGCTTAGTTCTCCCTTTGAGCCTCTAACGACATGTTCTATGGCCCATCTGTCTGTGCAGGTGGCCTTTCTAACAGCTATAATATCAGCCAGAAGAGTCAGTGAGCTGGGGGTGCTCATGGTTTACCTGCTATATATTACCTTCTATAAGAAAAGGTCTCATTATGCTCCCACCCCAAATTAATCCCTAAAGTAGTTTGAGATTCATGAGAGTCAGGTAATTTTTTCCCCTCAACTGCATGCCTTGGAGGTAGAGAGAAGGATGCATTCTCTGGATAGCCAAAGGTCTTTGGCCTTTTATCTACAAAGGACATTAGAAAGATACCTAAACTAGTTGTTTCCATAGCAGAGCGATTAAGGAGTCAAGCTGTATTGGTGCAGAGACTTCCTAAATGGATCTCGGTTGTATTACCCGTTATCAACTAGCTTGCATCTCCCCTCACCCCTGGAAGAGGTGGGGGATGCCATTTTAGATTTGGTTTTGGTGAGTAGTGAGGAGCTCGTTGAGGAAATGGTTGTAGGGGACAACCTTGGCTCGAGTGATCATGAGCTAATTCGGTTTAAACTAAATGGAAGGGTTAACAAAATTAAATCGGAGACTGTTTACGATTTCAAAAGGGCTAACTTTAATAAATTAAGGCGACTAGTTAGGGAAGTAGATTGGACTAACATATTTATGTATCTAAAGGCGGAAGGCGCCTGGGATTATTTCAAGTTGAAGTTGCAGGAGCTGTCGGAGGCCTGTATCCCGAGAAAGGGAAAACGGTTCGTAGGCAGGAGATTTAGACCGAGCTGGATGAGCAAGCGTCTCAGAGGGGTGATTAAGAAAAAACAGAAAGCGTACAAGGAGTGGAAGATGGGAGGGATCAGCAAAGAAACCTACCTTATTGAGGTCAGAGCATGTAGAGATGGAGTGAGAAAGGCCAAAAGCCGTGTAGAGTTGGACCTTCTGAGGGGAATTAAAACCAATAGTAAGAGGTTTTATAGCCATATAAATAGGAAGAAAACAAAGAAAGAAGAAGTGGGACCGCTTAAGACTGTAGATGGAGTGGAGATTAAGGATAATCTAGGCATGGCACAATATCTAAACGAATATTTTGCATCGGTCTTTAATGAGGCTAATGAAGGATTTAGGAATAGTGGCAGCGTGACGGATGGGAATAAAGGAGGGGGGGTTGACATTACCATATCCGAGGTAGAAGCCAAACTTGAACAGCTTAACGGGACTAAATCGGGCGGACCGGATGATCTTCATCCGAGAATATTAAAGGAACTGGCGCGAGAAATTGCAAGCCGGTTAGCGATAATTTTTAATGAATCTGTAAACTCAGGGGTGGTACCGTTTGACTGGAGAACAGCTAATGTGGTTCCTATTTTCAAGAAGGGGAAAAAAAGTGACCCGGGTAACTACAGGCCTGTTAGTTTAACATCTGTAATATGCAAGGTCTTGGAAAAAATTTTGAAGGAGAAAGTAGTTAAGGACCTGGAGGTGAATGGCAATTGGGACAAATTACAACACGGTTTTACGAAAGGTAGATTGTGCCAAACCAACCTGATCTCCTTCTTTGAGAAAGTAACAGATTTTTTTAGATAAAGGAAATGCGGTGGATCTAATATACCTCGATTTCAGTAAAGCGTTTGATACGGTACCGCATGAGGAATTATTGGTTAAATTGGAAAAGATGGGGATCAATATGAAAATCCAGAGGTGGATAAAGAACTGGTTAAAGGGGAGACTGCAGCGGGTCATACTGAAAGGTGAACTGTCAAGTTGGAGGGAGGTTACCAGTGGAGTTCCTCAAGGTTTGGTTTTGGGTCCGACTTTATTTAATCTATTTGTTACTGACCTCGGAACCGAATGTAGGAGTGGGCTGATAAAGTTTGCGGATGATACAAAGTTGGGAGGTATTGCCAATTCGGAGAAGGATCGGGATATCCTGCAGGGAGATTTGGATGACCTTGTAAACTGGAGTAATAGTAATAGGATGAAATTTAATAGTGAGAAGTGTAAGGTTATGCATTTAGGGATGACTAACAAGAATTTTAGTTATAAGCTGGGGATGCATCGGTTGGAAGTAACGGAGGAGGAGAAGGACCTCGGAGTCCTGGTTGATCGCAGGATGACTATGAGTCGGCAATGTGACGTGGCCGTGAAAAAAGCTAATGCGGTCTTGGGATGCATTAGGCGAGGTATTTCTAGTAGGGATAAGGAGGTGCTGGTTCCGTTATACAAGGCACTGGTGAGACCTCATTTGGAGTACTGTGTGCAGTTCTGGTCTCCCATGTTTAAAAAGGATGAATTCAAACTGGAACGGGTACAGAGAAGGGCCACTAGAATGATCCGAGGAATGGAAAACCTGTCGTATGAAAGGAGACTCGAAGAGCTCGGTTTGTTTACCTTAACCAAAAGAAGGCTGAGGGGGGATATGATTGTTCTCTTTAAATATATCAGAAGGATAAATACCAGGGAGGGAGAGGAATTATTTCAGCTCAGTACTAATGTGGACACGAGAACAAATGGATATAAACTGGCCGTCGGGAAGTTTAGGCTTGAAATTAGACGAAGGTTTCTAACCATCAGAGGGGTGAAGTTCTGGAACAGCCTTCCGAGGGAAACAGTGGGGGCGAAAGACCTCTCTGGCTTTAAGATTAAGCTTGATAAGTTTATGGAGGGGATGGTTTGATGGGATAACGTGATTTTAGTCAATAGATCAATAACGTGCCATCGCTGGTAATTAGTAACAATGGTCAATGATGGGATATTAAAAGTTACTACAGAGAACTTTTTCCGGAGGGTCTGGCTGGAGAATCTTGCCCGCATGCTCGGGGTTCAGTTGATCACCATATTTGGGGTCGGGAAGGAATTTTCCTCCAGGGTAGATTGGCAGAGGCCCTGGAGGTTTTTCGCCTTCCTCCGCAGCATGGGGCAGGGGTCGCTTGCTGGAGGATTCTCTGCGACTTGAAGTCTTTAAATCATGATTTGGGGACTTCAACAGCTGAGTCAAGGGAGAGAATTATTCCAGGAGTGGGTGGGTCAGCTTTTGTGGCCTGCATCATGCGGGAGGTCAGACTAGATGATCATAATGGTCCCTTCTGACCTTAAAGTCTATGAGTCTATAAATGGATCTCGGTTGTATTACCCGTTATCAACTAGCTTGCATCTCCCCCCACCCCTGGAAGAGGTGTGGGCTCATTTCCACTGGAGGGCAAGCTGCTTCATCTTCATCTCTGAGAGACATACCTCTACTAGAGATAGGTTGAGCAGTTGCTTGAAGTTCTTTGCATGCCTTCATGAGATGTTGCACTCTGGTGCCTTCATGAGATGTTGCACTCTGGTGCAGTCGTCCACTGTGGCTACAGCTGCAGAGACAGCAGTACTACAGTTAGCTATCACTTTGATATCCTCACACCCAACTCCTGTTTGCAGAGATGACCTGTGCTTGCCAACTTGGGGGGGGGGGAGGGGAGGTCGGCTTTAGCAGTGTTAGCATGCTCAGTCCATGTGAGCCGAGTAGCAAATCTGGGGGGCGGGGGGGAATGTGACCCTGCATGTCCCCCCACGTCGCCTCTGCCTGTTTGACTACTGCATGTTAATCTCCCAGGTGTGAAATACACAGAGGGACCATGACTGGAAAAAGAAGAATGGAAGTTACTCGCCTGGAGGTTCTTCGAGATGCGTGGTCCTATCTGTATTCCTCTACCCGCCCTTCATCCCCTCTGCTGCAGATTGTTTGAGCTGCAGTAATAATGGTAAATTGTAGAGGCGTTGACCCGCACCACCCTTTATGCCCTCGGTTCGGAGTACAAGGAGAGCTACAGTACATGTGTGGGCCAATGGACACTGCTTGTAAAAATCAAAAAGAAAAACAAACACCACTCCGCTCAGGACTCAGGCATGTGGTGCACATACGTACCCACAGGTGGAAAACAGATAGGGACTACACATCTGGAAGACTCTCCAGTTACAGGTAAGTAACCTCCATTACTACTACTTTTTTGTGATGGCATCTTACTTTTCATTCAGTCAAGATGCTGTAAATGTAAGGAGTAAACAGAGCATATACTGAATATATGAAATAATTTGTAAATTGAAAAAAATTCAAGTGGTGTTAACATAGATAAGGATTTGTTTAAAATGCTGTACATTTTTTTCCCTTCAGTGTTTCTTTAACTGTATCTTGGCTTCCACACAAGCAAAACCAAACTGTGAATTGTGCAGAGCTGTTGTATCAAACTTACCTTAAGAGAACGGAATATTAAGAACATTTTCCAGGACATGGGAGTCACAGTTGTCATTTTAATCTGCCCAGAAAAGATGATGGAAACATCACAGTGACTAGGAGATTCCTCCTTTCCCCCTGCCCTTTCCTCCTCAAATATTCTGAATGCTTTTAAGCATCAGGCCTTCTGACTTGCATCACAATTTCCAAACAGCTGAATCCACTTGCAAGTGAAATTGACAGTGCTGTATCATAATTCCAGGAAGGACAAAGAATGTTGTAAATGTTTCACAACACACCCACAGACAGCCGAGAGATTGCATAATATAGTACGTGCTGTTGCTGTAGTAACATCATTGGTTGCTACCAGAACAAGGCATAGACATGACAGTCCTCAATAAATTTACCATGTTGGAAATGTAGGGTGTTTTCAGTTACACCTCTGGGTCCTTTAAAGAAATTGGGTAACTTCTGTAGATGCTGTGTCATTTCTCTTTACTGTATGTTGGTACTTCTCTCTATGCATATCCCCAGAGACGGACAGGCGCACATATCTCCCACACTCCCATATTTAGTTTGAACGCCCAAGTCTGTACAAAGTTACAGGATTTAAATACTTGCTGATTAAAAGAATTTCATTGTGTATGTTTCTGAAAACGTACACAATGAAATTCTTGTAATCGGCATGTGCATGGGTCTATCCTTACCCTATAATTGGCAGGTTTAAAACAGAAATTGTTAAAGATATTGTGCTAGACACTCACCTGGAGAAAATGGAAATCAGTTGAGGATCTGGACCATTGTTTCCTCATTGTGTATGAAGTTATTATAATGTTGTACAGGGGTTGTTTTTTTTGGGGGGGGGATTGCCTGACTAGTGTGCAAAATAGCTGCTATTCTAACAATATCTCAACTCTAAAGGAAGAGGAGGTGAGCTAAAGTTGACCAGCATAGGTCTGTACACTATCTTAGGCCATTGTAAACATTAAAACTAGGGTATTTTTACATGAGTGCATCAGCAGCTAATTGGTGTACTTCCCCATCCCCCCAATATTATTTTGTTCTGTTTCCGTATAAGTGGTATTTCATACAACTCTCTGAACCTGGTTAACCAGAGTGCTGATTAACTGACTTCTTCATATATTAAAAGAGGGGGGAGTAAAGCTTCACTTAAGATCAAGCTTCTGAGAATGGGTTTGGGTTTTCATAAGGGTAACAAAGGAGGAAATGATTGTGATAATATAGCAATGAGTGGCTGTTCATCTCTTTAGCAAACGAAAATATTCTTTGCTGTGTTGTGTTTCAACCATTTGGCTATGCTTGGGATTCTCATATTATAGGGCCCTACCAAATTCACAGTCCATTTTGGTCAATTTCATGGTCATAGGATTTTTAAAATAGTATATTTCATGATTTCAGATATTTAAATCTGAAATTTCACTATGTTGTAACTGTAGGGGTCCTGATACAAAAGGTGGTTGTGGGGGACAGTGCAAAGTTATTGTGTGGGGGGGGTGGTGGTCATGGTATTGCCATCCTTGCTTCTGTGCTGCCTTCAGAGCTGGATGGCTGGAGAGCAGCAGCTGCTGGCCAGGCATCCAGCTCTGCTGGCCGGGCACCCAGTTCTTAAGGTAGTGCCGCCGCCAGCAGCAGTGCAGAAGTAAGGGTGGTTTGGTATGATATTTCCACCCATACTTATGTGCTGCTGCTGGCAGGGTGCTGCCTTCAGAGCTGGATGCCTGGCCAGCACTGCTGATCTCCAGCCACCCAGCTCTGAAGGCAGCACAGAAGTAAGGGTGGTAATACCACAACCCCACTACAATATCCAGTCGACCCCCTTTTGGGTCAGGGTCCCTAGTTTGAGAAACGCTGGTCTCCTCCGTGAAATCTGGTCTTTTGTGACTTTTATCCTATACTATACAGATTTCACGGAGGAGACCAGATTTCATGGTCCGTGACGCATTTTTCACAGCCGTGAATTTGGTAGGTCCATATATAATATGTAGGCTGTTGTGATATTACTCTTCTCTGATAAGATGTACCCCAATCATATTAATTAATTTATAATGCTATCTTATAGATTCTGTGTGCTCCTGAGAGAAGCATATGCTCCAAATGGGCATTTCCAATGTGTATTAGCATAATTTTCTTCTGTAATAACACTAAGCAAATCTTCAAAACTGTAGACGCAGTGAATATTCCAATATCCGGTTACCATTAGCTCAGATCATCACTATGTAATTTATTATTCTGCACCTAACCGTGAGAATCAACCCAGACATTCACAAATGCTCCTCTAAGGGCTACACATCCATGGCTTGTAATTCATTGTCTGGGCAAGATATGTTGGGATGTTTCAGTGAATGATTCTGGGAAACAACATAAATGCAAATTCATTTGGTATTTACTTTCTCTCCCACAAAAGAGATGTTGGGATGAGGTAACTGGATGACTAAACCCTATCAATTCTTTTACTTAATCAGATTAGTTTTATTAATATGGATGTGAATTAGTTTCTCACTTGATGTACTTGCTAACAGTGCAGACTGAGAACTAGAACACTATCTTGCCTTCAAATTGTCTGAAAACTGAGGGGATTTAGTTGTGTGAAGCAGTACTACTATAACACAGGTTGGGGAAACTCTCCTTACATTATGCATTTGCACAGCTTTGTTTATGTGTAGGGTCTAAGCTGCTACTTTATTTCTGATTTGTTTAGCACTGAACAATTCTTTTTTTAACTGTTGCTCATTCTCAAATAATTTGTCTTGTTGATTCACCTCTGCAATAGTCTGGCCTACAGCTAGGAAACTTAACCATAAAGTGTACATTTTTAAAATGAAACCATTTTTTAAAAAATATGAATTACAAAAAGCTTATTTTTTCATACACTGACTCATGTATGGCTAGGCTTTTGATGTTCATGTGTTAACATGAACCAACCTTTGAAATAAAGATAATTGTGCTGCCAACACATGGAGGTTTCTCTCTCTCTAGAAGACATAATAAAGAACTAATGGTAGCAATATTGCGCTCACCTGTTTAAAACAGAATATTATATTAAGGGTCTGATTGTTAAAGGTGCTCAGGATCCTAAGTTTCCACACTCTTCAGTGTAAATAAGGGCCTGATGCATAACTCCCATTAACTTCAGTTGGCTTTGAAGGAACTACCAGGGGAAAGGTCTTCAGGTGACCCGGCTGAATTGCTTACCTTGCCGTGTTGGTAGCTCTGGATGCTTAAAGTGTTGGGGTACTTTGTTTTACTGTTTTCTCAATTCCGGTGGAGAGACTGTTGGGTAGTGTGGCGGGATGAGACTCACCGGCACGGTGCCTCCTGCTGGTTGTCCTGGGAATTAGCTCTTCCAGCCTGGAGTGCCCTCTGCAGGCCGGTGTCTCGCCTGCCGCTGGCCCCCCGTGTTCCTCCCCCGGTGCCCCTCTACGTCAGGGTTCTGCCCCAGCAGTAAACCACAATCTTGGTTTCCCCACCCAGGGGAACCCCCAACCCTCTATCCCCACCTTGCCTTAGTGGCTACTGCCAGTACCATCTAGCCCCCACTCACTGGGGCCGACTGCAGTCTGTAAACCACTCATCATCGGCAAGGGGGTTAGGACCTGCTGCCTTTGCCTATTCCCAGGCTGCCCCTCTGCAGCCCCAGTACCTTTGTAGGCCTTCACCAAGGCCTGCAGCCTGGGGTTCTACTAGGCTGGAGCTCCCCAGCTCCCTCTGCCCTTCCCCAGCACTGTTCCACCCTAGGTACTCTCCTCAGCTCCCAGGCAGCCAGGTCCTTCTCTCTCAGAAGCTGGAGAGAGTGTGTCTCCTTCCAGTTTCTGTTCCACAGCCCTCTTATCAGGGCCAACTGGGCCCTGATTGAGCTGGCCACACCTGTGGTCAACATAGCTTCCCCCAGCTGTTCTCACTCCCCTTATTTCCAGCTGCAGCCCTCTCCAGAGCTGCTTTTAACCCCTTTCCAGCAGGAGTGGGGCAGCTGCCCCACTACAGGTAGGGATTGGGCTAAATAAGTGGAGGAACAAAGGAAGGCATTTCAAATGGTGGGATGCAGATTAGGGCAGCAGAATGTTTGGGAAGAAGGGAAATAGTTTTATATAATCAAAACAATTGCAGAAATGGAACAAAGAAGACACGCACTGAACTTAAACTGTGTTACTTTGCTGCTTGTTGCATCCATTTCTCTCATTCCTCATTCTCTTCTTTCGAAGCTCTTGAGGGCACGGAACCTGTCTCATTCTCTCAGTGTGAATCTCTGTAATATGGTAATGAATAAATGGACCTTTATGTTTTTATATCCTCTGAAAGATGGCATTTCCCTAAGTACAGTGTGCTTTGTCTTGTGCAAGAGTGTTGGTTCAGTGCTAACCCACAGGGAAGAGAGCCACCTATTGAATCACCAATATCATTTCCTTCCTTCAGTTCCTGGGATTTACTTGGATTTCCCCTCCAAGCCCTAATCTGGCTCCTTACCTTATAAAATATGGCAACACAGCAAGGTTTAGTGTAGCTGCATGTTTATTCCTAAAATCATTTCCTGTTGGATTCTCTCTTTTGTGTTCAGTCTTTTCAGCATCAGCACTTCTCTCTGTGGTTGTCTCATTTGTTATCTTGGTTACCTTTCTCCTGCCTTGATGGAATGTTGTCATTCAGTTCAGTTCTTGATCAGCAGCTGCTTCTACATCTGTGTTTGTGAGGTGCATTTGTGGTGATGCATTAGCCACATGCATCTCTTAAACACGAGAGAGAGGAACATAATCTGGGCTCCCCATTTCCCGCAAACATGGGCAAGAATGTTTCTTTCATGACGGAACCTTATGTGAAGATGCTGGTAAGGGGAGCTTGTCTTTCCTCTGCCCCTGCTGACCTAAGTTGGACCTGGCAGATGGCTATCTAGAGATTGTATTTTAAAGTTAAACATGGAGGGGTGGGTAACCTGCTTTGTTATGTTTGTTTTTGTGTGTAGTGGTTTTTGCACCTTGTCATTCTATCCCCAGATCCAAATCTTGAAATTTAGAGTGTGGTTTTCTCCATGCAAATTAAAAAAAAAAAATCTTTATCAACCACAATTTTCCTTTGTCTGTTGAGAATGTTGTAGCATTGGCCAGTCAGAAGGATAGTGACTTATATTTTCATGCTGAGTATTGGCCAGCTAGCACACCCAAGGCAGTCAGCTGGCCATCTAAGGATCTGCCACAGCTTTGAGGAGCTTTTTGAGTTTTGTTTTACTAGTGAGGAACCATCAGAGATTTCCTTTGCTCCCTTGGCAGTATATGCAAATAATGTGGCTTAAAGGTAGGGCAGATCTTCAGCTAAGTAGTATGTTAGAGCATGCATTGAAGAACATGCTTATATTTGTAAATTTCTTTGACTACAAACATATTATCTCTAATGCTATATATGAATTATGTATTTCTATTTAATATCTCTCACATCCTTTAAAAAAACACCTTGCATTATTTTACCTGTTTGAAGAGGCTCTTTTGGAATTTGGTTTCATATAATTTTTTAATATAAAATATTATCCTGGTGTATAGTGTGTTCATTTTAAAGGTTCTGAAACTTGGACTCTTTTCAGTTGAAATCTATGGAAATAAGTGCATTACAGGAAAGGATTATTTAAACTAACTGGTGATACCCTGGTTTGAAAGTGAAAAATAAGTCTGTCTTTAGTTGTTTTGGAAAGTAATGAGGATTTGAGTCTGTATTTTCACTAGGTACACACGCTTAGTGTGCTATCTCAAGTGTGTGTGTGTGTGTGTGTGTGTGTGTGTGAGGACTGCAAGATTTAAAGACATCAGCTATTCTGACCTCCTTTTCAAATTAACGTATGGTTGATACTGCAGGGATTCATTTTTTATTTGATCTTGTGACAGAGCAGAAAATGAATTGCTTCAGAGAAACAGAATTGCTCAGGCTAAATGTAATGAATAAACCTGATAAATTAGTATTTGACATTTTGAGAGACTGGCATACTCAGCCCCTCTTAGGATGTGTGTGTATAACAGTGATCATCTACTTTTGTCAATAAATTGAACAGAATGGTAACATTTTTTTTTTATTACATGAGTTTACTACTGTGATGGAATGGTTTAGCAAATTGAATGGGATTAATAGATTGTCTATGGGACTTACTTGGGTAAAGTCCAGAGGAATTGATTTGTCTTGTTTTCCAGGAAACAAGATTTGTATAATCCCATGTCTGTTGTACTTGAAATTGGGTGTATTAAACACACAATGCTGTATGAACTAGGTAGTCATGGGAGACTTCAAATAAGTTCCAGTATCTGTGGTGGTTACATTTTAATGCTAACATTTTGTGAAGGTTTAAAAGGGCTGAACTTGGTATCTTGTTGGCCCCAATGCTGCAAACAGTTACACACAAGTAACCTCTAAAGTTACTCGCATGCAAATGTCTGCAGCATTGGGATTTAAGTAAATAAAATTCTCTTTCTCTGTCTCTCTCTCTGTGTCTCTGTCTCTTTCTCTGTCTCCCTCCCTCCCAATCATTGCCCCAGGTTTGGTTTGTGTCCAGTTTTCTGTCCTAAGTGAAACTAATTGTAAGTGACTTGTGAAGTGAAAACATGAAAGGAAGTAAAGATACCAACCAGTCGGAATTACATAGTTAAAATATTTCTTTAGAAAGCTAATCAGGTCAATTAGAAATCTGCTGATGAGACTGTCTTTTGTAGAGCATTAACGTGTTTATTAGTGTGGTGATGTTTTTATATAATGGTAAATTACGTGTCTTTGATTCTGAATCTCAAAGTGTTCGTGCAGCATCCACAAGATACTGGTCTGTATGCTTAGGAACTACTTTTCTTAAAACTTTGTAATTGTTGTGCGTAGAACATCAGAATATATGTTAATCTAATATAATTATACAGTTCAGGTTTGTGTTCTGATCCTCAGTTGGCAACATATTAACAACCTTCAAAAGGCTTCTTTGAATGTAGCATTTGGTCTGGAACCTTTAATAAAGTGTGTGTATTATACAGCTATATTTTATATTTAAAGAAATAGTCCAGCCTTATATGTAAAGCATTGAAAGACTGAAATATTCTGCAGATAGTGGGGTTTTTTAAAATAAAGTATAGAGCGCTAATGTAACATAGTTTGGTTTGTCAGGTTCTGCTTCTTATGCACTCTTGCAAGATGAAAAAGTAGCAGTAGTGCCATCTGTTGGGCAGTGTTCTTCCCAAAACATTTTTTTATAATATAATTTTCCCCATTTTCAGAATTCAAGTAATTGTTCACACTGCAATGCAAGCTGATCAGTAAAAAATATTTTTATATCTGGATATCTTAACACTTCCCTTACAAGAATAAAAGTTATTAATCTTTGGGGTGTGTGTGTGTGTGTGTGTGTGTGTGTGTTTGTGGTGAGTGTGGGATGAGTGTAGATGTAATCTATTTAGCAATGTTTCACCCTCGCATATAGGTTGCATCTTGGCTTTTATTCTCCTTGTCATTCTTAAGACATTTGCTTACCATACACACACTTTGTGTGTGTGCATGTGTGTAATTAAAAACAAACAAACAAACTTCATTCCAGCAGTCTTGTCAATTTAACTGTTAGGTACTATTGTCTGATCATATAACTATGATTTTATAACTAACTTTTAAACTTGCCTCTAAGCTAGAAGGTGGACTTCAGGGTCCCCATCCTGCACCCACTTAAACGTGCATATTTAAGCATGTGCTACTGAGCTTCTTGGTTAAGCACTTATGCAAGTGTTCATAAGACTTGTGTAGCGCCCCTCTCCACCTGGTTACCTCCTTTAATGGCAATCCGCTTACAGGTTTTGATGG
>NW_020664583.1:6024180-6038119 GCF_002925995.2 Terrapene triunguis
GCTCGCCACTCTCCCCCCGGCGGCCGGGGGAGGGCGGCCAGATCGCCAGGGGGAGGGCGGCGAGCCCTGCTGTGGCCCCGGTCTCCCCGGTGGCCACCGCGCCGCGCCGCCCCGCCCCCCTCCAGGTGCCGCCCCAAGCACCAGCTTGGGTGCCTGGTGCCTGGAGCCGGCCCTGCCTGTACAGTCTCTGTTTTTTAAAGTATTTATTTATTTGCATGGTTAACCAACATAAGTGATTTTAGCACAGCCATGGGAAGTAGTAAGCAGCAAAAGGATTGCAAACGATACTGACGTTTCTGTAGGTCGAGCAATAGGTTTGATTTATTTATTTTTGTTTGTTTGACCCAATGATATATTTAAAAAAAAAGGGGGGGGAAGGGTTGCTATATGATTAAGACCGTTTTTTGAGAGGGTCTGAATTTTGGCCTCAAACTATTTGCTGCTCACTTGGAACCATTGTAAGTGCCGCAACAAAGAACTCTGGTTTCTCTCGGCCTCCCATCTCTCCCAGAGGCATGCGAACTGAATGGACAGCCAGTAGGGCGCTTCCAGCCCCCCTCCCCGCCCCTCCGCCTCGTGTGCGTCGGTGGGTAGCCCCGGCTTGTGGGGGCTTCGGAGCTAGCCGCCCCTCCCTGGTGCAAGGCTCCGGGGCGGGGTGTTGTACGGTGCACCCTTGCCTCCCCTGCGCTGTTCGAGTCCGGCGCTGGGGGCGCGTTTGCTCAGTCCCTCCTCGGCTCCTTGTTCCGGGCCTCGGTGGGCCGAGGAGGCGGAGCTGCAGCTACACTCCGCCGGCTGCCGCTGCAGAGCGCCCGGCTTTTCCCCAGCAGCCGCTGCTACTACTGCCGGTGGATCGGGGCCCCATGCAAGGATGGCGGCGTCACCGGCCCGGGAGCTCACGCAGAACCCGCTGCAGAAGATCTGGGAACCCTACAACAACGGGCTCCCGGCCAAGCACAGCGCCCAGCGCGGGGGTCAGCACTCGGGGGGACAGGATCCGCAGGGGGAAGTGGCGAGCTGCGTTATAACTAGGAACAGAAGACACAAAGGGGTTGGGGGAGCTGAGCAGGAGACACAAAGGGGTTGAGGGTTCAGCAGATGGATAGGGGATTGGGCTAGCAGGATAGTCTGGGGGAGGTATAGTGCGGGTTGTATGCAGCAGGAAGGCAGGAGAGGGAACAGCTTATCTAAGGGGCGTGTGAGTGTGTAAAATACAATATATATCAGTACAGGATTTACGGTAACGGACTGAGAGACCTTGGGGGAGAAGTGCATGTTTTTTTGGGGGGCGGGCAAAATAGAGGGAGACTGTGCAAGATGTGACTCGACATAGGAGAAAGTGGAGGAGGTCATGTTTAGGGGACAAATCGGGGGGAGGGGACAACAGTGTCTCGAGCAAATCTGGAGTTGGGGCAATGCAGGTGAGGTGGTAATAGATGGAGATGGAATTGGTGGGTCATGGGAGATGCAAAGGACTTGGTGGAGAAGATGCATGGAAGAGGTGAGGTGGTGGAATTGGGGGGCAGAAAAAGACCTTCCCCGAAGATGAGATTGGTGGACGAGTGCAAGAATTGTTGTTGTGAATATTTGGGCCACAGGGCTAGCGTGGGTTAGGTGCTTGGGGAAGGGGGACAACACAGGAGTTGTTTTGGGCAAGGGATTTGGCAGGGGAGGCAGAGCAGGAGTTAAAATGTATGGACTGGGAGACATTGCAAGAGCTGGGAGGGGGGTATAATTTTGATGGTGAGGGACAGCGTGGCATGATCTTCAAGTTTCTTATTGTAAGCTACACTTGGCACATTGAGAAATGGAGAAAAATCTCTGATTTCTGTAATTTTTCTTTTTAGGAAGCATAAGGTGATTCATCTGGAAGTTCTCTCTGTTCTGTGGTATGGATATTTCCTTGAGGTGAAGTTGTGAGGCTTGAGGTAGAAATCTGGAGTCTGAAGGGAAATACAACTTGCCCTTTGAGTAAAGCCCTCTCTGAGTTGCTTAGAACCTCTTGTACTTTGCACTTTTTGCTACGCTAGTGCTTATAGAATCAGTAAATAAATCTGAATGACAGAGATGTCTCGTGCCTTTTACATTTTAAGAACATTTGGTTGGCTTCGGAATTCTCCAGCTCGCACTAAGGTCCCATCTATACTAGAAAAACTAGTGTGTTGTGGGACTTGGTTACAACGTGATAGTCCTTGTCAACTATTGATCTTATGTAGATGGGACCAAACTGCATTCCAGAACCTTGCTGTAAATTTGAACTTCATGTGTCTTCTGCAGCATGACTTGGTAACTCAATTAAAATTTGGTTTGGTTCCATCTACACTTGGAAGACTGAACCATACATGGTACTACCATGTTACAGTGTGGTAGTTTTAATAATATAGGCCAGATCTAAATAGTTTGTATTTAAAACATACAAAAAACCCTGTGAGGTCGCTCTTCCAAAAATACTGTAAATGAATGCTGGCTGGAAAGGCACTTTAGTGGAGTTGGTCTCTTTTACTTCATATTAACCAAGTAAAGTTAAGGTGTTAAGAAAATTAATATTCTTATAGCAACTAGTGGATCTCAATAGCTCTGAGACAGGATCATAAATGGTAAAAGGACCTTCCTCTCACATGAAACCCTTTCCCCTTTCCGCTGGACTGCAGTAAATCCTTTTGGTTTCCCTTTTAGATCCTTTCTGTTTAACTTACTCATTGTATTGCCATATCATAAATCATTTCTAGCTCAGCACAGGATTTATCTCTTTTTACAAAGCTGTAGCTAAGGCTGCGTGGAGGATTTATTTGCATCAAAAACAGATCTGTTAAATAAAAAGTGTGTACATTTTCACCTGATATGGTTTTGTTCATTTGTTTGTTTTAACTGCAAGATGTCTTAAAACAGTGGGCTGAACTCAGACCTGGTATAAGCAGATCTGATTGTATGAAGTTAATGGAGTTGCACCTCATTGGGCCAAAGCTAAATTTGGCCTAAGGAGTTTAACTACACGTTTCAGGTGCTTTTAGATGATTCTAAATTAGTTAATTTTTTAAAATGAAATGTTTAACTAGGTCATCTGTTATATCACTTAATAGATTTTTTTTTTTTGAGGTCTAGCCAACCAAGTTATTGGGCATTAGGACTTATGGTTTCAGGTTTTGTAACGTTGTAGTCAATTTTGTAAGAGATTTCATCACAGAAACTTTTGTCTCAGTTTAATTAAGTCTTATAGTCTTATATGCTTAAGTCATGATAACCTTATTGGGCCAAGTGGTTTCAATAGTACTGAATTCAGTAGTGGATGGACTGCAGTTATTGTGGTCTTTTAAGGCAAATACCCATGATCATGTTTACATGATCTAAAGCAGGGGTCCCCAACGCGGTGCCCGCGGGCGCCATGGCGCCCACCGGGGCATCCATGTGCGCCCACCTCCTGGCCGCCGGACAAGCAGCTGCCGAAATGCCACCATGAAGCGGCAATGTCAAGAAGTGCTACCGCCGAAATGCCACCGAATTTCGGCGGCATTTCGGTGGTGACGCCTCTTGATGACGCTGCTTCATGGCGGCATTTTGGCAGCGATGCCTCTTGACGTTGCCGCTTCATGGCGGCATTTCAGTGGCTGCTTGTCCGGTGGCCACGGTCCTTGGCGGCTGGTCGTCCGGCGCCCGCCCCATGGAAAAGGTTGGGGACCACTGATCTAAAGTATCACTTTGGTCCATCCATTAAAAAATGCTCCTAAAGATTGATTTATCAGATAGACTATGAAACTAATTTTTGCATATGAAATAAATCACTCAATTAAAAAAAATTGTGTAAGAGCAATAGAATATGGAAAAAATGGAAAACTACTTAAATATCAATTGCTACTGCAAAAAACACTTTGGAAGACTTAGTTACTTCAGCCAAACTTGTATCTGTTTTCAATAGATGATAATTTGTTACAGTGGCAGCTTTTAGATAGGTAAAGTGCTTCTTAAAAAGAAGGCCTGAAGAAACTAAAATTTCATGTACGCAATGGAAATGTGTATTAGAAATCTGTGAACTGATTATCTGCATGAATCTTCTCAAACAAAAATAAGTGGCTTCTGATGGTTATAAATAACAAGTAACCAGCTTAGACTTTTAACTGTTGTTATTAGACTGTCCTGTTTCTTGGTAAAGTTCTGTAACTCTTCCCACAGGCAAGACCTATTTAAATAGAGAAGCCTTTTCAACAGAGCATTAGATAACATAAAAATAAATTTGAATTCTTAAAATATTTTCTTCTGCTTATGCACATTTTTCCAGATTGGCCTACTTTTTTCACCTTTTATGTTTGTTACAGTATTATTTTTTTAACTGGTTTAAGATTTTATTTTTAAAAATAAGTATAAATCCTAATTATGCATATAAATGTTTATATTAATTTAAAAAATGTATGTTTGCAATGAAAACTTTCACTCCTTTAATTGTTGTAAGCTCCAAGCTAATGCTGTGCTGGAGCACAGAACCAGAAAATGAAACTAACTAGTTTATTTTAGCTCCTGTCTACATTACAGTTTTTTAACAGAGTCTGAAACTAGTAACAGGTTTCACAGTGGCAGCCCTGTTAGTCTGTATCAGCAAAAAGAACGAGGAGTACTTTTGGCACCTTAGAGACTAACAAATTTATTTGAGCATATAAGCTTTTGTGGGCTAAAACCCACTTCATCGGATGCATGCAGTGGAAAATACAGTAGGAAGATAGATACACACACACACACACACACACACACACACACACACACACACACACACACACACACACACAGAGTATGAAAAAATGGGTGTTGTCATACCAACTGTAACATGACTAATCAATTAAGGTGGTCTATTATCAGCAGGAATAAAAAAACGTTTGTAGTGATAATCAGGATGGCCCATTTTCAACAGTTGACAAGAAGGTGTGAGTAACAGTAGGGGAAAAATTAGCATGGGGAAATAGTTTTTACTTTGTGTAATGACCCATCCACTCCCAGTCTTTATTCAAGCCTAATTTAATGGTGTCCAGTTTGCAAATTAATTCCAATTCTGCAGTTTCTCGTTGGAGTCTGTTTTTGAAGTTTTTTTGTTGGAGAATTGCGACTTTTAGGTCTGTAATTGAGTGACCAGGGAGGTTGAAGTGTTCTCCGACTGGTTTTTGAATGTTATAATTCTTGACATCTGTTTTGTGTCCATTTATTCTTTTGCGTAGAGACTGTCCGGTTTGGCCAATGTACATGGCAGAGGGGCATTGCTGGCACATGATGGCATATATCACTTTGGTAGATGTGTAGGTGAACAAGCCTCTGATGGTGTGGCTGATGTGATTAGATCCTATGATGGTGTCCCTTGAATAGCTATGTGGACAGAGTTGGCAACAGGCTTTGTTGCAAGGATAGGTTCCTGGGTTAGTGTTTTTGTTGTGTGGTTGCTGGTGAGTATTTGCTTCAGGTTGTGGGGCTGTCTGTAAGTGAGGTTTGGCCTGTCTCCCAAGATCTGTGAGAGTGAGGGATCGTCCTTCAGGATAGGTTGTAGATCCTTGATGATGTGCTGGAGAGGTTTTAGTTGAGGGCTGAAGGTGATGGCTAGTGGCGTTCTGTTTATTTTCTTTGTTGGGCCTGTCCTGGAGTAGGTGACTTCTAGGTATTCTTCTGGTTCTGTCAATCTGTTTCTTCACTTCAGCAGGTGGGTATTGTAGTTTTAAGAACGCTTGATAGAGATCTTGTAGGTGTTTGTCTCTGTCTGAGGGATTGGAGCAAATGCGGTTGTATCTTAGAGCTTGGCTGTAGACAGTGGATTATGTGATGTGGTCTGGATGAAAGCTGGAGGCATGTAGACAAGTATAGCGGTCAATAAGTTTCCGGTTTAGGGTGGTGTTTATGTGACCGTCGCTTATTAGCACTGTAGTGTCCAGGAAGTGAATCTCTTGTGTGGACTGCTGCAGTGAAGTGGGTTTTAGTTGAAACTAGTAAGTGATTTAGCTGGGTCTAAATGTAATCTATGTCTACATGCAACGTTGTTAATACTCTGTTAGGAACTATAATGCTGAGTGTTATACGCGTCCCACCATCTTTGACAGAAACAGGGATTGTTTTCCTGTAAACAGGCTGTAAATCAGGTGTTTTACGGTATAGGCAGGATACTATAACTGTCTGTGTAACTGCCCAGTCCTCCTTCCTCCCAAATTTTTGTGCTCACACAGTATACGTACTGCTGTGTGTGTGGATGGGATCCCTCCCCAGATTTTTATAGAATACACTCATTATGCATAGGGGGTAAATAGTGAGGCTGTTGTTTGTACACCAGCATGGTTGGCACATGGCTTTGTTAGTAAATGATTCAGAGAAAGGGTGTCAAAACCTGGTGATTAACATCAAGGTTACAAACAGTGTGGTGGTATTGGCTAAGCTATTTAGAATGCAAGAAGAGAAAGCAAGATAAATGGTGAAAGGAAACTTTTTTTTTTTTTTTAAAGTATGTTCAATTGAATTGATCTAAAGTGGCAGTTAAGAGGTAAGGATTTAGTTCTTTTGTCTTGATAATGTCCCTTTAAATTACTTGTATTATTTTCTGTTTATCTTTTCCTTGTCTTTCTGTTTGTTTCCTGATATATTTCTAAAGTAGCTCGGCTCTTCCGATGGCATACCTGTGGTTAATTGGACTTTCTTTAACATTGAGACTGGATAATACTTAGTGGATTCCATGGATGCAGTTACCTTTACTGATCTTATCTGAGTTGGAAGAAACCATATTAGGTATCTCAGTAAACAGTTAGAACACATGAAACACTAATATTTTTAGATTCTGCCTTGACCATGATAATCCAACAGGAGTAAAAATCTGTATAATTTTGTACCAGTAAAAAGCACAACAAAGTACCATCTGAGACAGCTTGGTGTGAAAATATAGGGCTTTTAAAAAGTGTGTTGACTTCACTAAGGTAAAGTGAAAATAAATTGTTCAAAATGACACTGTAGCTGAAATAAGGGAATAAAACTCACTAAAAGTCAGCTAAGTGTCAATTTTATTTACATCCCCACGTAACTTTTACAGTAGTCTGTCTTGAAAGCATTCTATAACTGGTTATTTGGGTGCAACTGGGTATGTCTATAATTGGCCTAGATCAAAGCTACTTTCAGGTTCAGCTGTCGGGGTGCTTTAAGTTCTGTGCATCTAGGAATCAAATCTAAGCGTGAGATTTAATTGAGAACAGTGAAATATACTAAAGCTAAATACTTTTTTGGGGGGGAGAGGGAAGATTATAGAACAAAGGTGAAAAATAAAGGCCACGTTTCCTGCAATTAAAATAGTTTTTCCTGGAACTGTTTTTCCTGGAACTGTATACATCAGTTATTCTTAAAGATAGAATTTGACAAGTTGAGTAACTTTTTTTTTTTTTAATTTGAGATTCATATAGCACTGTAAAACTTGGTCACTTTCAAAAATATAAAGACAGACATGATCACTGCCCTGGAGAGCTTACTTTAAGAGCTTGTAGGGCCTTTATATACAGTTATCTGTATAACACGATGAAGGGGCTTAAATGGGGAGAAGGGGACGATGGTGGGCAGAGCAGCTGTAGAAGATGACGACTACAACAGTATTGTGGATAGGTGAGAAGAGGGGAAAGAAAGTAGTGAAAGGCAGATAACTCAGAGAAGGGAAGGTTACAGTAATAAAATGTTAGATGACCAAGATGAGGCAAGGTTGGTGTGGTAATCTCCTTTATTGGACCAACTTCTGTTGGTGAGAGATACAAGCTTTAGACTAGAGCTACACAGAGCTCTTTTTCAGGTACTGAGAGTGTCACAGCTAAATACAAGATTGAACAGATAGTTTAGCATAAGTAGTTAGCACATATAGTTAGCACATATTCTAAGGGACAATTCAAGGTGAAGTGGCCCATTAACACTCCTGTAGTCATAAGACAAAAAGGGATGGTTAGTGAGTTACAGATTATTGTAATAAACTGTAGATCTGTGACTTTAGATGAACAGTTTAGCATTGGGGATAGGGAAGATGTCTTACAGGGAAAAGCAGCAGGATTTGAGAAGAACAGGAATGTGAATGGGTGCGTTGAAAATCATACCAAAATTACAAGGCTGGTTCCAGGAGGGTACTGGATTAGTCAATGCTGGCAGAAAAGAGAGGCTGTGGAGAGGAATTGTGAGCAAGGATGCTCCATATCGCATATAGTGCGTTTGGGATGTCCAGGAGATAGATATCTGACAAAGAGTTGGAAATGTAAGACCAGTTTGAGAGCAGAGGTAAATTAGGAATCACCTACATGAAGGTGGTAATTGAACTTGATATGAAAGGGAGAGAACACACAAATGAACCCTGAGAGGCTTCCACAGATAAGGAGCGTAAATCTATAAAGCAAGTAGATCAGTAAAGCAAGGGGAGAACCAGAGGCATGAAGGAGGATGACCACAATCATCCGTGTAAAGACTGCATATGGATCTAGAACAAGGGCAGAGCAGTGCTCCATCCCCTCACTAGTTTGTTAGTCTCCTTGGTCAAGATACTTTTGTTGAAATGAAAAGGGCAGAAGCTAGATAGGAGGGGAAATCTGCCTTGGCAGCAGGAGTAGACAGTGGAGACAAAGAGAGGGAAAGGTGGGAGGAGAGAAGGTGACAATCGGAGAGACAGATGGGGCTGAGTGAAGTTGTCAGGATATGCATCATAGGTGTGTATCCGTGCTGACTGGAAAGAATTGAGGGTGGGAAAGCTGCTATAGGTAAGGGAGCGGGAGCAAGGTAGGAGAAGGAGCAGCATAGTGTAACCCTATCGTTCAATGTCCTGGTAATGAAACTGGATGGCTTCAAAGACAAAGTAATACATTAGAAATGCTGGGCAGAATTAACATGAATGGATGTTGCTTCAACGTGTGTATGTACAATTTTATAAAATTTGCTGCATCACTGGCTCATCTTCCAACCTGTAGGGCACTCCTAGTTTTGAATTGCTTTTCTAAGCACTTTGTTAGAGATGTAGCTGCTATCTGTCGTTGGAGGAGAATCAGGCCAGGGTTACTGCTGCACTCTTCTTTGTCTTCAAGATCAACATGCTTTTGCAAAACACCGAAACAAAAATATTTAAATTTGACAGGACATAGGATGGGACACAATATGTAGAACCGTCTTATTTGGGAGGGAGGTATTTTCAACCCTCTGTCTATTCTAGTCAGAGAGGATGGTGTTGGCCTATCTAAGAGCTAAATAGTGCTTTAATTTCAGAGACTAAGGGCTTGATACAAAGCCCACTGAAGTTAATGGAAAGGTTCTTGTTGTCTTCAGTGTGCTTTGGGTGATACCCTAATACTTCTGCTGACCATAAAAGTTGATTTAAGTACCAAATAGAAATGAGAAATTTATTCATCAGTTTTAAGTATGTGGAAGGGGAGGGACATTTTCACTCACATAAGTGAAACATAATTTTTAGGCAGTATGTAAACTTAAAAATAAGTTAAGACGTAACTTTCACAAGTTCACTTGTTAAATATTCCGGTCTGATTTCAAAACATTGACACAGCATGTGAACATCTATTGTGAAATAGTGCAAGTAGGAGGAAATAAAAACATCACTTGGTTTTTCTCAGTCTTCAGAAGTTAATAATTTTAACTCCTTTGTGCTCACTATTGCTTTTAAAAGGCTACTAGACAATCCTAACTTTACTTTATTGTGGGGAACCTATTTCCTTTCCTTTTCCAAAATTCATATGGAATCTAAAATGAAAAATTTGCTATGGAGTGCCAGGTTGGTATGAACAATGCTATTTCACATAGTCACATTTTCATCAGGATTACAAACTATATTTGTTTTTCCCAATTGTGTTATAACTTGTGGCCATATGACAATTTCTGTCTGTTGCTTGGTAATAGGAAAATGATTTGACAGGGTGAATACACAATACTTTTCTTGATGTGGTTACTTTTATAAGCTTATGCCTATTTAGTTAAAAAAAATCTTATTTGCTTGCATGCATTACATATATTTCTAAAACAAGACTGAGTAAAGTATGCTATACAGTCATGAAGTCCTGGATTGTAGCAGTCCAGATTCCTTTTGCCATTCTGCATGGTAGTGAATATAGTAAGGTATTATAGTGTTCTTGAAATGTCAGTTTCTATTAAGAATACTCTTGTAGTATTTTTCTTTTGGGAAGCAAGAATTATTGTAGACCTTGCATACCCTGAATGCATTGGAGGCAATTCTGCTAATCACTGCCATAGTATTAAAGTAATGCTTGCACTATGTTTTAGTGGTAGTATTACAATTTCCTCTTTAAACATTTTGTGTTGTAAACAGAATTTTATAGTTTGAGGTTTTATAACAGTTATTCTTTTCCTATCCCTCTTTCTTCCCTCCTTTTCGTTGGGTGCACTAATAATTAAAGAGCACAGGCCATCTAGACTAATTAGATCAAATTTTTATTTCTTGTCTCTTAATTAAATTGAAAGACGTTAAAGCCCAAGGGGGGAAGATCTCATCTAGTTGTCAGGAAATGGAGAAGGGAACAAAGCTTCCAATACTAAGTGGCATTGTTCACAGGGGGATGTGAAAATAGGGAAGTTTCAGTTATTTTTTAAAAAAGGGTTTACATTTTTCAGCAGTTTACATTGGCATGGTGGAATTTCTTAAGCTGCATCACCTTAGCCCTTAGGACACTGGCACTTTCCATGCTATGAACTAAATGAATACATACAGTAATGTTTCTGTACATGTGTTGTACTTTGTCAGGAGAGAAATCTATAGTTAAGATTATGTGAAAACTTTTGCTATCTCCTTTTTCTGTATATTTGAAACTTCCCAAAAAGTTCTCCCATTTTTTCTGACATTTAATACTTGATCTCAGCCAAATGTGACTTTTCCTCCCCTGGAAACCAATGAGAAAAATTAGTGTACCTGTTTTTTTGTTTAGGCGATTGTTGCAGGGAGAAAAAGTAAAAATCTTTATTTGTTCCTGCTGAACTCAAATGTCTGAACTTCAGAAGTTTAAACTTCCCAGGTGGCTAGTCCTTGCTGAGGGCACATCTGTCTTCAAGCTACCTTACTACTGAAATATTTCAAGCGTAATAGAGTATTTCCTCTAAGGTTAGTTACAGTATTAGTTGCAGGACTGTGGAGTTAAGTAAATGTACAGTACTGGAGATTATAGTGCCTTAAAGGCTAAGGCTGAATTTAGTTTTGTTCCTCTTCCCTTGCATATGTAGTAGCTGTCGCTTATTGGTACCAGTCTCTTTGTAGATGGAAGGCATCCCCCCAACTAACTTGGCATTTATAACTGAAGTATTTAGTGAGAGTGGGAATCAGGGCTGCTGTTGTAATTGGGATCAGCAAATTATTCCCTTGGCTTTCTAATAGTAGGGTGACATATCCAAAGAATTGTGCCTATAGTGATTAGAGCATCAGATTCGGTACATATATTAAACAGTAGGAGCATAGGTTCCTAATAAAGGGAGCCTTGTGAAATTGTACTTATGGGAGTTATTCTCCGTCTTAAGCATAGTTAGGCAAAAAACATTAGTCATATTTATGCTACTGCTCTTCACAGTTATGGAATAAAATGTGTAAGGGCTATCAGCCCATGTATTTCTGAATATAACCTGGCCACTAGATCCGTGGCATTCAGAAAAAATGTCCCTCATGGACACGCTGCATAATGGATGTGGGTTTTACAGCTTCTTCTACGGAATCTAGCACTAGTCTGTGATGGGACACTGAGGTATGTGGGCCATTGGTCTAATCAGAATGGCAATTCATATGTTTGTCAATGAATTACATTATCTAAAAGAAGTGATAGTGCTGCATGGTTCTGAACAGTCCGTAGGTCTGCAACATGAAGACTGGGGCATATTTACATGAGCACTTGCTGTGTGACAAGCTGGGATGTAAATGTACAGCGTTCCAGCATGCTGTGCACTAACTGCCCGTGTGTACCCTGCAGATGTGCACTAGAAGTTCCCAAGTTCATTTTCAAACTAGGGAACTTTTAGTGTGCTTCAGCAGGGTTCCCATGGAGAGTGCACAGTATGCTGGAGCACTGTTGATTTATACCCTAGCTTGGCGTGCTTGTGTAGATGTGCCATAGGAATCTGTGCTAGTTCAGCAATATGGAAAGTGGTGTCCCATTGTAATGCCATATTACAAGTCTTTGTAAGTGTTCCGTGAAATGACTGCTGTGGGAAGAAGGTTGAATTTGCATTGCTCACCCTAGGCAAATGTCAGTATTTATTGTAAGAATAATTTTGAAGTCATATATGTTAGCCATACATGTCATGTTAAAGTCTGGAAATTCTGTTCAGAAAGTAAAAAATCTTTTGGGTTTACACAGACCCCATATAGTATGTTGAGCGAAGCAGCATTGTGAGCTTTCTCAGCACATCAGTTGCATACAAATCAATTGCTTATTGTCAGTTTCTACAACTTGTATTCCAGTGCTTTCTCTGGATAACTGTTCAAAATTTGAGTTGAGTATTTCAAATGAAATCTGCAAAGATGTAAATAATGATACATCTCTTGGACATTCTAGGGTCACTTCGATTTTTCCTGTCATTGATGTCTCGTATCTGGGATTTTTCAGGGAGCTTGTGAGAAAAGCTGAAAGGAGAATAAATACCATACTTCTTCCATTTCACAAACTTCTTGTATCCCCCCTCCTTGCTATTTGGAATTACAGTTCGCAGAATTGAGAGAGAGGAAACATGTACCAGAAGACATTATGGTCCTGGCTTGACAAGAACGTCAAAGTCCGTACAGAGACAGTACTGCTTGGTTTGGTAGCTGCACAGGTTTTTACCAATGTCTTTCTGGAGTCTTAGAATAACATACAATCTAAAAGGAGTTTAAATTTCTATTCTGATTCATCCATTTTCCTGGAAAAGGAGTTTGTTTTCTGCAACCTTTGCTTGATACAGTACAGTAACTCATTTAACATTGTCCCACTTAACGTTGTTTCAATGTTATGTCTCTGGTCAATTAGGGAACATGTTTGTTTAAAGTTGTGCAATGCTCCCTTATAACGTCGTTTGGCTGCCTGCTTCTAAGATTTTGTGGAAGAGCAGCGACTTTACAAGGGAGCATTGCACAAGTTCTGCTTCTCCGCCTCTCCCTCCCCTCCCAGCTCTTCCCCCACCGTGTCTCCAGTCCTCCCCCTCCCTCCCAGAAAATCCTAAGTGCTGCTAAACAGCTGTTTGGCGGTGCTTAGGACTTTCTGGGAGGGAGGGGCAGAAGCGGGGAAGCACTATAATGAAACGCTATAGAGAAAGGAAATTAAATATCTGAATTAAGTCGGGGGAAAAAACTATTTTGTTAGGCTGTTTGTTTTTTATTGTTATAAAGGCCCTGGACTATTTACATATGTTCTTTCATTTTAGGCAGCCTTGTACTATAAAGTTTCATTTGTAGCCATGATGGATTAAAGGAAGGTAGTTGAATCCATACTGTTTTACCACTTAAAGTATTTGAAACACTTGTCATTTGAAAGGAATACTGCCAAGGTTTTCAAACCCAAAATTTAACTTGTTTTAAAGTATAATTTCATGAAATGGTCTAATTTTAAGCATATATATTGAGAATTATAGTTCTGGTGATGTTTTATTATCTTATCCTCTGTTGGCTGGACAACAGTAGTTAACACAAGCACTGTTTCTAGAGCTGTGGTGACATCAATAGTGTTTGGAAAGAACAAGAGAGTGCTGTTTTGGTATGATAGGGAACTCCATGAGGTATTAAACAGCAGCAGTCATGTTTGTTTAATCTCCACTTGAAAAACAGAAAAGGAGATGATTAATAGGGCTGAAATCTTGCATTTTAAGAAGACATTAAAAATTGAAAGTTTTAAAAATGAGACAAACATCTGTGTCCTTTCAGTGTAAATGCAGAACTGAGGTAGAAGGCTTCATCTCACACACACACACACACACACACACACACACACACACACACACACAC
>NW_020664583.1:6038129-6041828 GCF_002925995.2 Terrapene triunguis
CACACACACACACACACACACACACACACACACACACACACACACACCCCTCTGTTGTTTTTTAATCAGTGCAGATGTGTAAGTTTATTGTTCATTATCCACATAGCACGAATAAATGTCCAATGTTGAACTGCTTCCACTGACTCACTTTGCTAAAGCTGTGCACAAATTAGAACAGAGTCCAGTTGCACTGCACTTGCTAGGGAAAACTTTGAAAGTGGTGAAAATGGAATGCTGTAATGGAATAACCACTGAGTGCATGACCTGTCTGACCAGCCACTTCCTTAGGGGCTTACGCGCCATAATTTCCTGCTTTTACTTGAGCCTTTGCTTGGCATCATGTTAATTGTAAACATTTCTTTTTCTTTCAGTCTGTATGACCAATTGTCCTACACTGATTGTCATGGTGGGCCTCCCAGCCAGAGGGAAAACGTACATCTCCAAGAAACTGACACGCTACTTAAACTGGATTGGAGTGCCTACAAAAGGTTTTGTTCTGCTTTTGTTTACATCACAAGGTTTCTTTTGGGACTGTTAGCTTTTTTTCTTTTTTAATATATATTTCCCTGTTGTTTCTTCTTACCCTCTTGTCAATGTCCTTTATTCGGTGCATACTTACTTTCTTTATTCCATTTAAATTTCATTCTGTATATCAGCTGTTTTGTCTGATCAGTTTTCCCCTTTTTCTAGACAGATTCCTGAATGAACTCTCTGCATTTATCTTCCATGTACTGACTCTTACAGTTGACTAACTTGTTTTGGTATCTGAGAAGAGATTTTGTTTACTGGAGGGGTCTGAGTTAGCACTCCTGGAATCAGTTCCTAACTTTACCATTGCCTTCCTATGTGACCTTTGAGGAAATCTCTTTATCTTTATTACATAAAATGGATGTAATAGTATCTATCTCATTGTTGCTCACTGAGTAATGTTGGTAAAGCACTTAGAGAGCCCCGATTAAAGGCACTAAGTAAAAATAAAGTTATAGTTTATTTGTGGAGTGGGCAGGGACTCTGAATCTTTAGAGATGACTAAACATCTAAAGTTTGGAAGACTTAACCAACCCATTACTAAGTGTGAAGACTCAGCATGTTACTACAGTAATGGGGGGCATATAAATACTATAGATATCTACCTATAATGCAGTTAAACAACATAGTTAATGTGAAAGGTCAAACTTCTGACTGCATATATTGAGATCAGACACTCATTTCTTAACTGCTTTTGAAGGGAAAAAAAAGGAATATGGAAAATGTGTTCTGGGCTGTATTTAGACTGCCATTTGACTTTGTCAGACCCTTCCTATTAAGTTTAGGATTGGACTTTTAAAATAATTATTTATAATTTTATAAATCTCTAACATTATTTGCATTGGGTAGATGATTCTGGAAATGGTATGTAGCTTATTGGTAGGTGATAGATGCTCAGTGTTCTTGTGGAACAGTGGGGTGTATATATAATATTTCCAAAATATTGTTGTCAGTTCTGACACCAGTGTCCTCTCGGACGAGTGGTAGCAAAAATCCAGGGCCTTGCAGTTTGGTTTCCAGTGGAGGAGAAATCACTGATTCAGATTCAGGATACCTTTTAAAGTGTAACCTGCTTTTTTTAAACACATGCAGCAGTCATGAAATGAGACAGTCATGCAGGCCATTGCCTTCTTACAGGAAACTCAGGCCAACACTGCTGTCTAGTTCTCAGGGAGGAGCTCTATGTCAAGAAAGGTTCCTAATCAGAGCCCAAGGCAGAGAGCAAACTCTCCTGCTGCTCACACAGTTTCCTCTCTCTCTCTTCCCCCTGAAGCTTCTTCTAACCAAAATTAACATCCTCACAGAGTCAAAACTTGACTCCCAAGACTCAAAACTTGCTTTCACATTAAGAAAAATAACTTAGAAGGCTGTGCCACCTGTTGACATCTCCTATTCAGATGATGGGGCAAATTTAACCATTACATTGACTTTTATTAACAATTTTTTTTTAAATAAGGTATCTAAGTGTAATATCCTTTTAAATTCAGCAAGCTATTATAGTAGCCAGGATTCCTCTGCTGCCTTATCGTGCTTATCGGGGGTGGTTATCGAGCTCAAAGAGATAAATCCTGCACACTCAACTTTGCGAAGCAAAAATCCTATTTTGGACAATACGTAAGACACTGTCCATGTCCAAGATTGGGGGAGTAGATTGTGGGTCTCATCCACAGGCACCGGCTTCCAGTTGTCCTGGGGGGTGCTCAACCCCTGCTCAGCCCCAGGCCCTGCCCCCACTCCACTTCTTCTGTAAATCCCTGCTCCGCCTCTTCCTGCCCCATCCCCACTCCATCCCTTCCCCCAATGCTGCACCCCCACCCCGCCTCTTCCCACCCTGCCTCTTCCTGTCCCCTCCCCCAAGCATGCCTGTTCCCTGCTCCTCCCTCTCTCTCCCAGAGCCTCCTGCACGCCGTGGAACAGCTGTTCCATGGTGTGCAGGAGGCGCTGGGAGAGAGAGGGAGGAGTTGATTGGCAGGGCTGCTGGCGGGCTGGAGGTGCTGGGGGAGGTTGGCTTATCAGTTGCGGTAGGCAGGGATGATTGGCTTGAACTGTGGTAAAAGTTCCACAGACTTCAATAACAGGTCTGTAAATTTAAATGTTTGTGTTTTAAAAATTAAAATTTTAAAATGAACTGGATATTCAGGAAGGGAATCCTTCTGTATCATCTCCATTACAAACCTTGCCATTTGTATGGTTCAGTTGCTATTTCTAATTCCTGACTAGGCTGTCAGTGAGGGTTGTCCTGATAATGGCTGCTGGGGATTTACAATCATATGTCCTGTAGTCTAGTCCTCCTTGCTGCTGTTGGAAATAGGGTGACCAGACGTCCTGATTTTATCGGGACAGTCCCGATATTTACTTGTTTGTCCCGTGTCCCAACCGATGTTTGGTCGGGACACTGAACAAAGAAGCAATTTTTGCCCTCCGCTCCGGCTTGCGCCCCCCCCCGCGACTCCGCCCTCTCCTTCCCCCCATTGGATAGCTCCCCAAATCTCCGCCCTGGCCCCGCCTCTTCCCCACGCACGCCGCTTGCGCGCTGATCAGCTGTATGGCGGCGGCGCAAGCGCTGGAGGGAGGCCAGACACTAGCGTGTGTGGCGCGGCCGCCATGACGATTAAGAAGGTGGTGCGGTGCAGCAGCTGCGCCTGGAGGCCAGCGGAGGAGGGATGTGTGGAGGGGGGATGGAGGGAGGAGGGCCGGGCAGTTGCTCCGAGTCCGCGCCCCTCTCTTGGCGCGGTGGCTGGGGGGGGTCCAGGGTGCGGGCGCTGTAACCCGAAACCTCCCATGAGTGGAGCGGAGGCGGCGGGGGAAGAAGGAGCGGCTCGGCTCGGCAGTCCCACACACACCAAGGGGGGAGCGCTCTGGTTTGTTCACTGGAGCTTATGGCAGCTACAGGGTGGGGAAGGGGGGGGTCTGTGCCTCCTTTGCGGGGCTCTCCCGGCCCCGGGTGGGTTCTCGCTGCCCCCTGCTCCTGCGGCCTTCCCGGCCCCACCCCCCCTGGACTTTGCCTCCTGCACCAGCCTTTGTGTGCGGAGGAGGGACAAGCCCGTGCCGGGAGGGAGGCTGGCTTTTAGGGCAGAGGAGCAGCCGAGCGCTGCATCTTTGATTGCAGAGCCGGGGGGCCCAGCCAGCGGCTGCAGAGGGTTGCGGGGGGGGGGGGGGGGGGCGGGGGGG
>NW_020664583.1:6041928-6047509 GCF_002925995.2 Terrapene triunguis
GGGGGGGGGGGGGGGGGGGGGGGGGGGGGGGGGGGTGGGGGGTTTTTTTTTTTTTTTTTTTGCTCCGCCCCCCGGCGTCCCGATATTTCATCTTTGGCATCTGGTCACTCTAGTTGGAAAATATATCTTGCATTTAATCTTTAGCTTCAGAGGAACAGCTTGTTATTTTGTCATCACGAATGCAATTTCATCAGAGCTGAATCAGTTTAAAATACCTTTCCTGTGATCGAATAGATAGCTCTTGCGTTGTCTATCACTCTGTTGTCGTAGGCTAACTTGATGGATGATATTTGTGTAATAAATGTCTGGTCTTGTACTCTTTTTCACTCTGAGGTTTCTTAATGTCATTTAAAAATAACAGAATGTACTCAGTATAGTAAGATTTTATAGCCTTTGATGTGGGTATTAAAATTACTAGATTATCAAAAATCCAGAGGTCAGATGAGTGGCATCTTCTCACGTAGCTCATGTTGAATGAAATAAAGAACATTGAGACAAATAGCCTGAGGCTCCCATAATGAGAATTATTTAAAAAATAATTAGACACTTGCTTTTATCCTTTCCGATCAAATCCAAGTAGCCTAAGGGAGCCAAGTGCTCAAATTCAATTGAATTTCAGTGAGATTTGGGTATTCTACTTCCTTTTGGAGGCTCTTTTGGATAATCCCAAACTATGTACCACATTTGGACCACAAGGTGCTAAATTAAATTGGGTTTCTTCAGTGAGATTTCTGTATTGAATAGATACTAATCATAAGGAAAAGGGTGCCCTAAGGAGAAGCAATATAGAATCTTTTTTCTTTTAGAAAGAATTTAATGTATGGCTAATTTTGCAAACTGTACTTTTCGGTAGTCCTTAATTTTAAAGGGCTTTGACATGAAGAAAAGGTCTGTTTCTTAAAAAAATAATCATTCTTAAAGTTCCTTTCCCTCTTCTGCATATTCTTCTCCTGGGTTCGTAAACGATGACTAGTTTGTGTGGAAATTGTCCTGATGCCACTCAGGACATATATGCCATTCAGTTGGTTACTAAAGTTTTTATTGGCTGTACTAGCTAATTTATTGTGATGACTGTTAAAGTTCAATAGTATGTTTTGTCCAGAATTAAACTACTATTAATTTCCTAGTCTGTGACCCTTTTTAGTGCTGTTGTCAGGAGAGTCTGAACAACAGCTCAGTAGTTAATTTCCCCTATTTCTTTACCTTCTTCTGGAAATGAAGACTGGCAAGTAACAGTAGTTCCTCAAACAGAATGTTCAATCCAGGTTAGTTTAAACAAATGCTCAAGGTACAGCAAAGAAAACCCATAAACACAAAAGAAGATAAACATTAGTTGCTGTACTCAGAGCCCTATTTTATAAACTTAATTATGGTACAATTCCATTTGCCTTGTTTGCTAAGTTACTGGTGCCTTGCTTTGATCACCTGTGCTGTGACACTCCTGCTGGCATAGACCTTTGTCCAGACACAAGACAGTTGCCCTTTGATCAGTGATGGCACATTCAGTATATGTGCAATAAATGCACTGCACTTTGTGCCCCTCTATATATTTTTAACCTATAGGAGATTTTTCAGGATGGTATATACACTTGTTACTTCTTATAGAATATAAATAAATAGGTTGTGTTCACATAATACAGTACATGGGGGGGGGGGGGGGGGGAAGTAAGGTGTATTTAGCCAAAAACTAGGCTGACTAATTCCACATATAACTCTTTTCTCTTTATGTAATAGTTAGTCTTTGGATATTAGATGCTATGGAAATACAATTTCACTAAAATAATTTGTGGAAGGAAAAAAGATTATTGAAGTGCTTTACAGAAATGAATTAAATTAACTCAACATTTCTGTGAGGAAGGAAGTAACTTAACCTATTTTACAGGCGGGAAAACTGAGGCACAGAAAGGTGAAGTGATTTGCCCAAAGGTGCGCAGAAGACTGGAATAGAACCCAAATTTTCTCATACTTGGTCCTGTTTTGTAACCACAAGGCTTTTCTTTACTGAAATGAGAAGTATAACTAGTTTTGTTGTCCAGGTACAAACTAGACTGATCTGTTCCTGGAGGAGAATTTTTTCAGAACTGTCATTAAATGTGATTTTTAATGCTAATTACTTGCAGGATTATTAATCCCAACTAATAGTGACCCTTCTCCACAGAATTTAATGTTGGTCAGTACCGTCGAGATTTGGTAAAAACATACAAATCGTTTGAGTTCTTCTTGCCAGACAATGAAGAGGGCTTGAAAATCAGAAAGTAAGTTGAAATATTTTTGGCTTTACACAATACCAGTTTAATTCTAATGATATTTTATAATGTACTATTGGGAACCGCTGTATATTCTGATTTTGTATGCCCTGGAAACCTCTGTAGGACTATATCAGATACCAAAGAAATGAAACCTTAGAGGAGCAAAAACAATGAGGAGTCCGGTGGCACCTTCAAGACTAACAGATTTATTTGGGCATAAGTTTACCCATGAAAGCTTAAACCCAAATAAATCTGTTAGTCTTGAAGGTGCCACCGGACTCATTGTTTTTGTGGATACAGACTAACGCGGCTACTCCCTAATACTTAGAGGAGCAGGGGCAGTGTCTTTTGTTGGACTGTTTAAAATTTAGTTTAACCTTTGTTTTAACTCAAACAACTAAAACAGTTGGCTTTATTTAAGATTCATCACCTTTGGCCCTTCAACAGGCTGTGAATGCTGCCATTCCATTTCACAGGTACCTCAAGTAGACTGCCAATAAAAACAGATTTCAGAGTAGCAGCCGTGTTAGTCTGTATCCGCAAAAAGAACAGGAGTACTTGTGGCACCTTAGAGACTAACAAATTTGTTAGTCTCTAAGGTGCCACAAGTACTCCTGTTCTTTTTAATAAAAACAGAGTAGATGAGACTTGACATTCCTAGTATTTCTAAGGTGGTAAATAAGTAGACTCCCTTTGTCCCCTTTTTCCCACTGCCAAAAAGAGTGCATACCTATCTTTTCTCTTTTGCCGCTCATATTAGAATTTCTATTCTAATTTAAAGTGTATTTGAATATATTCCAATCAGTGCTTCAGGGGAGCTGGAACTGCACTGTCTTCGTCTGACAGCGTGAGAACTGCTTCGTATTCTGTATGCAGTCAAGTCTGCTGGTGAATTGCACTGATTAGCTCTCTGTTTGCTATGCCTGGGAATTAGGTGGAGGGAGCGGAGCACCAGTGGTAAATACTGCGGGCAAAGAAAGCAGATGGAACTCCTCCAAACTGTGAGGAGGGAAGTCTGTTGGTCATGGTGAGAGAACCACTGGTATGGAGTGGGGAGAGAGTTTCTCTATCATAGAAGCAGAGATAAGGGAGGCAGATGGGCAGCGGGACAAAAGGGAGCCAAATCCTCTCTGAATTGTGATGCAAAACCAAATATTTGAAATTTGTGTCTTTCCCGCCTCCCCCCACCCCCCCATCACTGAGACCTTCTGTTCAGTATTTTGTATTTCCCTTGCAACAAGCAATATCACTAATACAAGGAACAGGGCAATTTGCAGAAGAACCTGCTGTGTGGTTGTGACATGAGATAGATGCGTTTCATTGGCCTCCTAAGTCTCTACCTTTTACTTATAGCTAAAATTCAGCTTAATGTGCCTCCATGATGCTTATTAGACTAAATGACTGGAATTACAGTAATTGATAAGCCACGTGATCTAATCTGCCCCATTTGCTGCGAAGGGAATGGGAAGTGTATTTAGTTATCGAAGGATTGATTGATGCATCTTAACTTCCAAACTCTATTAACAAGTAGCTGTTGGAATAGAAATGTTTGCAATGTAAAAGTTGTTGGAATTAAAAAGCACTCTTTTTTTCTTTTAAGACAAAGTTTTTACCAAGAGCACAGAATATCAGTTACACTTGGAAAACTAGACATTTCACTCCAGAACCTAAAATAGAAAAGCAATGCCAGTAAAACCCATTGTAGGATATTGAGCCAAATCCAGCCTGTTTGGCAGCTACCATATGTCATTTAGGTTGGTTGTTAGCAAAAATTGTTGCTATCTGATGGTTCATGTGAAATCCCATTTCCTGGTAGATAAATTGTCCATTTCACAAAGAGTAAACAGACATTATCCATAGTATTATTTAGGTATTGAAAATCTTATTTCATTTTGAGATTATTACTAGATCTGGTCAAATAATTGAGTGGAAGAAAATTGATCTGAACGTTAAGCCATTTTAAATCAAAATTGCAGGGTTTTCTGTGTTCTTCCAGCCAGCTCTAAATATTGTATTGTATCATTTGTGATTCAGTTTCAGACTAGTGGCTGTGGTTGTGTTAATTTACATTAAAATGAATACACACTAAATTTAAGACAAAATGAGAGTTGAGCATGCTAAAAACAAGAGAAAAACCATAAGAAACCCAGCATAGAAGTCCAAAGCAAGTAGACTACTGAGAAATATCTCGAGACAAAATAGCTGTAACAATTATTCATTTTAACCTAAGAAAATGAGGCCACAACTCAAAACACTGAGCAACCATGTCTTCTTACTAGAAAACCAAATTAAGAGTTAGCTGCCCATGGGTGAGTGTTCGGGGGAGGAGAGGGAGGAATCTTTCAGCTTAAGTGGCGTTTTTATTATAGTATTATTTTATGGATCTGTGAACATTGATCCAGGGTTGTAAGCTGGGCAGTAGAACATTCTGTATGTTGTGTGCTGACCTGTGCAATGTGTCAGATTGCCAGAGGATGTCTGCTTTCGTTTTTGTCCAAAGCTGCGTGCCTGTGATCTATGGCCTTGAGCGAGTCAGTTCACCTCTCTGCCCATTTCCCCACCTGTAATGTGGAGATAGTACATATCAAATATATTGATGACTGACTAATGTTTCTTCAGCACTTTGAAAGCAAAGAGTTGTGTAGTGCTAAGCATAATTATGGATAATTAAATTAGTTAAACTAGCATGTGTCTTTTTTCCTTTAAGACAGTGTGCCTTAGCAGCTCTGAATGATGTCCAGCAGTACCTCAGTGAAGAAAATGGGCATGTGGCTGTAAGTTTTCTGTCTTCTTGAAGGCAAATTCTTGGAGTGTGGTCTCTGCAAAATCACCAACCTGTCCTGGATTATACATAATCTGATTCAGTCCAGAATCATTTCATTGTGTGTCTTACATTTTCTTTGTAAATGGAAACTGGA
Organism: Terrapene triunguis; assembly: GCF_002925995.2. Taxonomy (NCBI): domain Eukaryota; kingdom Metazoa; phylum Chordata; order Testudines; family Emydidae; genus Terrapene; species Terrapene triunguis. The sequence goes on from NW_020664583.1 coordinate 6,047,096, forward strand.
TTTATATTGCTGCTGCAATGGTCATTTTGTGAAAGGAAAACATGATATTTTCATAATTAAATCCTGAAACAGCCTCCCTTAGAAATGTGTTGGTGATGTCTAATGCTACCAAGCTGTGCTAGTGCTGAGGAAAGTGCCTGTGCTTTTATATGGTAAAATAGCCTGTTTAATCATAATATAAATGCATCCAGAACCATTTGGTATCCTACTCCAATGTTTAAATCAAAGGTAAAAATGTTTTAAATTTTTTCCTAAAAGAAGTGACTTAATACTAGTGTTATTGACACTCTAAAAATGCCTCTGAGAAGAAGTAGGACAAAATTACATTTAACCTGCTGAACATTTTCTTCCCTTGTGAAAATAAAACCCAGTGGACCACACTCAATGGGTTGTCAATTAAAGGTAATGCCACCA
>NW_020664583.1:6047909-6274060 GCF_002925995.2 Terrapene triunguis
CCCCCCGGGGCTCCGCCCGCCCCCCCCCCCGTAGGGGGGGGGGCGGCCGGAGGCTTTTTTGCCTGGGGCGGCAAAAAAGCCAGAGCTGGCCCTGCCACCAATGTTGCACATAGTGTTTTTAATTTTGCTGGCAGTTTGATCAGTGATGGCACAAACTCCTGTTGGAACACAGTTAATATAACTGTTAATGGAAAACTACTTGGGAATGCACATGCACACACGCTTTTACTTTCTACTAAATTGTAAGTTATTGGCTTGGTTTTTGAGATTTGACTCTTCAGTGTAAAATTTGGCTGTTAGAATCTCTGCTCATCTAATGCCAGTAATATGCAAAGGATTCAAAACGTGGGCTGTTCATTCAAATGACATTTTAATTTTGTTTCCTCTGGGGGATTATTAAGGTTTCTGCATAATTTGAACTCTGTTTTTGAGACCGTTGACATGTGCAGCTGTCACTCAGTGTTCAGTGAGTTAGTCAAACTAGCATTTTATTGTAAATTTAAGCCATAATTTGGGACTCAAAATAACATTTTATATCTTATATACTATTTAAATGTTGCCTATGAAGAAATTGATGCCTGTTTCATTGTAGGAAAACCTACAATTCATGGGTATGGTTTACAAGTTGTGCAAGGCACCTGCTCTCTGTTTTGATCATTACACTTTACCGTACATTTAATGTTTTGACTAATGTAGTGATTGTTTATATAATAAGGTGTATACTTATCTGCCAAAACAGTTTTTCCATTAGAACATGTAAGGATCTAAATGTGCAATATGAATTTATTTCAAAACTCAGTCTGTCTGTGAGTTCATAGTAGTGCAGGTATCTTTTTATTTCTTAGTATTAAAAAAAAAAATTCGAAGAAGCTAAATTTTATCCTGCTATTTGGAGTGTTGAAAAATAAGGACATGCTATTTAAAGGACCTTTTTTACTTTTTATGCTCAATTTTAAAAATCAAAATAAATTGCAAAATGCAACCCATTTCATAGAAGTCTCAACAAACATGAAAGTTTGCATAATAGAATGTATGTGGCTGAAGATATTTTGCATTTAGTCACCCGTTTTGCGATATACCCAAGGTGTGTGCAGTTATCTCACAATAATGTTCACCATGTACATTCTCCTTATGAATAGGAAAATTATGAATATGATTTCTAAAGTCATTATAAATGGAGTATAATTCATGCCATTTATTATAGTCAGAACCTCTCTTTACATCAGACTTGCTTTTCAGTTTTTATATGGATAATCACATTCTCTATGGAGGTTTTCCCATCTTATCTAGTTTCTGAAAGCTTTTGGCAGCTGGAAAACTTCTACAGGGAAATCCAATAAGTTTACCTCTTTGTATACTGTTCAAACAAGAGTAGGAGTATATGCAGGTATTGAAATGTATGGGAGGTACATGGCATAAGTACAAGAGAGCAGAACAGGATCCCATGAGATCATGCTCATCATGTTTGTTCTTGAAGTGAATAATATTGTGAGGCTTTCTATTTTCTAAAAGCGTGGCATGTTAAATTAGGCACCTTTGAAAAATTCCAGCTTTAATCATCAGCAGTACTGAACTAGATTGTGTGTGTCTGTGCGGCATTTACTTTTTGAAAGTGGAGGCCACTTTAGAAATGTAAGTTGACATTTTCACTACTAGGACAGGTAGAGATGCTTCAGAAAAGTGGGTTCTCAACCCAGGTGCTATTTTATTTGTTCAGAATTCTTATGGCCATAATCTAGTGCCAGCAAAGTTTTTGCCATTGTTCCTGGGAATGATTTATTCCTGTTTATAGGGTTTGTTTGTTTGTTTTTTAAGTTGAAGGACTTGGAAACTTTTATTGATCGTTTAGTGCTGTTGTCAAGATGTGGCGATATTTTGTCTCTACTATGATACTGTTGTCTCTGTCATTTGTCTTAGGTTTTTGATGCTACAAACACAACACGAGAACGCAGAGAAACCATCTTCAGATTTGGTGAGGAGAATGGCTATAAGGTGAGTCAATAGCTAAGATGCTTGGGATATTAATCTGACTAATGTGGATGCATGGTTTTGTCTTATGCTCTAGTGACATTCTGATCAGAATTGTGCTAACATCAACTAAGTTTTTAAATGATGTTGGCCAGTAGAGATCTAGCACATCTTTTTCTGACGAGTTTAGAAAGGGGTTCCCCCCCCCCCCCCCCCCGAGAATGCTGTTTACATCCTGGTGAAATTAATCAGTAGCCGTGTTTTATGTTTTGGCACCCTATAACAGATAAATGTTATTCATATAAATGTTAGCAATAACTGTTTCAAACATAAACAACAAGGAGTCCGGTGGCACCTTAGAGACTAACAGATTTATTTGGGCGTATGTTTTCGTGGTTAAAAAAACCTCACTTCTTCACTCCATGCATCTAAAGAAGTGAGGTTTTTTAACCACGAAAACTTACGCCCAAATAAATCTGTTAGTCTTTAAGATGCCACCAGACTCCTTGTTGTTTCTGTGGATGCAGACTAACACGGCTACCCCCTGATACTTGTTTCAAATATGGTTGTCATTCCAGTTCTGATTCTGTTCTGAACAAGATCCTGTCACTGCCTTCCTTTAGTTACTTTGATAAATGGAGAGAGGTTTTCTGTTTTGTTTTATACAGATAAGTTTCTATTTAACAGACTGTATTATTTGGGTATAGGATTTTTTGTCATTCAGCATTTTCCTAGTAGTCTGTTTTTTCCCCCTGATCTAGCTTCTTCATAGATCTTTGGGAAAGCATGTCATGTACATCTCATACGTAAGAGCTGCTCTGTTAGTTAGAGAGCCTTTTAACACCAAAATGCTTTTATTTCAAAGGTATCAATTACCTTTAGGAGTGCTGATTCACTTTCTTCCACTCTCCATTTCCGCTTCTTTGCCAATCTGAATTTTCTTGCCACAGAAGCTCTCTGTTACTGAAAGGTGCTTGGGAAAATTATAGAGCCTAATGCTGCAAAGTGCAGAGCACCCTCAACTTTTAGTGGGGCATTGAGTACCCTGTAAGACCAATCCTAAGTCGACATAAGAATGTTTGAAGCATGGCATAATTAGCAAGACTTGATACATGAACTGGTGGAAACTGTGGGTTTGTGTTGTCAATTACTGGAACAGTTCTAATGTCTCTCCCTTCTTCCCTCCTTCCTTTCATGTGATTTCCTGTTTGGATTAAAGACGTTCTTTGTTGAATCAGTATGTGTAGATCCAGAGGTCATTGCTGCAAATATTGTGGTGAGTTATAGAAAAGTTTTCTTAAATTGCTTGAAGCCGGGAGACACTGTAGCGTCTCTAAAATCAGCCAAATGATGATGACTTTTTTTAATGTTACCTTTCATTTAGTCTCATTTTCCCTCTCCTTTCACATTGGTCTTGCTGAAGTACAGAACAAGAATGTAATTTCATGGCAGTAATATAAAACTGTACCCTTTCATTTTATTTTAAAAGGAAAAATTATTTGGCAGTTGGGTCACCCTTCACATGGGTTCTGTTTTTTCTTTAATCTACCTTTAAATAGGCTGTTCTTTGACTGGCTTATTTTAGCAGGACTCCTAAAAGAAAAGAAACATCATCTATCTCCTTTTCCTTTTGATTTGTTTTCCTACCCATTTATATAGTAAGTACGGAATTTAGGTTTAATTAAAAACAGCCATCCATTGCTACACACATTTGGTTAAAATGTCTTTAAACTTTGCTGAAAATGGGGAAAAAAAATGCATGTGCTCTTTTATCTTTACTTTAAATAGCAAGTGAAACTTGGCAGTCCTGATTATGTTGATTGTAGTAATGATGAAGCTACAGAAGACTTCATGAAAAGAATCGAGTGCTACAAGAACACATATGAGATGCTAGATGAAGCTCTGGACAAGTAAGTGGCAGAATAATACTGTGGTCACAGCCACTTTATTTCATGACATTACATTAGGGAATGTGTACTCAATCTCATTGTCATGGAAATATGTCACTTTTTTTTTTTTTTTTTTACTATCTCATCTGTTGGCAATTTAGAGAGAGATTTTTCAAAGACCCTAGCAGCTTGCCTACATGGGGAAATTTACAGGTATAACTATAGCTGTCCCTGTGCTTTATTCCAGAATAATTACTCCACTCACAATTTGCTATAATCAGAATAAAGTCATTTTTATTTCAGAATAGTGTCCACATGGGGAAATTATTCCTGAATAGCTATATTATTCCAGGATAGCTATAGTGGAATTGTTATTCTGGAATATTTTTGCTGGTCTGTTTCCTCTAGGTAGACAAGGCCTAAGTGATTTAAGAGCACAAGTCACATTGACTCTTAAATCCCTGTGGCAACTTTGAATACCTTAGTCTTAAGAAATCTGACGTCCAGACTCATTTGTTCAGTGTTTTAAATGAGGTGTACTTACCATTCACATTTAACACACTGTGAGATTAAGGTAGATTCTGGAAACTGTGGGAAGAACTTTGTCATGGTACATCCCAGTACCAGCACTCAATCTGTCTTCCTAGGGTTTTATGCTAGACTCATAAACTCATCCTCTCAGTAAATTTCTCATTGTTTGTTTTGTGGCTGTTGCCATGCTGAAAAATCATTTTAGTGTAATTGACCGTGAGCAGTGACAAGCTGCTTCTGTCAGATCTATCTGTGCATATCATGTCTTTAAGAGCCATGATATTTGTGCCTGTGCAGATCAGTAATGATTAACGTCAGCAAATGCGTTCAGAGATTAAGTGATGGTGGTTGTTCCTTACTGCATTTAATAATAGGTTGTCTTTTTTTTTTTTAATCATGTGGTTTCTCAACTGAATGGGCAAAACCCAAAAAGGCTAATTTTAGGCTCCCCAATCTTGACACGCTTTTTTGCTAAGCTGAATGTTGCTCAAAATTGTTAGCTCGGCTATACAAGTTGGTGGAGATGGGAGTGGAGAGGAAAACAAATAGATAATACTAGTCAGATTGTACCTTACCCAATGTGAGTGGGTAGAACTTGGGTGGGAGTGGGGTTGGCCGAAGAGACATCCACAAGGTGGCTGGGATTGCTAGCTCTTCTGGTGACCCTTTTTAGAAGGGGTCAGTGAGGCATGTGGATGTGACCATGGCTCCAATCCCTTTCTTTACCGGACATCTATTAGATGTGGGGAGCAACAGCTGCAATTTGCAGAATGGTGTCAGGCTTACATGAGCAAGTCAGAATTTCTCCTGGGACTGCTCCTGAATCTTCCTTTCAATGAAGGGCTTTGCCTTTGAGGATCTAGCTGTGGGGCAGTGCACAAGTGAAGTGGTATAGAATGGCGTGACATGAGAGAGAGAAGAGTTTTACATGTGAGGAGAAAATTAATTGTTTGCATGAGTTCATTGCACCTCTGTGGACAATACTTTGCTGCCATGCATCAAGGCTGAGGATTTATAATGAAGATTAGCCCTTTTGAACTGATATTATATATTTTCATATATCTGAAGATTTATTCAATTTGTGGTCTCTTTGGCAGTTGCCTTTTTGTTTTTGAGTGGTGATGTTTGTTGGTGGGGCTTGGTGCAAGTTAGAGGAGAGAGGAAACCAAATGATGATTTATGAGTCTCATTTGTTTACCATGAAAGGGATCTTTCCTATATTAAAATCATGGATGTTGGAAGGAGTTACCTTGTGAATAGAGTAATGGACCATATCCAAAGCCGGATTGTCTACTACCTCATGAATATCCACGTAACTCCTCGCTCGATCTACCTCTGTCGACATGGAGAAAGTGAACTGAATCTGAAAGGGAGGATAGGAGGAGACACTGGACTGTCCCTTAGGGGGAAAGAGGTAAGATCATTTTTATTAAGTGACTTCAAACAAATGGTGTCCTTGTGTGGGTGGATGTTGGAATTATTGTTTATGGAGGATTGGTCCATCAATGGCTGTTGTCAGGGATGCAACCCCATGCTCCAGATGTCCCTAAACCTCCAAATTCCAGAAGCTGGGACTGGATGACGGGATAGATCACTTGAAATTGCCCTGTTCGGTTCATTCACTCTAAAAGCATCTGTCACTGGCCACTGTCAGAGACAGGATAGTGGGTTACGTGGACCATTAGTCTGACCCAGTATGGGTGTTCTTATGTTGTTGACCATCTCTTACAGCTTCCTTTCTTTCCTCTGTCCTTTTCTTATAACAAACATAAATATCCCTTTTACCTTGACTGTAATGTCATGCAAGTGGGTAAGAGGTTTGAGTGGGCAAGTTGTATTGTAGTTTGCTGGTAGCTCTTCATATATGGCTTCTATTTTCATTCTTCTCTGATACACTTGTATAACCTTGAGCTCAAAGCACTTTTCAAGGAGTCCTTATTTTAAGTTGGGTTTTGATTTTTAAACCTGTGGCGCTCCTTAGTTGGTGGACACCTGTGAACCTTTGTAAGGTAAAGATGGAAGAGGAAGTTGTTTTGGGGCTGGAGTGGGGTACCAAATAGGATTGTTGTCATCTTTGTATCATCTTTTCATTGCTGAACAGGAACTGTCATATTCTTAGGAAAAGTCTAAAGAGCCTTTTTAAAGTAACATAATGAACTTGCAGTAAGGGACAAGAACAGATTGGGTTCCAACTCGAGTACAGTATATTGGCACTGATCCCTCATCCAACCTCTAATGTCTTTTTCAGTTTGCCAAGAGCTTGGCGCAGTTCATTAATGAGCAAAACATCAAGGATCTGAAAGTTTGGACCAGTCAGATGAAAAGGACGATTCAGACTGCGGAGGCTTTGGGAGTGCCTTATGAACAGTGGAAGGTGTTGAATGAAATAGATGCAGTAAGTTCTCCCGGGTTTCCTTTTTTGTAACTATTCAAGAAAGCGGTTTTGTTTCGGATGGGGGGAGTACTTTATTGTGCAGTAATAGGGTTTGTGTGGATTAGAAGGTAATTAGTATTATGGTTCTGGAGATCAGAAGGCTTATGCCCTTTCCCCATTAACAGTGTTAAATGTTTTAGTAAAAGGTGCCCTAATGAATTTAGACTTAGTCTTGGTTAAACGGTATGCAACTTAAAGGGTCACTGTGGTAGGGCGCTACAGGGGAAGCCCTAATCAGCTCCTGCCACTCCAGCCCCAATCAGGGGAAATGGGTTGGGGCTGGGCCACTAGCTAGGACTGGCCTGGAAACTGGCCACACCTGCCAGCCTTGTTAACGGGCTAAAAGCTAGAGAGGAAGTGAGTTGGAGGGGAGGGGGCAGAGACCAGGAGGGGAGAGTAGGCTCAGAAGGAGCCTGCTACCTTGTTGCCACTGAGGCCTGTGCTAGGCCAAACCTGTAAATAATCTGTAAATAGTTGGAGCTTGGTGGTGGGGACCGGACACAGAAATAAAGAGCATGGTTGTTGCCCCAGCTTGAAGTGGTCCTGACTCACTGGGGAGTGGGGCCAGAAGGCTGAACCCAGCGGGGTGTGGTGAGCACCCCGTAACAGTCACACAGTTCATTTCTTCTGTAGGCTGAGCATGGGCACCTTCGCCACCCTCACAAGCTCCCTCTCTGCTGCTAGGGGCGCTGTGGTGTTCTTTTCTCTCTTCCACCCCGCTCAAGTCCCCTTTTCCTCCTCACCATTCTTAAGTCTTCCTCCCCTCCCCCTTTCTGGGAGATAAGTCATTTAGGGTGTCTGCATTTTAAACTCTTATTGGGGCCATGAGCAGAGCTGAGATGGGGGAGGGAGAGTATTGTTAGGTTAAAGGTGTTAGTGGCTGCTATCAACCAGTTCTTCGATATGTAGACAATTGCAGACTTGATTGCAGGTAGTAGCTCTGCATGTTCCCTCATTTCACCCATCTGGTTTTCTGACTTTTCACAAAATCAATAGCATTCTGCCCGTTGATATCTAGAATGTTGCATGAAATTTTGCAGTGGATCATATGCAACATTCAAAGGTTATTGCATTATAGGCAAGCAGAGAAATGCCATCAAGTTGCGTGTTGGACCAGGCTAATAAAAAGGACACTCAGTATAATTCTAGGTCCAAAATTTCAGGCGTGTTCTTAAGAGAGAGAAAATTTTAATATTTGGCACTTGTCACTTGTTTACCATTGTAAGGCACTTATACTTATAAATTTTGAAGTTTCTTTGGAGACCACATGTAGGATCCTTGAAATTAGTAGCTTTCCCAATTGTCTGTTAAGTGTGTGCTGGGATGTTCTTATCTGGGAGTTACTGTCATCATTCTGAGGACATCCTGCATTGAATAAAAGCAGTATATGTGGATAATAAATATTCTTCTACCTCAGTATGACTGTGAAATTGACACAGTCTATGTCAATGACTAGGTCACCTATAGGATTAATACATTATTACATAGAAGCTCCAAGTCTGCCACTGTGGGTATGGGAGATAAAGATCTACTGTTATGCCCATGGGCCTGATGACTCTCATGGATATTGTGTGCCTTTTGTTTTTGTTACCCTTAGGGAGTCTGTGAAGAAATGACATATGAAGAAATTCAGGAAAACTATCCTCTTGAATTTGCTTTGAGAGACCAAGACAAATACAAATACAGATACCCTAAGGGGGAGGTATGCTGCTGTTTTTCTTTCTTTTTTTTTTTTTTTTTTTTAAAGTTAAGAGAGCGTCATGTTTTCTAAGGTACTAGGTATCTTGAAGAAAATTGAGTAATATGTTGTTTTCCTTGCCAGGTGGAAGGACTATAGGAGCTTGTAGATCTTATTTAGCCAAAACCTTTTAGCTGAAGACACCCTGGGTGTAAATTTATGGGGTTTTTTTGGTTTTAAAATAAATACCGTATCTGGAAATATGCCTGGAAGGATTTTCGTATGTTACCATTAATTTTATATTGATAGTTTGGTTGTTTCACAAGGTGGCTGAGCAGGTTTTATTATTATTAGACATGCAGCTATATGCTGTCAAGACTATTTATAATTGTCATCTTTGTGTGTGGTAAATGTCACATATCACGTGCATTTTTGGTTCAATACTGTGTAAATCTGTAGACACATTGGCTTCCCTTGTAATCTAGCAAGTCTTGCACTTCAGAAACAAAAATGAACCTGCTAGCATTTTTATAAGGAGACTAATATAATTAAACTGAGGCAATTAATGGATAGTCATATGGTCTGTCTTTGTATGCTAAAGATTAGGATTCATGGCAGCAATTAGAACACCTGTTGTGATGTTTCTGAAGAGTGCAGTGGACTTCATTGGTACATAAATGAAGCTTTGGTGCTCTCTTCCATCAATAGTCTGAGTGATCATCATGCCCAGAATAGGTTTGTGATAAAGTGTTTTCTTCTAGATGTGAGTAATCCATTTAGTAATGACACAGTCACTAAACTGAAAAGTTTTTAATCTACTCAAACAAGGACTGTTGGTTTTTTACATCAGTGCTTACTCTGAAAGATTAACAAACATTTCAAACTGTCTCATTGCTTTTAGTGATTAATCTATTTTGTTAATTTCTCAAAATAAATGTATTTGTTGGTGATAACAGCAAAGCTGAGTCATTCAATATTACCAGGTTGGAATATATTCAGTGTTACTGTTGCCAAAATCAAAATAAATAAAGTTGTAGAACATTCATGCCATTTATATTTTAGCTTTATCATACACGCAAGAACTATTAAAGGTATTTATGTGTGTGAATTCATTGCTTGAGAAAGCAGCAGGTACAGAGTGGGCGGTGGCAATGAAAATTTCCTTATAGTGTCTTGTCAGTGTGCTTGTAACAGTCAACTTGAGAGACAACCTTTTAGAGGTGACAGGGTAGCTTCTGTGAAAAAGGTGTATAGAGTTTGATAGAGAATGTTATCTTTTCTATAGTGTTCAAATCAACAAGCACAATTAGGGCTGTCACTCTCTGTGAAATTCAGTTGTCTTAGTAGAGTGGGACTTATTTTAATAGTAAAGTAAATTTACTATTTTGAATTGTTTTTATTATTATTTATTTTTGTGTGTAATATGGGTAGAAGATCAACAAATGGACATGAGATGAAAACAAGTTTTAGGGCAGGTTTACGCTGGCGGAGTTACAGCGCTGCTCAGAGAGTGCCAAAGGAAAACCACTGTTGTGTGTTCATGCTGACAGCTGCCTGCGCAACAGCGTGTTCACACTTGCGGTGCTATTCAGAGCAGTGCACTCTGGGCAGCTATCCCACAGAGCACCTCTTTCTCTTTTGCTGCTAAGACTTGTGGGAAGGCGGAAGGGGTTGCGGGGCATCCTGGGTCCTGTCCCAATGGCACGTGATGCGTTGCTTCGCATCCCAGCAATCCTTGTGCTTCCGTCCACATTTGGCGTCATCTTTCAATGGTTTGTGCACCCTGCCCTGCCTCTTTCTGGCTGCAGGAATGGATCCCGAGCTGTTGACAAGAATACTGCTCACACTGACCAACACATCACGAGTGGCAGTGGAGTTATTCCTTAAACTACAAAGGCAAGAGGAGTGCAACATTGATCTCATCACACATAGTAGCTCTGACACAAGAATGTTTGTGGCATTCATGGAGGTGCTGATCACAGTGGAAGGCCGCTTTTGGGCTTGGGAAACAAGTACTGAGTGGTAGGATCACATCGTGATGCATGTCTGGGATGACGAGCAGTAGCTGCGGAACTTTCGCATGAGGAAAGCCTTATTCATGGGACTGTGTGATGAGCTCGCATCAGCCCTGTGGCGAAAGGACATGAGAATGAGAGCTGCCCTGTCGCTGGAGAAGCACGTGGCGATTGCACTGTGGAAGCTGGCTACACCAGACTGCTACCCATCGGGTGCTAACCAGTTTGGAATGGGAGAGTTGACCGTTGGAGTCATATTGATGGAAGTGTGTAGGGCCATTAATTGCATCCTGCTCCGAAAGTCCGTGACTCTGGGCAACATGCGTGAGATTGTGGATGGCTTTGCACAAATGGGCTTCCCTAACTGCAGAGGGGTGATAGATGGCACGCACATTCCAATTCTGGCACCAGGCCACCTAGCCACCGAGTACATTAATCGCAAGGGGTATTTCTAAATGGTTTTCTAAGCACTTGTGGATCACCGTGGGCGTTTCACAGACATTAACGCAGGCTGGTCTGGAAAGGTGCATGACACACGCATCTTTCGGAACACTGGCCTGTTCAGGAAGCTGCAAGCAGGGACTTTCTTCCTGGACCAGAAGATGACCATAGGGGAAGCTGAAATGCCCATTGTGATCCTGGGAGACCCCGCCTACCCCTGTGAATGCCGTGGCTCATGAAGCCATACACAGGGCTCATGAAGCCATACACAGGGCAACTTGACCGCAGCAAGGAGCGGTTCAACAACAGGCCAAGCAAGTGCAGAATGACTGTGGAGTGTGCATTCGGCCGTTTAAAAGCCTGCTGGTGATGACTGTATGGGAAGCTGGACATGGCCGATGACAATATTCCTATGCTTATAGCCGTGTGCTGTAAGCTCCATAATATTTGTGAAGGGAAGGGTGAAAGCTTCACTCAGGGCTGGACCGCAGAGGCTCAGTGCCTGGAGGCTGAGTTTGAACAGCCAGAGACCAGGGCTATTAGAAGGGCACAGTGCGGGGCCATAAGGATCAGGGATGCTTTGAGGCAGCAATTTGAAGCTGAAAGCCACTAATATTTGTTGCTATGCTTGGGATTGCAGTACTTGTGATGCTAGGAGGTGATTGGTGCACATGATGCAAGAAGGAGCTTGTAGTGGGGCGGCTGCCCCACTCCTGAGGAACGGAGGTTAAAAGCAGCCCTGGTGAGGGCTGTGGCTGTGAAGAAAGCCTCGGCTGATTGGGGAACCAGCCACAGATGCGGCTACGCCCCAATCAGGGCCCAGCTGGCCTTTATAAGAGGGCAGTGGGCCAGGAGCACACAGAGTGTCTGTCTGTCTGTCTGTCTGTCTCTCTCTCTCTCTCTCTCTCTCTCTCTCTTTCTCTAGCAGTAGAGAGGAAAGGGCCTGGCTGCCTGGAAGCTGAGAGGCTACCAAGACTGGAGCAGGGCTGGGGGAAGGCCAGAGGAGCTGGGGAGCTCCGGCCTAGAAACCCCCCCAGGTTGCAGGCCTTGTTAAAGGCCAGAAAAGAGTACTTTCATTGCAGAGGGGCAGCTCAAGGGTAGGCAGAGGCAGCAGGTCCAAGCCCCCCTTGCCAGTGATGAGTGGCATTTACACTGCAGTCTGTCCTAGTGAACAGGGGCTAGATCGAGACTGGCAGTAGCCATAGTCTGAGGCGAGGTGGGGATAGAGGGTGGGGGTTCCCCGGGGAGGGGAGACCCAGATCTGTGGGGGTACTGTTAGGGGGCAGCACCCCGGCCTGAAAGGGGCACCGGGGTCCAGGAGGGACTCGGGCCCAGCGGCAAGCGGGACACTGGCCGGCAGAGGGCACTCCGGAGGCTGGAAACGCTAATTCCCTGGACGACCAGCAGGAGGCACTGTGCCAGTGAGTCGTTGCCCCGCCACAGGGCTTTAACAGTATTGTATGTTGCTTTGCAGTGCTCTTTTTGCTTTCACTTAATAGAATAAAGATTGCTTTCAAACCAACACAATTCTTTTATTGAAAGACAACAACCAAAGGAGAGACTCAAACAAAAAAATTCATCAGCGGGGATGGGGGAATGGAAGGTCTCAAGAGGAGGGAGAGGTCCTAGGACGGCTACTGATCTGTGTATGTCCAGGGATCATACCCAACCTTCTCCTTTGGAGTACGATGCAGCGAGTGCTGTACTTCAGCAGGGCCAAACTGCGGATGGATGGGTGTTGAGTGCAGTGAGTATTGGGAGTCCACACTGCTGGACTGTGAGGAGGGAGGAATGGAATGCTGCGGGTAGAGAGTGGAGCCAGGAGGTTGATATGTTGGCGGTGTGTGTGTGGGGCGTATTTGAAAAAGTTTTGCGACAGCGGCTGCAGGGGAGGGCAGGTGCGGAGCTGCTCGGTTTGAAGAGCTAGTATTGCCTCGAGCGTGTCCGCTTGGCCATTCCATAACTGTTAAGAGCCGCTTTGTGGCTTCTTTCTAGTGTGCCGCATTCTCCTTTCGTTCCCTCTTCTCGCTGTTCCGTCACTGCTTCAATTCCTTTTTCTCGATGGTGGAGTGCATCATAAGCTCACGCATAAAATCCTCCTTAGTTCCTCTTCGACGCTTTCTAATTCTTTGCAATCGTTCTGCTGCCAATAACAAAGAAGGAGGCTGTGCTCCTCTGTGAAGTTTAAATGCAACATTTTACAGAAGCAGTATTGTTTGCAACACAGACAACACCGTTTCAGTGCTTTAAAACACAGCCACTACACTCACACCTGTCACTAACTGGCTGACCCCAGGCAAACACACATAAGTCACAAGACCCCCAAAATGGTGAGTAGCCGCAGGGGCAGGGTAAATCACTGTTCCCGGACCCTGCTGTACGCTGGGCATGTGGCTCTTGGGCAGTTGGGGAGAGCCAGCACTGTTGGGGGAGCCTGATAATCATTCCTGTCCCCACACTTTCCACAGGAGGTGATCATTATGGAAGATATCTTACTGCTGAAGGTGAACAGGGAATCAAGGGAGGGTCTTCTCCAAGCCTGTGGCTTCTGCCCTCTGACACCTGTGCGGCTAGCCTGTGTGCAACAATACCTCCCCCCCTTCTCCTCCCTTCCCCCCCGTGACGGCACAGTGGCGCGGGAAAGTTACAGTTAATGGGGCAAGAAACAAAGCAGCTCTGCCGAGGAACCTGCGGGAGCGGATTTCCCAGTATCTCCACGAGAGTTTCCTGGAGATCTCTGAGGGAGATTCCCATGAAGTGAAGGAGTGTATCAACAGCCTGTTCCACTGCTCAAACTAGTCATGAGGTGGGAGACAAGCTGCTTTCTGCAACCCTCTTGCCCCCAACAACTCGCTTCAGCAATTCCCCAAATCAGATCCACTTATCAGGGGCCTCATCTCCTGTTTGCGCTTTGCCAAGATCTGATTGGCTAGGCTCCTCCGGAGTAGAAAAGAGCTCCTGACTGCATGCATCTCTGGCCTCCGAGTCATCCTCTGCCTCTGGTTCCCCCACCTCCGCTTCATCCAAGGTTGCCTCCTCCTGGTTCGGTCCACTCTTGACTGGCAGTGAAGCCAACGAAGTATTCACAGGGGACTTCACAGTGGAGGTGGGGTCACCACCGAGTATTGCGTCCAGCTCTTTGTAGAATCGGCAGCTTGTGGGTGCAGCACCGGAGTGGCGGTTTGCCTCCCGCACCTTGTGGTAGGCATTTCGCAGCTCCTTCACTTTGATTCTGCACTGCAATGTGTCCCGGTCATGGCCCTTTTCTATCATGCATCTAGGAATCTGTCCATAGGTATCATAATGCCGACAGCAGGAGTGCAGCTGTGACTGCACTGCCTCCTCTCCCCAAATGCCAGTGAGGTCCAGCAGCTCAGCGTTGCTCCAAGCGGGGGATCGCCTGGTGCATGGAGCAGGCATGGCCACCTGGAAAGATGCGCTGAGACCACTGCACGCATCACCGAGCAAACAGGAAGGGGACTTTCAAATTTGCAAAGGAATGTATGGGATGGGGCTGATGGTTGGTCACCTGAGGGCAGGACAGTAGAGTTCAAACCGATGTGAGATGAAAACAGGGATTGCGGGACACCTCCTGGAGGCCAATCGCAGCGCTGTAATCACCACGGTGTCTACACTGGCACAGCAGCACTGTAGCCATGGCGCAGAAAGCGCTACACCTCTCATCGAGGTGGTTTTTTTAGAGCGTTGCATCTGCGCAGTTTTTGTGCACTAAGTGGCTTGGTGGTGTGTACACCTCAGGAATTACAGTGCTCAAAGCTACTTTACTGCGCACAAACTTGCCATTGTAGGTGGGGCCTTAGTCACTACTCACTGGTAACGTACAGGTTTAAAAGGTATATGTTTTTGTTTAGATAATCATTTAGGCATGGGGCACTTTTGTATCAAGGTCAGACTCTAACCTTTTTTTTTTTTTTTTTTTTTTTAAAGGCCAATATAGAGCAGCTACATAAATGTTATCACCCTCAGGATCTTCTTGCAGAAGTTAAATAATTGTGGCTAAGATGACCTAAACAGGAAGGGTTATGGTGTTAACTGACTATGGCTATGTCTACACTAGAGACCTTAACAGTGGCACAGCTGTACTGCTGCAGCTGCGTCACTGTAAGTTCTCCCGTGTAGCTGCTCTGTGCTGACGATAATTAAATCACCCCCAACAAGCAGCAGTAGCTGTGTCGGCGCTTCTGTCGGTGAAATTTATGTTGGTCAGGGCCCGGGGGTGGGGGTGTGTGTTTTTTTCATACCCCGACCAACAAAAGTTTTCCTGACAAAAGTGCTGGTGTAGAGATTGCCTAAGATGAGACAAAGCTTAGGGTTTTTTAATTTTTTATTTTTAGTTTAATTGAGCAGGCGTAATCCAGAAACTAGGAAAATAACAAAGAAACAAAAACACACGTTGACTTTGGTCAGTCTTCCTTAGTGTGTGGTTAGTGTTAATCTCTGTTCAGTACAGCATTTAACCACATGCTAAAGTTGCATTGACTTCAAGTTGGCATGCTTAAATGCTGTCCTGAAAAAAGGTGCTTTTCTGAATTGGAGTCAAAAAATGTAAGATGGAAGAGAACCTAGCAACCAAATTAATAACGAAAGGTTTGGTATTTCCCATTGGAAGGATCAGGCCATAAATTACCAGCACAGGATAGCCCATGAATGGGAAATTGAAGTTAAAAAACAAACTAACCAAAAAAGTATGAGTAAGAGTACATCAAAGTATAGAAGTTCATGCAAATAGAGGGAATTTTCAGATAAATATTAATGGTAAAATTCTATATTTGAGAGGGTTGAGGGATAATTTGACTTCAGAGATGATGGCAAATGAGTAAACCACTTCCTCTACAGAGTAAAAAAAATTGTAAACTTTTTTTCTTTTTCTTTCGTGAAGTGCACTATATAGATGTAGGACCTCCTTTCTGGTCAATATCCTGTCTTAATAAAATGTTTATAAAACAACTAGCATTACTTGTTCCTTCTGACTGTGCAGTAATTCCTGCCTAAGTGAGCCTCTGACTGCTCAATATGCTTTTGTTTTCCAGTCATATGAAGATCTCGTTCAGAGATTGGAGCCAGTAATCATGGAGCTGGAAAGGCAGGAAAATGTGCTTGTTATATGTCACCAAGCAGTTATGCGCTGTCTGCTTGCTTACTTTCTGGACAAGACTGCAGGTATATGCCCTTAATCAGTATTGATGTTTTAATACAATGGGTCCACCTTAGCCTTGCAAATGGTCTTGGCAACTTATGCAGCCCAGGCACAAAGCTCACCCTTCCCTTGATGCGATGTTAATGTCACAGCAAATTCTAACGCGATAATTTACTTCCCCTGGGTGAATAGGCAAGTTGAATTTTTTTTCATGGCTGATCTACCTTTTTGCATGCCTGGTGTGTGATTTATATTTAACAATTCCTGTCTTTGAATACACAAATGTTTTTTTTTGCTCAACCAAAAAACAGGTCTCAGTGTCACTTAGGAAGAAAAGCTTTTTAAATAGTTTTAATATAACAAACATTACAGCTTAGTGAATTTTCTTGTTCCCAGTGTTTCATATGTATTTTTGTTTTTCAATTTCTCAGAACAACTGCCTTATCTCAAGTGCCCACTCCATAGTGTCTTAAAGCTAACCCCAGTGGCTTATGGTAAGTTAAAACATTTTTTTTGTAAACATGCTATTATCAAATTCCACCCTTGATTTTATTAAAATAAAGATACATAAAGTGAAGTCCTTTCCAGTATAACTTTAGGGAGAAGTCCTTATTTAATTTTCTTTCCCAATATCAATAAAATTATTTAGTCAAAACACATTTTCGTGAAACATCTTTACAAATTTCCTTTATTGGAAAAATAAATAGTTAAATCTATAAATGCTGAGGGCCAAATTCTGTCCTTATATATGCATATAACTCCCTTCCAAATTAATGGGAGTGTGCATATATGTATTTGTGTGTTTTGATTACACCAGAAAAGTGTATAATAATGAAGATATGAAAATACCAATTTGTGTGTGTGTGTGTGGACACTTTCTTGTGTGTATTTCATTAATTTAGTCCAGATGATATTTCACCAACTTCACCAGCAAGCACACCTTGACTATGTTTGTACTGTGCCAGCTCTAGGGGACCCCAATGCTGGTTGGGTCCTTTGGGCACTGATTTAATATCCCTGCTAATTAAAAATAAGCAAGTGAAATTCTGAAGATTGCTCATAAAATGGGAGTTTGGTAATTGTCAAACTTTACCCCCAAAGAGTCTGCTGGTTGCTTTTTCTGAGGTATTTATTTATGGTCTCTCTTTAAAAAAAAATAAAAAATTTTTTTTTCTTTTTTCCTGGCTGTGTCCCCACTTTCTGTAAAACTCTTCATTAACAATTATTACTGTTAGATTGTTTTTCAGCAAATCTAAACTCTTAGATTTACCAGAAGTCTACAGAATACAAGAAATAAAATTCAATAAATTCTAGAGTGGTTTTTCAGACACAGTTCATAAACTTATCACTACTAAGATTAAGTGCATCTCAACCCTGATTCAGCATGTCTTATTTTAATGTGCTTCATTACATTGTCCTTAGAATAATTGTTTAATTGTACACAGTGATGGCTAATCACTGTTCAGAAGATTAATTGTAGATGGAGAAAAATTTCTCACGATTTATCTGGGAACGAGTTACCAAAAAATCATTTGACAATTTAACTACACGATGGAATTCAAATGGCAAAGGCTAAACAATATATATATCCAGTTTAAACAAAAACAAACCCAAATTGGCTTCTGTTCAGATCTAAGTAAGATTAAGGAAATAGTTGTTAAAAACCAGGGGAATTCGTATCTGGAAAAAAAAGAGATTTTTATAGACTTCATAACAATGATCTAAAATATTCTTGCTTTTTAAACAAGCTAAGAGAACTCTTCACTGTAGTGACACCTGGTGTCCAAAATCATTTATAACAAGTTGCAAGGCAGATGTGCTGGGAGTTCTGGTATTTAAAAATATCTTAACAGAGAAGGGAGGCATCTTGTACAAGTTACCAGTCCCAAACTATTCTAGTGTTTCATATAGAAATTGTACTGAACTGTTGAGTGATTTTGAGTACTTTGTAGTCTGTATTTAGACATTGGACCTGAATGTTATTAACAGTATTTTAAGATACCAGATAGGAAAACAGAATTAACAATGAGACCCCCTCTAGCTCCTGTTGACTAAAATAGGAAGAAGGCTGTGCTTTTGAGGATGGATTTTTGTATTTGTGTGATTGATAGGTGCAGCATAACCTACTTTTTAGTAATTTCACCAACTGAAACCATGACATTTGTCTTCAGAAGTTAAAATATATAAACATTTTAATTTGTTAATATTTCTGGGAAACTAATATTGATATGTCACTTGGATTCCATGAGACAAGATGTGAAAAAGCATGAGATATTTAATAACCATGTGTGTTTCATGTGTTTGGGAAACCTTTGTCCCCTAGTAAGTTGTCATTACCTAGTGCTTTGAACTTAACATGTCTTAGTCCCTTTCTTATGTGTGTAATTGGACTATGTTAGTTCCCATAAGTACTTGCTATGTGTCAGATCATTCCCCAAGAATCCTACTTGGCAGTGTGTTCATCCCTAGTGACTAGTGGGGATGGACAGATGGGCTATGCTTATTATCTTAACACTCTCCTACAACCCACTCTGAGGAATCTGCTTAAAAGTTAACCATCTGATGCTATATTAACTTCTATACAAAATTCTGTGCTTTTGGAACCCCCCTTAAGGAGACAAGGCAGGGAGTCTGGGGCTCTGAGAGAATCTCTCAGTTAATGGCAGGGGAGCAGAAGGCTCAGAAACCTCTGTGGAAATAGTTTTAGAATCGAACAGTTCCCCAGCAGCTGCACATATTACTCCTGGGGGGATTTTGTGCCAACAAAATTAAAAATTCTGTGCACAATATTTTAAAATTCTGCGTATTTTATTTGTCAAAATAACACAATATAATCAAGCCAGTTTCAATTATTTTGGTAATTTATTTAAAAATACCTGTCAACAAGTATGTCTGTAACAATAGAGACAACAAAAATCCAGAAAATGTTTTTGACAAATAGATTCCTTACTAGTTATATTAGTACAGAATTTTAAGTAATAATTCATTTAAACTACAATACAGAAATGTATTTCCTGCACCCCTCAGAAGCAATGCAAAGGCTTGGGGGAGTCAGGAGTAATGGAGGAGCTAAGGAAGAGGGAAGTAATTGCTGGAAAGAAGCCTGGGAGTGAACCTGGAGGGCTGTTGGGTATGGGAGGGAGAAGTATGGAGCAGTTTGGTTTTGTGGGGGAGGGACTGTTAGGGAGTTGGGGAGCCTCACCTATGCAGACCCTGGCTGACTCCTAACTTTTCCCATTCAATCAGGCACATCTGCCCCATCCCCATGTGTCTCTGCACCCTCACTCAGCCACCATTGCTCTCCCATCCCCATGTACCCCTGCATCCTCACTCCCATTCAGCCCCTGCCCCAGTCTGTCCCCCCACTAGCCCTTCTGAACCTCAGTCTTTCAGCACCCTCGCTCTGTCCATCCCCTTCCATGTTCTGTGCCTCCTCACCTGGCCCCATGGGTAGGGCGCTGTGTGGAACACAGCCTCGTCTCCTCCCTATTGGCAGAGGCCTGCTCCCACCCAGAATCAGTTGCCCTCTGTTCGGGTGCCAGAGCAGCCCCTGGTGGGCAAAAGGTGTAACTGCAGCACCTCTCCAGCAGAATGTATTTTCTTCAGAGAAAAAAATTCTGTGGGGAACATGTATTCAGCATGTGCACAGTGGTGCAGAATTCCCACAGGAGTAAAATATCAGGGGTTTGAACCCTTTGCTGCTTGTGTGTGGGGACGAGAGTGCCAGTGGAAAAACTAATAGGGTTCACCCCAGGCCCTTTTAATGGGCTTTTCTGCAGGATATGGCCATCTGGCCCAGTGTATTCTCTCATTACTAGTTGCAAATGGGTTTCTCAATATTAGCCCTGGTCTACACTACGAGTTTAGGTCGAATTTAGCAGCGTTAGATTGATTTAACCCTGCATTCGTCCACATGACGAAGCCGTTATTTTCGACTTGAAGGGCTGTTCAAATCGATTTCAGTACTCCTCCCCCGACAAGGGGATTAGCGCTGAAATCGACCTTGCCGGGTCGAATTTGGGGTAGTGTGGTCGAATTCGACAGTATTGGCCTCCGGGAGCTATCCCAGAGTGCTCCATTCTGACCGCTCTGGACAGCGCTCTCAACTCCGATGCACTGGCCAGGTAGACAGGAAAAGGCCCGCGAACTTTTGAATCTCATTTCCTGTTTGGCCAGCGTGGCGATCTGCAGGTGAGTGCAGATTTCATCAGCAGAGGTGACCATGATGGAGTGGCAAAAGAGCTCCAGCATGGACCGAACGGGAGGTATGGGATCCGATTGCTGTATGGGGAGACAAATCCGTGCTATCAGAACTCCATTCCAAAAGACGAAATGCCCAAACATTTGAAAAAATCTCCAAGGGCATGAAGGACAGAGGCTATAACAGGGATCCGCAGCAGTGCCACGTGAAACTTAAGGAGCTGACGCAAGCCTACCAAAAAACCAGAGAGACAAACGGCCACTCCGGGTCAGAGCCCCAGACATGCCGCTTCTATGATGAGCTGCATGCCATGCTAGGGGGTGCAGCCACCACTACACCACCCCTGTGCTTTGACTCTGTCAATGGAGTAGCACGCAACAGGGATGCGGGTTTTGGGGATGAGGAAGATAGCTCACAGCAAGGAAGCGGAGAAACCGTTTTCCCTGACAGCCAGGAACTGTTTCTCACCCTGGACCTGGAGTCAGTACCCCACGAACCCACCCAAGGCTGCCTCCTGGACCCGCCAGGCGGAGAAGGGACCTCTGGTGAGTGTACCTTTGTAAATATTATACATGGTTTAAAAGCAAGCGTGTTTAATGATTAATTTGCCCTGGCTTTCGCGGTAGGTACAGCTACTGGAAAAGTCTGTTAACGTGTCTGGGGATGGAGTGGAAATCCTCCAGGGACATCACCATAAAGCTCTCCTGGATGTACTCCCAAAACTTTTGCAAAAGGTTTCTGGGGAGGGCAGCCTTGTTCTGTCCTCCATGGTAGGACACTTTACCACGCCAGGCCAGTAGCACGTAGTCTGGAATCATTGCATAACAAAGCATGGCAGCGTATGGTCCCGGTGTTTGCTGGCATTCAAACAGCATCCGTTCTTTATCTCTCTGTGTTATCCTCAAGAGAGTGATATCATTCCTGGTCACCTGGTTGAAATAGGGTGATTTTATTAAGGGGACATTCAGAGGTGCCTGTTCCTGCTGGGCTGTTTGCCTGTGGCTGAACAGAAATGTTCCCCGCTGTTAGCCACGCGGTGGCGGGAGGGGTGAAGCGATCATCCCAGAGAATTGGGTGTGTGTGTGGAGGGGGTTTAGTTGGGTTTGTGCTGCACGTTAACCCGGAAACCGCAGCCCCTCCTCCTTTTAAATGGCCAACCCAACGGCTGCTTGGTATGGGAAATGAGGGCACTGCTGTTTGAAATCATTCCCACATGTAATGAAGGTTAAAGAAGCCAAAAGACTGTGTCTAACCATGGCTGCCTGCAAGCCAAATTCTGTTGCCCGGCCCTGCATGAAAGATCTCTCACACCAAACCGGCATACCCTCAATAAGAGGCAAAATGCGACCTTGTACCGAAAGCACATGTGCTATGTAATGTTAACAGCAAGGTTTACCATGAAAGAGTCTACCCGTTGTCCTCTAAAATTCATGTTTTTAACTACCACTCTCCCTTTTTTTCCCTCCACCAGCTGCAAATGTTTCAACGCTCACACTATCTTCTCCTTCCTAGAGGCTAGCGAAGATTAGAAGGTGAAAAAAACGCACTCACGATGAAATGTTCTCTGAGCTCATGCAGTCCTCCCACACTGAAAGAGCCCCACAGAATGCGTGGAGGCAGATAGTGTCAGAGTCCAGGAAAGCACAATATGAATGTGAGGACAGGTGGCAGGCTGAAGATAATAAGTGGCGGGCCTAAGATGATAGGTGGCGTCATTCAACCACCATTCTGCACTTGCTCAGCCTATAGTTGAACAGCTCCTGACTACTGTTCAGGCTCCTGACTACTGCCTGTGTATGGCTTAATGAGCCATGGCATTAAGGGGTAGGCTGGGTCCCCAAGGATAACTATAGGCATTTCAACATCCCCAGCGGTTATTTTCTGGTCTGGGAAGAAAGTCCCTTGCTGCAGCTTTTGAAGCAGACCGGAGTTCCTGAAGATGCGAGCGTCATGTACCTTTCCCGGCCATCCCACGTTGATGTTGGTGAAACGTCCCTTGTGATCCACCAGTGCTTGCAGCACCATTGAAAAGTACCCCTTTCTGTTTATGTACTCGCTGGCTTGGTGCTCCGGTGCCAAGATAGGGATATGGGTTCTGTCTATCGCCCCACCACAGTTAGGGAATCCCATTTCAGCAAAGCCATCCACTATGACCTGCACATTTCCCAGAGTCACTACCCTTGATAATCAGCAGCTCTTTGATTGTGTTGGCTACTTGGATCACAGCAGCCCCCACAGTAGATTTTCCCACTCCAAATTGATGCCCGACTGACCGGTAGCTGTCTGGCGTTGCAAGCTTCCACAGGGCTATCGCCACTCGCTTGTGAACTGTGAGGGCTGCTCTCATCTTGGTATTCTTGCGCTTCAGGGCAGGGGAAAGCAAGTCACAAAGTTCCATGAAAGTGCCCTTACACATGTGAAAGTTTTGCAGCCACAGGGAATTGTCCCAGACATGCAACACTATGCGGTCCCACCAGTCTCTGCTTGTTTCCTGGGCCCAGAATCGGCGTTCCACGGCATGAACCTGCCCCATTACCACCATGATGTCCACATTGCCGGGGCCCGTGCTTTGAGAGAAGTCTCTGTCCATGTCCTCATCACTCTCGTCACCGCGCTGCCGTTGCCTCCTCGCCTGGTTTTGTTTTTGCAGGTTCTGGTTCTGCATATACTTCAGGATAATGCGCGTGGTGTTTACAGTGCTCATAATTGCGGCGGTGATCTGAGCAGGCTCCATGCTTGCCGTGCTATGGCGTCTGCGCTGAAAAAAGGCGCGAAACGATTGTCTGCTGTTGCTCAGATGGAGGGAGGGGCGACTGACAACATGGCTTATGCTCAAACCACTGAGCTATCCCTCCTCCCACTATTCATGGAGGGGGGAGCAAATGAATACAAATGAATACAAAACAAATCTGGTCTCTTTATTGTTTTGATCCACTCCATCTCTCTTATACATCTTAGGCTGGCAGCAGACGGTGCAGTATGACTGCTAGCCATTGTCGTCTTCTGGCTGCTCGCCAGAAGACGGTGCAGTACGACTGCTGGGCATCGTTGTTTCCTATTTATGTCCAGGTGCCCCCAGCTGACCTCACCAAGGCCAGCCAGGAGCACACATATCTGCCCAGGTGCCCCAGGTCGGCTAAAAGAGCACCCAGGAGACGACGACGACAGCTACCAGTCATAATGCACCGTCTGCTGCCAAAAGGCAATGAGCTGCTGCTGTGTAGCAATGCAGTACCATGTCTGGCAGCACCCAGGAGACATACGGTGACGGTGAGCTGAGCGGGCTCCATGCTTGCCGTGGTATGTCGTCTGCATGGGTAACCCAGGAAAAAAGGCGAGAAACGATGTATTGCCATTGCTTTCCGGGGGGGGGGGGGGGCGGGTTTGACGACATTTACCCAGAACCACCTGCGACAACGTTTTTGCCCCATCAGGCATTTGGAGCTCAACCCAGAATTCCAATGGGCGGTGGAAACTGTGGGATAGCTACCCACAGTGCAATGCTCTGGAAGTCAACGCTAGCCTCGGTACTGTGAACGCACTCCGCCGAGTTAATGGTCTTAAGTGGGGGTACACACAATCGACTGTATAAAATCGATTTCTAAAAAATCGACTTCTATAAATTCGACCTAATTTCGTAGTCTAGACATACCCTTAGTCAAAAAAGATCCTCCTCTAAGGAACGGTACAAATTTGTACCATCCTGACTGTTGATGTAGCTTTAATTTTTGGAAGTAGGGTGGATTTCTGCTTGACTTGCATTTGGGGAAAGAATGCATTATAACTTCTCTGATTCACTGTAATTAGTAAGTGAACAGACTAATTAGAACACACATAATAATGCATCATAAATGGTACTTTGCTTTAATGTTGTGTGAGGTTTCAGAGCATATACTAATTCATATTTTGTAGTGTATTTCATAAAAATAATGATGTCTTAGTAATATGAGACCTGAACTACAGCCATTGGTTATTAAACATAGCTGAGGAGTGAGGACAGACCACCAAATTATGGAGAGTGCAGATTTTTTTTTTTTTTTTTTAATGCACTGGATAGTCACTAGTCTGTAAATGGATCAGTTTTTGCTGGAGGCATCTGTTAAAACCAATCCAGCATGAGAGACAAATATGGCTTTCCTACTTTCTCTGAGCTTGCTGGCTCATCGAATGGAAAAAAAATTGGCTTCTCCCCAGAGGTTAGTTTTAGATTTCCATTTATATAAATTGTTAAAATGTTAGGTAAATTTAATAATAATTTAATAGCTTTGCCTGTGCCAGCCTTAGTAATGTGGGCTTTTAAAAATCTGAAATATACATGCATTCGGTCACATTCACCGTTATGAAGAGTTTGAGATCAGTATTTATCTTCTGCATTACAATGTGATGCTAAGGCTAAAAATATTCCAGAAAACAGAAGTGGATGTGAAATTTTATGATTGTGTGTATGCCTATGATCATTTTTGAGGGTTTTTGAACAAAGTGAATTACTTAGTTTCCCTGTCTTGTTAAAAGTAAGAAGAAGAATGTGAGGTTGAAGATAGTGAGAACTGGATTAATCACCAAACTGGGATAAATACTAAATCCACTGGGGTTGGTTCATTGTGAGGCCAAGGACAATCAGCACTTAGCAAAGGAATTCCAAGTGAAAGCCAAGAGGTGGATGGAAGGACAGGAAATAATCTTTTAAAGTTAGATCACATATTTACTGTAACTTTTTTTTAAAAAGCAACACAGTTTTAGAAACATTAGTTACTTATCTGGTTAATTTCTCTCAACAGGTTGTAAGGTGGAATCTATATTCCTGAACGTTGAAGCTGTAAACACACATAGAGATAAACCAGAGGTAGGACAAGTGTTCAATACAAATACCTTAATACATTGCATTTTCTGAGATGATTATCATAAAAAAAGTGTATTATCCAGATTTAGAATTAATTTGCTACAATTGCTGAGCATATTTAACTTTACACACCAACTTTGTGTAACCAGTACGTTACTCATCTGGGTATTGTTTTCTAGATAAGTTTGTGAAAAGAAATTTTACATTTCAGACATAAAGGTAAACTGGCTCTTGCATTTAGAAATATCAACTGTGTGTACATAGTGTTTCTAAGTCAATGCCTTTTATATTTTTATGTTAGAAAACACAAATGCCAAAGACTTAGTAATGATCAAAGCAATGAATAAGCTATTCAGTCTGTTAGGAACTAACTTATCATGCATCTATTTCACTTTCCAAGTGCATGATAATGTATTTTAAACATTAGAGGAAAATTTTGATTGAGCTCTTTTTCCAGTTTGGAATTGGCATAGTTCCCCATGCATTTCCAAAACGTGCAAGAACTGTTGATAGTAGGGATTAATGAAGTCTATCTTGCTTTAGGCTGACTGCAATTACAGGGCTTTTTCTATACTGAGAATTTTTAGCAATGCTAGCCAATGGTGGGAACACTAGCACAGAGAAGGAACGGGTGTTTTTATATCTGTCATCTTGACCACCTCAAAGCAAGCCCAGCCAACTGAGACTTCATCTTTTCACTGCAGAAGATAGGGGTGTGTTTACACTGAGATACCTAACTTGAGATATCTCAGTGGATGTAGCTAGTCAAGCTCAACCCGTATACCCCCCCAGTGTCTTGTATGTGTGTAATGTGTAAGCAGAGTTAGGAAGTCAGGCTTGTGGTAACTTATTGCATTCTTGCTGAATCAGAGTATGAGATGCTGTGTGGTGCCATAGCATTCTATAGTAACATGAGTTTGGATCGACCATATTACTCCCAAAAGGCTCTGCCATTGATGGATTATAAAAGCTTACCCAAACTTGATATGCCTGGTGCTTATGCTACTAGCTTTTGTGTCTATGCTTTAAGTCTCCCTTGAAGTAAATTGGCTACCATTGCAAAGAATAATATGGGTAGAGTTGAGGCGAATGGATTAGTGCAGTATAGTCAATTTATATTATAGTGAGAAGTTGGGATTTGTGGTATTGATCAGGGCCATACGTGTGTGAAGATATGAGTTTTTGTATGTTTGTGTGCATGGAAATGATGTGTGTGTAATATGATTTATATATTTGAGTATATATGGCTTTTTTGTGACTAATCAGTTTATTGCATGCTGTTTGCTACCGGGCTTTGCAAGAAGTTTTATTATCTTAGTTACACTGAGTTGACAAAACATTGGTTTCAGTAGCGATTCTAGTCAAATGCTTTCATTATGGATGTTTTTTACCATGATTAGGCTTCACTGCTTTCATTACTTCTTTCCCTTCATGTATTACATTTTACCAGATTTTTAATCTATTCTTCTTGATGCAGCTTGCATATTATGCTGAAAGCCACTTAATAGGAACAGAGTGTAAATAATGGGATGCTTTCTGGCAAACACTTCACCTCACCCATCAGATGGAATATTAAACAATTCTGACGAATTGAACATGTTCTTTACCACCAAAATGACATCCTTATGTGCCCCTTTGTGAATATCCTTATTTTCAAGCCATGACTTTTTCAGTGATGATCCAAATAACTGTTTCCTGCAGTTCAGATGAAGAGCTGCTGATTAACCTCAGTCTGCCAGTGTCTTGCAGCATGCCACGTATTTCCAGGAAATTGCTATTGGGAATATTTATTATGATGTTAGCTTATTAAAAACGTTTATTTGGGAAGAGAATCTGTTGAGTCACTGCATTAGCTCTAAATGTTATAATTATGGTTACCTGAGCACCTAATGCTGTTACTTAGCACCTTTTGACCTGAAATGCTTGACAAACTACACATCTGGTACTGCTGAAATGTAATCATGTTTGGGGAGAAGGGCAGAAGTCAGGCAACAACTGTACAGTAGTGAAACTAGTGGAAAAGTTTGACAAAGGATAGTAGGGTAAACCTGAGGTTTTTTCAGGGAAGACCCATGGGGATTTTATTACCCATAGAGAGTCACAGACGGGACCTGTACTTGAGATGTCTTCTGAAAGACCCACACTGAGTAAACTTCGTAGTATACAGTTAAACTAACTAGGCAGGATGAAAGGCTAAGTTGATTAGGTCGGGATTAGAGTGTGGTATAGAGTATAAAATATTTCCTTTATGCTATCTGTGTAAATGGTAACTGCTACTGTAAAATCTAATTTTAAAATACTCTTTATTAAAGCTGAACAGCTATAGTATTTAATTTTTAAAAATTACCATTACAAACAAGATACTTTCCTAATAATTGTACTGTGTGCGCCTCTTAGATATAAATTCCATATCAATACATAAGGCATGCTATAGTGCATAGCAGATGTTGAAAAAACTGTTTTAAAATACTTTATGTACTCTAAGAAAAATTCAAGACTGTCATTTTTACATTGCAAAAATACATATAAAGGAGTAGAATAACTGACTTTCCTGTGTTTTCTATAATAAAGATGATCTATCTGAATTTGAACTGCAGATCTGACTGGTCATGTACAGTAGCATCAGATTTGTAATGACTTCAGTCTCAATCTGGATAGGATGAAGGAGGAGTGATCTTTGTTTTTTCCCATAATAAATCTTATGGAACTACTTCAACAATCATTTGAGTTCTTTCTCTGATGTTTTGGATTTTATTTCAGAAAGCAAGTTTAATGCCTTTGTATGGCAGGAAAATCTGTTTCCTTTGCTACATATCTTAGTCCATAAATTAGAGATTCACTGCAAAAACTCATTTTTAGATTTATTTCAGTTAATTCAGTTTTTATCATAAAAATAAAAGAGAAATTTGCTCACCCTAACACAGAATCAGGGAAGTGAACAAAGAGAGAAACATGTAACCCAAATGCCCAAAGCCTTTTTTTAAAATGGAAAATATATTTTTGGAATTGAAATGGCTTTGATTTGAAGAATGAATTGATCTTTCAAATTGAACCTGAATGCACATCATTTGGTTTTTATTTAAAGTAGTAGGTAGGGTACTAGGTTAGCAGGTACTTTGTTTGAATTTGGTGATACTGTTGTAGGCCACCAACTTGAGCTGCATGGGTGCAGCCAACATCAGGCTTATCAGCTAAACTGTCTACCCTTTGAACGCGTGCTGCATTGAACATGGACAATACTGTACAACTTCTGCAAAATAATCAGAGGTCTACCCATAGGTACCGTTTTAGTCTTGGAGGAGGGATTTTGTCATAACTCACTGCATCAGGTGTAGTTTTTGTATTCTAAACTAGCTATATTACAAGTAAAGTGAAGATCATGCTATGGAAATGCAGTGTACGGCTCTAGTTCAGGAAAGTATTGCTATTCAGAGAAACCAGTTTATATACTCAACTCCTATTGAAATCAAGTATGTGTTCAGTGGTTCTCCTGGGTAGGAATAGATTTAAGCACATGCTTAAGAGTTTTCCTGATTGGGGTCTATAATAGGAATCCTCTACATGTGAATAACAGAAGTGTTAGCAATAAGATTTATGTAGGATTGATGGTTATTTTATATAAGTTGTGCTGCTGTATGTTCTAATGCATTAAAAAGCTGTTACTTCACTGAATTTTCTGAGTGAAAAATCTTTTGTTGAAGTGCAGCTGTGTACTTGTGAAGGAAGCTGATTGATATTTTACTGCTGCTTATTGCTGCATGATAAATATTCTCCTCTGTATTTTTATTATTATACAGAATGTAGACATTTCCAGACCTCCCGAGGAAGCCCTTGTAACAGTCCCTGCTCACCAGTGAACCCGTGTCCAGATCAGCTATCAAACGTGTGGTGCTGTTTTCATCCTATTACTTTAAAATACATCTTTTAAAAAAAATCATTCCAATCACTTTAAAACCAATTACAAAAATAATATTTAAATCATTGTACAGCACATAACGTCTAAAATTGTCTAGGCATAGTGAAACTGTATTATACTAATTCAGTTGAACCTTAATTGGCTGCTGTTTGCTGTTCTTTTTTTTTTTTTTTTAAAGATTTCTATAATCCTGTGATCTTGCAGTTTTAATTTTTAAATTGATTTTTTTTAGGTCCAGTAACTGTTGGACTTTAGTTGAAGTATGAAAGCTACGATGCATAACATACTGTGTGTGATAAGCACAAGCTGGGCACAAGTAGTACTTGTTTCCCTGGGCTTGGGAGTGATTGGACTGTTAAATGTAGCAGAAAATAACATTTCCATAGTTAGCAAAACGTTTAGTTCTACTGATCCATAGTGCTAGTCTGGTAGATCTGCTAGATTACCAAACTCTTTAATGATATATATTTGGAGAGGAGGCTAGCAAGTTGAAGCTTATTTTATTCCAGACTTCAAACATAATGAGGAGAAGTATATGAGTAGTTTAATGTGTGCGATTTTTCTTAAAATATATTTCTGCATTGGGCGGATGGCAGAGTTCTTTGGGCACATAGTAACAATTTTCATTTGGTTTCTTTTGTTTAGGAATTAAGAAACACAGAATCTTAAAGTGCCCTATTCATGGTCTGGCAAGCAGCAGCCACACTTACTCCTAGTAGTATGCTGCTCCTAGCGCATATGTGGATGACCTTTGAGTTATCACATAGTCTTTGAGTCTTCACCTTTGAGTCTTCAATAGTGCATACATCTTATCAGAGCTTACCTTGGGTACAATACAAAGGGCAATGGCCATTTCAGATTAGTCTGTACCTAGATTTTAGCTTATACTTAAAAAAAAAAAAAAAAAAAAAAAAAAAAAAAAGTGGTTGGAGGTTGTCCTGGCCAAAATGGGTGCACACACCTCCCGAAGCATTAATAGAATGTTTGTGTGAAAGATGGTGTGTTTACTACGGATTGTCAAGCAGTTATTCACCAAGAGAGTGCAACATGCCAGTGTCTAAAATCCTTCACACATTGTACAAAAAGAGACTGTAGCTCATTTGAAAGTTGAGTAGCAGCACGACCTTGCTGTTTTTTGGGGGATAGAGACCAAATTAAAATTAGAGGTGTCCGAGTAACAGGGGCAGCTTTGTTTTCATTGCATCGAATCTTGGAAAATAGGCTGTTTTCTAAGCAATTGCTTTTCATCTAAAAGAATAGCACAAATCCCTTGTTGTGTAAACTGTTTGTTCAGTTAATAGGTCTATTTCTCCAGCTTGTACATTTTTTACAAACATTTTGCATTTTGTTGAAATTAACTATTTGCATTTTTTGATAATTTCTGTTGAGGTCATGTACCCCATTATGAGCTCCTAAATACTATAGTGATAGGGATTAATTGATAGCTAGCTGGCTCATGTAAATAGTCTATTGTACAGATAAAATCCTAGTATAGAATTTGTTTCAAGTGATAGCATGTATCACTGGGTAGGACATTAGACTGGGAGTCAATTGACCTGGGTTCTGTTCCTGTTGCTGCCATGGGTAGGTATCCTTGAGAGGTTTGCAGGGAAGTTAGTTATGTAAACCAGAGATGTGGAAAAGTAACAAGATAGTGAGTAAATGAGAGAGAGAGAGTGTGTGTGTGTGGCCCATTACTAAGGAGAATCCCATGCAATAGTAAATATATATTCAAAGTTAACTTAAAGCTGCTTCTGCTGTCTGATGCCTGTAATACTTACATCCTGCAGGTGTAGGTAAGAGTCAGTAAGTAGTTCTAAGAGGTCTTTTTCAGTCTGTATAACTGCCTGGATGTGGCAATGGAGTAAGTGGTTCAAAAACCGCGTACAGTTATTGTAGCACTAGAGAAAACCCTAGTAGAGGAGAGAATGGATTTTTAACCGTTGTTTGTACAGAGCTCCAAGGGAAATCAGCTAGTTATAGTACCTAAGCTGCTACAATACACTGATTTAAAATATCTATTCATTTATTTTTATGTATTTTACCTTTTGGGTTTTGGATGTAAATGCTTTTCACAAATTGAGTCTGGTATTTTTTTATTTTTATTTTTGTGTAGTAAACTAGCCATGTCTGCCTTCAGTGTATTTAACAACTCCTTGTCTGGCTTCTTTCTGAAAAATACTGTCCTCCCTACTTCATTCCTTCCAGACTTGTTTTTCTTGCAAACCAAGGATATCCTGGAGACAGGCATAAGCCCATCTAGGCAGTCTCAAGAGCTGCACAATTCCTGCCAGTAAAAAACCACTATTAAGCTCTCTCCCATCCTGGTTCCATCTACTCTCACAGACATGGTTGCCATAGGTATCTGAGATGAATCCCTGGAAGACTTAGGACTATGCCCAGAACTTCTCATTTCCAGACAATGTAGCTACGCCATCCTTTCTCTCCCTTCCCAAATCCTTTCTCCCTCATTGCACTCTTTCTGATAGAGATGTCTCCCTCTTTTTTCTCTTAGGCCTCCATCTATTATGGCATATAGTCTACTCCAACAACTTCTTGATCTCCTCTTATTTTCCCTGGGATTTCCTGGAATTTGGCTTCTTGCCTTCCATCTTTTTGAATCAACAGCAAATGCCCAGCCTTCCATATACTGCAGCCAATACTGGGGCTCTCAGGCAGCCCACGTAGACAACCCTTCAATAACTTAGTCCCAAGAGCCTGGTGGATGTGTCATTTTGATCCAAGTGTTGCACAAGTTATTCTGAAAAATATGGACAGATTGAACAAATACCATCATCATTGCTCCTTTGTGGCCATTCAAAGATTGGCTTGCTAAAGGCCAAATATCCATAGACAGGCGTTGACTCCAAATCCCTTATAGTCTCTCCCAAAAACAGGACAGTCACTCTTCTCTCCAGAATTTGGCCTCTGCTGGCTTGTTGCACAAGAGATTATTGCTTTAAGAAAAAGGAGTCTCTGAAAAGATCATAAAGGCTCACTTCAACTCCTGGAACCCCCTGATCCCATTAAGAGTTTGAAAGACATTCTGAATTTGCTGCCTGCCCAGAGAAAACTCAGTTTTCAGTGTCATCAGAATGACCTCTTGAATTTCCTCTGGAGGGATTCCATATGGGCTTAGTTGATGGCAGTGTGGGTTTCAAAGTTTGGTTTCAGGCTTGCAGGTAACTTAACTTTCACAGAGTGGTGTTTCCATAATTCTCTCACAAGACTCAGATCTCCCGTAAGATATATTGCCCTAGTCTGGGGTCTTAACCTAAGTTTTAATAACATTATTGGAACCACTCCCTTGAGCCTATTGGCACATCTCTGATTAGACTGTAAACTCTTCAGGTTCTGCTTGTTTACTGTTTCAGCAAGGAGAGTCAGTGAGCTAACAGTCCTCACTTATCACTCTCTCACACATTGTCTTCCTCAGTTTTAAGATGGTATTACGTACTGAAAAGTCTTCCAGGAACAGGACCGTCACCTAATTTTACTGAAATGAAAGGTGGTTCTGGTCTTGATTCTCTGCTGGGCAGAGGAACAGATTCACTGCCTGGAGCTCAAAAAGCCTGCAACGACTCATCAGTGCTCCGGCGTTAGTTTTTTCAGAAACCTTAGCTATTTCAGTGTGTGTGAGAAAATAATTTCTGTGTCTATCCAATGCTATAAATGTTGATTTGAAATAAAGGGAATGAATTAAAATAGAGAGGTTTTAAAAAAGAAAAAGTGGGGGTGCCCTCAACTTAAGAAAAATCACAGGCTTTTTTCTACATACCGTTTTCACAAGTAAGAGCTAGATTTCTGTCACTGAAATAGGGTAGAGGAAAAAACGGATTTCTCTGTTTTTCAATTACTTTTCTGTGCGCTTTTGACTGTACTCTGTGTAGTCAGTTCAGCCGTTTCCGCTGTGTATAAGTCATTGTATGTCTTCTTATTAATGTAGGTTTTTACAGATCAACAAGAATATTTTTTTAAAGGCAAATATGAGTATAAAACCACAAAAATTGACTAGCAGTTGTGGTTGTTGGGCATATTGGCAGGTGTAGAACCCTGAAACACGTTTAAACTTATTTTTGAAAACAAATTGTTTTCCAGTAACTTGATAGTATCCCATTAAGTATAATAAAGCAACTTATCATCCCAAAATCAATTTTCCAACTCACTTTTTTATTTTTTCATTAAATCAAGTCATTGCCTGGATGGATGTGTGCTGTAGAGGAGGAGCTTGATAAACTTACTAAAAGTGCCAGCTCTTATTTTTTAATAGTTGTACTGCAATAGCTTTGCCCCCTCATTGCCCTTTAGACCAAAACAAAATCAGAAAAGAAGTTCAAATATCTTTTGAGACTACATAGAAACATGGGCTGGCGGGGGGTGGGGGGGTTCTGGTGAAATTTGTGCAATTCATGAAAATCTGAAGTGCAGTAATAAAAGCAGGTTCAGACAGAATTTTCAGTAAAGGTAGTTTACAATGTTTATAGTAGGAGAGTGATTTTGTGGTTAAAACACAGAACAGGGAGATGGTCTGTGGCAAAGTCAGCAATAGGTGCTATATCTCCCATCCGTTGATAATGGGCCTGATGCAAAGCCAGCGGGAGTCTTTCCTGTGACATCATTGGTCTTTGCAGCTGGGGTTTCCTTTTGTTAGTGGTTGAAAGAAAGGGCTCTGCAGTAGAGAACCCTAAGCATGCAAAACTTTTCTGCAACCATCTTCTTCCCCAAGTTCTGTAGACTTGTTACTTCTCAGTTAAAATGTATATGGTTTCAGAGTGAAACTACAGTGGTATAGAAACTATATGCTATCCAAACAGCTTTGGGAACAGTATTGCAGTCAGATGGTAGAAAAAGTGGTTTTAAAATCGCATCTAAATGCCAACCACTGGCACCTATCCGCGTAATATGAATGATAGTATCTGTATGCCCTAACAATAATTGTATGCTTGTGGGGAGGGGAGAATAGATCCTTCAGTTTTATTTACATTTTACTTATCCAGCAAATAACCTTGAATGCAAGTGTCTTGCCCTGTGTGCTTGGTTTTGTGAGACCAGAGAAGATAGTCAATGAAAAACACTTTCTCTAAGACTGCAGAAACCAGTAAAAATGAATTCACTCAATTTCAGTTAATATAAAATCTGCTAGTAGCTAATAAAACTTGAAATCTGAACAGTTACTATTTTGGGGACGAGTAAGTGAATAACTCGGGGACCTGACCCATATTCCTCATCTTAGTCAAGCAGGGCCTAATGCCCAGAGGTGTGTGACAGTTATTGCTAAGTGCATAGTGCTACCTCATTTTCCTATGGAGTCTTTGCAAGCCTGTATCTGAGGTTATGCTCGTCCAAGGAGTGCAGTTCAAGCTAAACTAGCATAGCGCATAGTGTGGAGAAAGGAACCACATCTTTAAAGATAAACTTAATAAGACACATGCTCAGTGGACAGTATGAGAGTGTTTTAAGAGCTGGCATAATGGATGTCCTAACTGATGCTTTTTTATTGGCAGCAAAGAAGGCCTGTGATCTGGTATTAGAGAGTTGGCTTTGTAGAGAACTTAAGAGCTGGCATGAAGTTTTAATCATGGTTTTTGAACTCTATATACTGGCTGGTGTAGGTGTAGGTTGGGCCTTATGTCTCATTTTATTAAGTCTTCTGAGAAAATGTGTCCAAGGTGCTGTGTAAGAAAAGCAAATTCTGTCTGTCTTTTGCTCTTTGTAATATGCCATAGACTGAGTAAAAACCTACAGCAAAGCAGGAAGAAACTTTGCTTAAATCCCCTTTCTGTCTTTGGCTTGCAGAATGTAGGTGTGGATCGCTCGAGAGAGGAAGCCTTGAGGACAGTACCTAATCATCTATAACTCCCGTGGACCATGACAATATCCCCTGCCTGCCACAGAAGCACTAAGGAAATAGCTCAGGTACATGAGACTGGAGAAGACATCCAAGGAGGTCAAGCAGTGTCACATGCACACACTCCCTCTGACTGTAAGGCTTTTAGAATGTGATTCAATGACTTGTGGGAAAACCCATTATTCTGGAGGACCCTTAATGCTGAAAGTTGAAATGTGCAAGACTGGAAATATTTGTGGGAAACCCAGTGAAGTTGCTATTAATTTTTCTTCTGTGAATATGCAGTTTTTCAACTGTTTTTATTCTTCACCTGTGGCTCATGCAAGATTGTTAATTGCTCGTCAGCTTAATGTCAAGTTTTAACTGAACTTTTACTTTTTTCAATAATGGCTTTTCTAAGAGTACCTCTTATTTTTACTGTGAATGACTGCCTAGAATTAGATGACTTTTTTTTTTAGTGTGTGTGTATATATATATTTTTATTTGAATACATGAGAAATTCTGCATTTAATGCTCTGTAGGCTCCATTTGATACAAAACCAGTTCATATTGGAGGCTTGCTCTGAAAAAGTTTCTCAATTACTCTTTTTTTCCATCCCCTATCTATGTTTGAGCATAGTTCAGGTGTTGCAAAGCACCGTGTATGTGTGTCTTTTGAAATAGGGATGATTTCCCCTTTCCCAAGAAAAAATATTTGATATTATATATTATATTATATTGACAGTGAGAGAGGCTTTGCTATCACAGTAAGTTCCTTTATCTTCTCCGTGCAAAATGGCATTTTGTACCATAGTGGGGGTGCACTATTATACAGTTGATCGTTATGGAAGGACGGTTTTAAGTACAGATAGCTGGCTTGTTAATAGTCTAATTATCCTAGAAAGAGATTATAAAGGGTAAGATGACAGATATCCTTCAGAATATCTGTACTGTCCAGGTTAAGCAACCTTTCCAAGAGAGAACACAACTTCCACATTCAGGGTGAAATATACTCCCATTCAGTGGGCCCTCAAAAGACCCAATGCATCACTTGAATGCAGGAAAACTTCAATGTAAACCCTAAATGGGCTCTAATAGAGTGAGTTTCACACTAAAAGTATAAGGTTTTTTATGTGGGAGCATTAAGTAAATAGAGGAGAATGTTAAAATAGGATTTTAGCCTCCTGAGAATTGTAGAAGTACAAAAACCCTTGAGTGAATTTGGAAATTGATTTTTTTTAAAATGTCATCTCTATATTTTGTTTTTAAAATCTTTTTAAACTTTCTGTGAAATTGCAAGTGCTTTTATGTCCAATGCTAAAAAGTAATAGAATTTTCTATGCATGTCAAGGCCACTCACTACCTTCATTGTTCCAAGCCAATATATATATAATATATATTATACATGTGTTGTTGGATGATAGAATTTAGGTAGCAACACCTAATTGTTAATGAAATAAAGAAAGCTGCCCATTAGTTATTGGAGTATCTTTTTGATGTCTGTTAATCCAACTCTTGCATTTATCCGTTAATACATTTAGTTGAATTTCAGTGCAGAGAATTGAGTTCTGTCAAAGTAGCTTGCAGGCAAGGGCTAAATTGTTTTTTTGTTTTGTTTTATGCAGGGCAGGGGACTCTAATATGTGCTGCTGTTGTGATTTGTTTTATTAAGCTAGTCTTAGCAATATAGTCAATGTACTGGAAGTAAGCCATATAGCTAGATTTCATTTCAGAAAACGAATGCATAGGATATCAAAACACTTGCTTGGAACCTTAGCATCAAAAGCTTTTTGTCTGTAATCCATGCAACCAGTAATATGCATTTAAAAATATATATTTATTTAGCTGTATTAATAGTTATTGTCTAATGTTATAGCACAAAGCACTGCTAAGACATTTATTGATGCACAGCAAAACAAACCCTAAAGATGCTTATGTAGAGGGAAGAGATGCTATATAGTGGTTTCCCTTCTGATAACCTATTTGTTCATAGTTCAGAACAGCCCTATCCTCTAAGGTGCCCTGTTTCCTCTGGATCTGGGCCACACGACCTACAGTAGGGATTATTTATGTTTAATGATGGTAAATTGAGCAAGTCTAGCTTTTATCCATAGTTATCCAAGGCAAATTCCCAAATATTATGTTCTTAATGTGCTTTGAAAAGCAGAGGTTTACCAAGATAGAGTTTGGATTACTGTAGTTTTGAGCTTCGTCCTGGTAAAGGAAGCGTGGTTATAAAAGGGAAATGTTTCCCTATATGGGTTTTTAATCTCAGAACTTTCAGAGGTGCTGTAAAATTCTATATGGTTAAATGTTTTATGTATAGTAGATATTTTTATAGACTTTGTGAATAAATTGTGTCAGTACTTGAAAATAAAAAGGAGAATCTGAAGCTGTCAATTCTATTTTAATTTACAAATAATGTCATTGACTGTATCTTAGTTAGTAAAAGAAAAATACTAGAATGTAAAAATAAGTAAATGATCACCCCCATCTCTCCTGTAAAAATTGAGAGTTCTGGAAATATATTGCAAGAATTACTCATTACTATCTAAAAGCTGTATACATATTCCCATCTGTTTCGGAAAAGTGAGTCATCATCCAGAGGGGGTAACTTCTAAGTATGGTCTAGTATGTTTGTTTTATGTTGCAGTGATTGGATGGGATTAAACTAACCTTTCTGACATGACTGGGTCTTCAATTTAATCTTCTAGGCAAAATGAATCTCGTGATCTTTGAGCCAAGTAATAAAGATCAAATGTTAAAACTCAAGATTTGTGTTTCTTTCCTTTGTCCCCTTAGGCCAGCTATGCTACAGTAACATGTAGAGTTGTGTAAATATCTCCTCAGGTCAACACACTTTATGAATTTGTCCACTGCGGAAGGCTGTGAAATACTTTTTACAAAATGTATCTCAGATAGAGAGAAGTGTGAGAGTAAAGGTTAAGTTCATTTCATTATCATCTGCTGCAAAAAGAGGTGAGATATACTGATTATATTACCTACAATGTGTGACAGAAGCTGAGATCTGCTCAGGTTGGCAAAAATCTTTTGCAATAACGAAGAAAAAGCAATAGTTCAGATTTAAAATAGAAGAGGAAGTCAAAATTCATGTGAAATTATGATTGTAAATTGAGGCTTTGTGAATTTCAATGAAAATTAACTGTTACGTTTTGTCATTCTAAATGTTTAGGATTTGTGAAACATGACAACTTTGGGGTTTTTTGTTTTAAATGATTAATTCTCATCTACCTGATAGTCTTCAGTACCAGTAGCTGCAAATTAGTAAGTAAAATGTTAATCTGCTGTAGCATTTGGATTTAAATAGTCCATTATGCATGTATAAATAAGCTAGACTGCATTGAGATGCAATAGTGTTAGTAATGCTTTTTCTATTTCTGATGCAGTTTATGAGAAGGCAAAACTGACCAGTGGTCATTTGTCTAGACTAGGGGCTCTCAAACGTGTTCATATCGGGAAGCACAGCTTACTGTGTTCACATCTCCTCTTTAGAAAGTACTGATCGCTACTAACTTTAGTCCCTCTTGGTGGTGTATTATCTACAACAGCAATTGCTATACCCTCTTCTCCTCCAATGCAGTAGCATTCTTTATTAGAGGTAACTCATTTCCAGGTGCCTTTTTTTAAAAGGCCTTGAGACTGCTCTTTGCAGTGAATTGTATGGACACTTAGCAGCAGCTGGAACTAAGAACACCAGCCCTTGTGCCCAGTCATCTCTTCAGACCAGTTTGGGAACCAGATAGAAAATAACTGCAGTCTACTATCTTCCACAAGGTGGCTCTCATACACAATGGTTACAGGAAAGAAGGTATGTAATAAAGATTGTAAATCTCTGTATTCAATTATTGGCTGATGATGATAGTGATCTAACACCTTAGTCTAATTCCCCACTGATAAATGGAACTGACTGTCACTTAAGTAGCAATACATCAAATATCGATAATGTATTATTTATTATGCTGATGCAGATAAAGATCACAATGTGTGTCTGGTTACTTGTTGGAGGGTATGTTAACTCCCCTTGCATGAATTGGTCTGTTAAGCCTCCTGATACATTGATGTGCATGTGTGACACCAATTGGCTGAGGCAGGCATTCCCAGCAAGTCATTTCAGCATCTCCTACCAATTAGAGTGATGTGCGAGAAAAGAGAGCTTTGTAGAGTAGGGTCATCTCATATTTTAAAAGAGGAGCATGGGTAAATGTAACCAGTTAGAATTCTATTTTCTTTTGACACATTTTAAAATTCCTTCTTTCCTTGGTTAAAGCAGATACACATTTTCCCTGCTTGAAGGCCGAGAGCCTGATTTGAAACTGTATTTGTAATAACTTACTTTTAATCTTAGGGTGCATCTCTACCATTCTGTTGCAGAAGGATCAAGCATCCATAGGCACACCAATCTCAAATATAAAGAACAAGAGTGTAGCCAGGTAAAACATACCTAAGCCTTCTCTGTTCTGGTGATTTGCCCCCTTTTCAGCCATTGGTTGGCAGCCATGGTTCTGTTACCTCTGCTTGAAACCACAAATTGCACTTTACGTTTATTTTTGTTCTGCCTACACTGAGGGTTTGCACTTATGCTGCTGATATTAGGGCAAATCCCCAGTGTGTAGGCAAACCCTTCTATATGAAATAAAACGCCAATCTGGGTCTCCCTATATAAACCTGAATTTATTATGAGAACACTGAAGCTGTAGGTCCCAGCTTTAAAAAGTAGCACTGTTTTTATAAAAACAAAACCAAGAATGTATTATATGATTGAGTCTACAGTGGAGCCTCTTTTAAAAAGCCAGAGCTGTCTTCCTGCTTCAGTAGTACAGGGCTACGGAGGTTTCATCTGCCTGAGACTTAAGGTATGTCTGCGCTTGGAGCTGGAGCTGTAAATTCCAGCTTGAGGAAACATATCCTAGCTAGTGGGCTCAAAAATAGTGTAGTAGCGGCAGGAGGGACTAGCAGCACCAAGTACATATGTGTTCGAGCTGCTACGTATGTACTTGGGGCAGCTTGCCCCTCCTGCTGCTGTGGGTACACTTTTTTTTTTTTTTTTAAGCATGCTTGCTTGATCAGCACTAGGGAGGGCAGGTATGTCGCCTTGAGCTGGAATTTACGCCCCCAGCTCCAAGAGTAGACGTACTCCAGGTTTTGCTATTCTTTCACTATATGTTCTGTAAAATACTGTAGCATGCTGTGAAGTATTATAATTAACAAAACTATGCTTGTCAAATTAACGAGTGTATATTTTGTGATTAATTCTTTATCTGCTTACTCACTGTTTGGAAAATTAAATCTTTCTGCACTGGATTTGCCAGAGCTGGCAAGGTTTTATTGTATTTAAATGAACTATACTCACCTTCTGCCAACTATTCCATGTTTAAGCACTGCACTCAGTAGAAAGTTT
Organism: Terrapene triunguis; assembly: GCF_002925995.2. Lineage (NCBI taxonomy): Eukaryota > Metazoa > Chordata > Testudines > Emydidae > Terrapene > Terrapene triunguis. The sequence goes on from NW_020664583.1 coordinate 6,088,227, forward strand.
TTCTAAAACTAACTGGCCTTTTCTTAGCATAGTTCATCACAGTACCTCAGGAAGGTTTTCAATAGGGTATTCTCATGTTCAGTAACAATAGTTCCTAATTCTAAATTCTTGGAGGACCCCCCTCAATTTTTTTGGTGCATCTTGGATAAAGAAATCCAAAGGAGGAAATGATTCCCTTTTGATCTCAGCATAGTGGCTTATAGCCATTTAAATTTTAGGTACATTTGATTGTTGAATTAATGAGCAGTTTTGATTATGAAATTAACATTTATAAAGCTTCTGTGCAGAAAAGGATTTTTTAAACTTAATGGACATTAGGCTAATAAATATGCTGAAGCACCTACACTTAATGGTTGCCTCTCTCTCACACATGTATGCTGTCTTCTGTGACAATCTGGTAGGTAACTGTTTTTATTCTTGCTGTGTAGCACTATTTGCTGGGCTAATGGTAGTTACATAGCTGTGGAATTTTTGTACTGGTTAGCAAATCAGGGCCCTCTTTTATGCAATACGCTTATAGAACAGCAGCACTTCAGTATTGTTTTTTGATCTATCCACTAGTTTAAGGTCCATAGTATGCCACAGGCCCAGTTATTTTATGTAGTAGAGCAAGTGGTGTATCTCTAGCTCTATAGTTAATGGTGGTTATGATCCAAATCATTAGAGGTTGTGCATTGAGTAAGTCAACTTTCTATTTACTTGGAAGTAGACCTGTGTGAACTAGTTTTGTAGTAATGAAAGTGGTTTAACCCAGATGAATCCTTTCCCCTCATCATGTACAGATGTTATTGAACTGTGGAAAGTTCACATGTGGTTATAACCTACTAAATGGAAGCATGGCTTTGCTTTAACATCAGTTGTGCTAAAACACATGGAGCCACAGATGTTCTATTTGAAAGCTGGTGATTTATATGGAACAGCACCATGTCTGGCAGTTCAGCAGAAATGTTCCATCTCTGAAAGGCCAGGTAAGTGGACCCAATATTCCATATAATAGCTGAACCAGGGCTTTTTTGTAAGAGGCAGTGAGCTTATTGCTCACATCTACAGTATTAATAAATGCACTTTATACTTTAGCAGTGGAAACTTGTACTTCAGTCTCTAAAAATTTACTCCTAGTGGGTTGTTGCCAGATACTTGGGCCAGAACATCTGATGCATATGTTTGCCAAGAATAAATATTTAGAGTAGCCAATGAAGCATAGCACATGGAAAAAAGATGTCACACAATGAATTGGAACTAGTTTCTTTTTTCCTAATGTAACCCATCCTTTTGAGTTACACTGCAGGTGGAAGGTTGTAGCAGTTAATCTCGTAACTATTGTAATGATGCAGGATAGAAAGGAGATGTAATATTGGTTGGAGGAGATAAATTAGTTAAATTAAGCAGTATTTAATCATTCTTTTATTTTAAAAACTAGAGAGAGACACTGAGGCTAAACTTAAAGAATAGCCAGTGTTTTATCTGCAGCCGCAGACGACAACACATTTGTTACTTAACTGTGGCATGAAATTGTTTGGCACAGAACACTCTGGAGGCCCCATAGTTACATGAGTTCTTAAACTTTTAAAATATTGGATGTTGTCTTACAATAAAGTATTAGTTTGTAATGAGGCAAAGTTGTTTGGTCAGAATAAGCCAACAGGCAAGCATCTGACACTAAGAGAAACTAGTGTTGGGTACAGGTTTCAGAGTGGTAGCCGTGTTAGTCTGTGTCAGCAAAAAGAACGAGGAGTACTTGTGGCACCTTAGAGACTAACAAATTTATTTGAGCATAAACTTTCGTGAGCTAAAACGAAAGTATGGTGTTGCCATACTAACTATAACGAGAGTAATCAGTTAAGGTGGGCTATTATAAGCAGGAGATGCCAGCAATGCCCGTCTGTCTGGTTTGGCCAATGTACATGGCAGTCTCTATGCAAAAGAATAAATGGACACAAATCAGACGTCAAGAATTATAACATTCAAAAACCAGTCGGAGAACACTTCAACCTCCCTGGTCACTCGATTACAGACCTAAAAGTCGCAATTCTCCAACAAAAAAACTTCAAAAACAGACTCCAACGAGAAACTGCAGAATTGGAATTAATTTGCAGACTGGGAGTGGATGGGTCATTATACAAAGTAAAACCTTTTTCCCCCCTACTGTTACTCACACTTCCTTGTCAACTGTTGGAAATGGGCCATCCTGATTATCACTACAAAAGTTTTTTTTTCTCCCGCTGATAATAGCCCACCTTAACTGAATACTCTCGTTATAGTTAGTATGGCAACACCCATTTTTTCATGTCCTCTGTGTATATATATTTTCCACTGCATCCATCAGATGAAGTGGGTTTTAGCCCATGAAAGCTTATGCTCAAATAAATTAGTTAGTCTCTAAGGTGCCGCAAGTACTCCTCGTTCTTTTTATAGTGTTGGGTAGGGTATCCTTAAAAAAAAAGTCTTTGCTTTTTAAATCAGGAACATTTCTATAATCTTAATTTACCTTTTACAATAGATTGAGAGTAAATGAGAGTCATTTTGGAGAAAAAAAGTGTAATTGCTAAAATCACAAAAAAAGTTTAATATAACTTTTACTGAAGATGAATAAAAGGGCCTCAACCATATTTAAAAAAAGAATCTTTTCTAATGTCTTGTTTCCAGAGCAAAATATACAGCATATATATATATCTATATATATATAAAATTACCAAACACAAAATTTACATTTTCCCAATTAATGCACACGATTCTTAATATTTTAAACCTGACTATGCAAAAAACCACTGCCAGTTAATCAGCAGTAAGAAATTTTTCATGCTACTGTATATTATTCTGAAGGAAAGGTATAGAGACAACATTGTTGGACCACATGTCACTTAAACATTGTAAACAGAGGCTTCCAAACGCTAACCCTAAATGTTCAGAGACTATTTAGCCAGGATCTGTTCAAACTTAGGGTTAATAAAAGAGAATCCAGCAAATGCAGACTGATCCATAGATTCAATCAAGTTTTTGTCACTGTAAGATAACCGTGCCTTCTCACTCAGAAACTCTCGGTCAAAGTTGTTGTAGTCACTTGCTGATTTCTGTGTTAAACAAAGAGGGTGGAAATAGTTAGTGGCTTCTTTGCTTTTCTGCACAGCTTCAGCCTAATCAGATTTGCTAAAGAGAAAGTTTAAAAACCCGTAACTGTAAGCACAACATTAAAATGCTTCATTTACTATATGTAAGATCTTGAATCCCCACAGAGCATTACCTTAGCATATTTTCAGAGTTATCACCCAAGTAGTTCTAATCATTGGAAGAGTATTAAATCACACTACTTTACTGATGAAAACTCAAGTGAGAAGCAAGTTAAGTAATGCTTTGTAGAATGTTGAAAAGTTTAGAAGTCTGTAGACAATGTTCTTGAAAGCTCGGTGTCAATCTTTCTACATTTACTTTGTGGGAAGCTCACTTTGAGGTAGATGAACACATCCAGCATTTCAAAAGAAAAAGGCAGTTCATTTTAGTCAAAGATGTCATAGTTAAAACAGTAACTGATAGGCCAACAACTAACGATCTTACTACTGTGCTAGCAGATGATGGAGATATTAGCTAACATGATCCCAGTGGAGAAAACCAGAACACTCATCTGTTGAGTTGTTCATTCTCAGTCAACCGAAAGATTCCATGACTATCACTAAAAGGTTTAGACACGTTCTAAGATGTGCTTTTTTAAAAGTGGTATTGCTAGAACTCCACCATGGCTTAGAGTCTCTCTACAGGGGAGGAGATATCTAAGTAATAATTAAAGGCAAATAGCACTAGGCTTAGATAGCTCCTTCTGCTGTGTACGCAGAGGGAAAGAGCCATGTAAATACCAAACAAAGAAAAAGCTACAATTGAGAATGAGTACTAGCCAATTTAATATGGGCTACAACACACATGTGTATAGATAGCCTAGGTACTACTACTGGAACTTAATCAATAAAATTGACAGGTGCCTGTGCCTATCCTTGGCTCTCCTTAAAGAACTTAACAGTTAAACTGTGCAGATGATGGAGATAAAAATCCTTTCTTTCCCCTAGATATTAAAAGAAAACTGATTTGAGGTAGTGTGGAACACTTGCATTTCCTAGACTGGTACTAGATAGGCTATTGCCTCATGTTTTGGCTACTGTTCCATTACAGGAAAGCAGCATATGGTGCTAAATGAAGTGCTTTACGTATGCTTATGGAAGATTCCTAATCCATGTATAAAGGTACTGTATGTCAAGAAGGATTATAGTGAAAGTTATCTTTAACCATATATTGAGAAATGCAATCATCATTCAGATTTTTTGGTCTGAGTGGCAGTGGTAATGATTGATTCTTTATAATAGAATATACAATTTATATATAGTTATTTTAAAGTGTCATCTCAAGTGGTAGTATGAGTTGTTTAATAATCTTTTATCATGTGAGCAATCCCACACTTGATAACATGCAAGTACAGGATGCTCTTAGTTGGACCAGCTGTAGATTTTTCCATTGATTACTTTCACTGAAAAATCCTTATATCCATTTCCCCCATTCAGCTTTAACTAATGGGACTGTTCACATTCCATTCCTCCTGTTAGGAAACCTTCAAGCTTTTTTTATCATGTTGTTTCTTCAACAAGCACCTTTATTAGTGGTATCCTCATAGCCATACTATCTAACAGTTTTTGTTTACGTCACCACCTGTCTCTAGTTTCAGGAATATGAATCATCTGGGTAACCAACTCTGTGAGAACAGTGCAAAACCATGTAGAGTACAATAAGTGTTGGAATGATACATACCACTTTTGGTTTGAAAGGAGGCTCTACTTCCCTCTTCTCTAGTGCTGTCCAGTTGATTGTTTTGAAGAAAGAATGCTCCTTGATGTTCCCAGTAATTCCTAGTCTCTTTGGTGGATCCCTTTCAAAGAGCTTTGAAATAAAATGTGTATAAGATTGAGTTCTGTATCCTTACATCTCCTCAGTGGGAAAGGGAACACAGGGCTTTAGCTGGTTCTGGGGGTACATGGGCACTGACAAAGACAGTGGAATTGAATCATATGTACTGTTGAAGGGAACAGGTAAGCCACTGACCATGTGATTGCTGTGCAGACATACTTTGTTTTCATGGAGTGACTGCAGTTCAATGTAGACATACCTGAGCTAACTTGAATCAAGCTAGCTTTGGTACTCAAGCAATGAAACTGTGGCAGCATGGGCTTCAACATAGGCTGTACAAGCCCATCTAAGTCACTGTTCCAGTACCTGAGCATGCCCTGTGACTGCAGATCAGACATACCTTAAGGGTTTCCCTGTCCCCTCTAACATAGTATAGACTAGCCTTAGTGCTAAATCTGCTTTGGTTTCAGTTTAATAAAAATCTTTCACTGCTTGCCTAATAATTGCACTTCTGTGAAAGGTTTAAAATTATGAGGAGATACTTTACTGAAAGTGCAATTTGGTAACCTGTGAAGTTAGTGCCAGCTACTCTTCCCTTAATACAAACTTAACAGTAGGACCTACTGACTGTGTCAAAGCCTACACCTACCTTCTCTAATAGGTCCTTCGATTCCTTGGTAATCCACCGTGGGTAGTGAGGCGTGTCCACTCGGATTGACTCGAACAACTCATCCTCATCATCGCCATGGAAAGGAGATTGTCCAATAAGCATCTCATACAGCAAGACTCCAAATGACCACCAATCCACAGAAAATGTGTACTTCAAGCCCTGAAGAATCTGTTGCCATGACAGGACATGTGCAGGGGAGAGAAACACAAATTCTAATAAGGAAATGCTACCTCCAGAGGCTCACTTAACTAGGTCCGCAAAGACTTAAAAATAACTTTTTGGTCATGTCCAAAAACCCAATCTGCACCTTAAAAGGTTAAATCAGCTTAGATACTAAATCATAAGTACTTAGATAAATGGATTACTGGTAGAAAACTGATTAGGGATTTGGAGCTTCTTTTCATACACAATGTAGACCTGCATGTCAACTACAGCACAAAGAATGAGAGGCATTTTCAAACAGCAAAATCTTCATAAATCAAGAAGCCCTAGAAGAAAAAAATAAGCTTTTGACATGATTATGACCTACATAAAAGGAGCTTTAGGTCCTACTTAAATGGCTACACTTTAGATTGTAGCTAGCTGGATATGGAAATTGTGTAGCTAAATTTTTTGTCCAGATTTGTAAATATATTGGTTGTTCACTTGTAACATGGACTTCCTAGGCAGAAATATTGTTGGACACCTGACAACTTGGTTTTTCAATCTTTAGAAGATAGTGTAAGTCACTACCACTCCTCTGCAAGATGAGGAACTATATGACTGGCGGAAACAAGATTGATTGTGATCAAAGAAAATAATTTACTAACGAATGGACGTTTGCTGGGACGGCGCTCTCATAGCTGTAACTAGGATTTCAATTATCTCATTCTGGACTATAGTACAGGTGAGATTTTAAAAGCAAGCAAGTGACTTAAGAGCACAAGTCCCATTGAATTTCAGTGGGATTTATGTTAAGTCACTTAGCATTCCCCTGCCCCAACCCCCCACATCAAAATGTTTTATACCTACAAGCTGGTTTCATTTTTAGTTTCATGATGTGGGAGAAGGAGTCAGCAAAGACCAGCTTTGATTTTTTCAAAGAAAGGTATAACAATCCAATGGCTGGAAGTTGAAGCTAGATAAATTCGGACTGGAAATAAGGTGTAATTTTTTAATTGTGAGAGTAATTAACCATTGGAACAAACTACTAAGGTTTGTGGTGGATTCTCCATCACTCACAATTTTTAAATTAAGAATGGATGTTTTTCTAAAAGATCTACTCTAGGAATTATTTTGGGGAAGTTCTATAGCATGTGTTATACAGAAGGTCAGACTAGATGATCACAGTGGTCCCTTATGGCCTTAGAATCTGAGGCATGTAAGGTCTCTAATGAAAGCCTATGTCACACAATCATTGCAACATGTGTTATTGCAACATGATATACATATACACACACCCACACACACAGAGAAAATTATGTTCTTAAGGTCTGTGACTAGCGACTGGTCACCACACAAGTAAAAAGCAGGTTTTCTTTCAGGCACAAAATGTCTGCTTACACTGTAAAATATGTATCATGGTTCATAGTGGCCCTCCATTTACTGTCTGAGGTCAATGCTAAGGAAGGATTGTGAAATCTTCAGAAAGGAAATATACAGGAAGACATGAACTAGCACTTTATAAAAAGGACAATGAACTTTTGGTGGTATAACTATGGGACACGGAGGTATATTCTCATTCTTTCCATCTGTGCAGCCAAACTGCTAGCAAGCTTGTCCTTAGGAGATGGGGTCTTAGTCACTCGACTTGAAAATGCTGGGGAAAGGACAGGAGGTAAACGATCTTGTAGGAACTAGGGGAATGCCTTGTAATTAAGTTTTAGTCTCTAGAAAGTGCATTGATTTTGTTTTATATGTAACCATTTTTCTAGTATTCTCACTTCCTATCATGTGAACCTCCTCTGTTTGATAGTAAACCTATGGTTGTTTGCTTCACCCACAGCACTCATGAAAAGTGTTGATCCTGAGTTGAATCTTACAACTTGGTGTGTACTATTCCTTTGGGAAGAGCAGATCTAAGTTCTGTGAGTGTGCAGGGAAACAGAGGCTGAGCATTCCTGAGGGACACTCTGACAGCCCAGTGGATGAGATGGGCCTATCACTACCTGTACAGAGAGTGGGAGGCCTACAAGGCAGTGCTTCTGTTGCCAGAGGGTAATGATTTTCGGGAGCTGATCCACAGCAGACAGAGACAAGACTTCCTCACCCTAAGGGCAGGAAGGTGGTAAGGTGATAGGGAATAGCCAGCATGGATTTGTAAAGAACAAATCATGTCAAACCAATCTGATAGCTTTCTTTGATAGGATAACGAGCCTTGTGGATAAGGGAGAATGTGGTATACCTAGACTTTAGTAAGGCATTTGATACGGTCTCGCATGATATTCTTATCGATAAACTAGGCAAATACAATTTAGATGGGGCTACTATAAGGTGGGTGCATAACTGGCTGGATAACTGTACTGAGAGAGTTGTTATTAATGGTTCCCAATCCTGCTGGAAAGGCATAACGAGTGGGGTTCCGCAGGGGTCTGTTTTGGGGACCGGCTCTGTTCAATATCTTCATTAACAACTTAGATATTGGCATAATAAGCGTACTTTCTAAGTTTGCAGATGATACCAAACTGGGAGGGATTGCAACTGCTTTGGAGGACAGGGTCATAATTCAAAATGATCTGGACAAATTGGAGAAATGGTCTGAGGTAAACAGGATGAAGTTTAACAAAGACAAATGCAAAGTGCTCCACTTAGGAAGGAACAATCAGTTTCACACATACAGAATGGGAAGAGACTGTCTAGGAAGGAGTACGGCAGAAAGGGATCTACGGGTTATAGGGGACCACAAGCTAAATATGAGTCAACAGTGTGATGCTGTTGCAAAAAAAGCAAACATGATTCTGGGATGTATTAACAGGGGTGTCGTGAGCAAGACACGAAAAGTCATTCTTCCTACTCTGTGCTGGTTAGGCCTCAACTGGAGTATTGTGTCCAGTTCTGGGCACCGCATTTCAAGAAAGATGTGGAGAAATTGGAGAGGGTCCAGAGAAGAGCAACAAGAATGATTAAAGGTCTTGAGAACATGACCTATGAAGGAAGGCTGAAAGAATTGGGTTTGTTTAGTTTGGAAAAGAGAAGACAGAGGGGACATGATAGCAGTTTTCAGGTATCTAAAAGGGTGTCATAAGGAGGAGGGAGAAAACTTGTTCACCTTAGCCTCTAAGGATAGAACAAGAAGCAATGGGCTTAAACTGCAGCAAGGGAGGTTTAGGTTGGACATTAGGAAAAAGTTCCTAACTGTCAGGGTGGTTAAAGACTGGAATAAACTGCCTAGGGAGGTTGTGGAATCTCCATCTCTGGAGATATTTAAGAGTAGGTTAGATAAATGTCTATCAGGGATGGTCTAGACAATATTTGGTCCTGCCATGAGGGCAGGGGACTGGACTCGATGACCTCTCGAGGTCCCTTCCAGTCCTAGAATCTATGAATCTATAAGTGGCAAGGTGCCTCACAATCATGGAGAAGCACCACAGTAGAATTATACCAGTGTTCATTGGGCAATAAAGCAGAAGGGATAACGGCTGCTTAAAACTTCGCCAGCTGGATAGATTTAATATAAAAAATGAATTGATATTTCAATAACCCAATGCATGCTTTAGAGTTCTGCAGTATTTTTAGGACAGCATCTGGATTAATCTCTTTCTAATTGGATTACTAGCATTTAGGAATAAATATTTTTAAAATGCTAACTTTTTAAAAGTAAATTCTGTGAAAGGAAAGATAATTACATGTTGGTGAATGCCAAAGGAGGCTTTCTAAGCAAATTCCACATTACCATTATCAGAGCTTTGCTCTTCTAAGCACTTGACTGGTTCTGTGCTTACCTCAGGTGCTATGTAGTCTGGGGTACCACAGAAAGTGCTTGCTCTGTTTTCTCCAACCACATTCTCTTTGCACATCCCGAAGTCAGCTATTTTGATGTGGCCTTCTTTATCAAGCATCACATTGTCCAGTTTGAGGTCTCTAGATGGAAAGGTAAAAAAAAACAAAAACAAAATTTCAGTATACTACTATGTTGAAAACAAGTGACACACATTACTGCCAGGAAAGGTTAAACAGCCTCTCACCAGGTGAACATACTTTCAAAATTACTAAAATAAGTAGGTTTTTCCCATATGTCTCAGTGCAAGTTATTTATATTGTTAGTAGATCTGGGCAAATAACAGTTTTTTTTTATTTGGGTGGAACCGAAAATTTATTTCCAAAACTTTCAGCAAATCAGAGAAAAAAGTTTTCATTTATATTTCAGGAAACTTAAACAAATGTCTTGATTTTTACTATAATAATTCACCAAGATCTACGCAAATCTCTGAAATATTTCAGTGTTGGGGAATCTGCAGTCTTTGCAGAAAAAAATTTCACCTGGCTGTAAATGTGAATCCAAAAGACAATCTGTTGTGTCCCCTCTCCTCCCCCTCCATGTTTTAACTATTTCCACATTAAGACAATACCTAAGAGGTGAGCTAGGTAAAACTGAAGTTTCTGCAAGCATAACCACAGGAGCTATGGCTAGGTGCAGCACTCCTACCATTACTTGCATCTGTTATAACTATGAGTTCTCCCTTTCCCTGTAAGCACATGGTAAATTACTATAATCTATTTTTCTATCCTTACCACGTTTGCCTTTTGCCAAAATCCATTGTGATATTATTATTACCTAGAAGGAAATAGACTTATGTTCAGGACAGTCTCTCCTGGTCCCTGTTTTCATTGGTGGCTGAAGGGAAGAAGTTAAATGTTTGGTACAGAATTACTTAGTAAGTATCTGGAATTAATAACTCACAATTTGTAAGAACTAAAAGACCTGAAAACAGCTACCTTCTACAAAAGGCTCACAAATATTTTGCAAGGGTCTCTGCCATAGCGTGAAGGGAAAAAATCATAGGCAAAGTGTCTGAGGATTTTGGGACAGCAACGTGTACCTTCCAACAACTGTTCTGAAGCTATTCCACATGAGATGCTATTGCCAATGAACAGATGCCTGCACAATGAGTAACTGAAACATCTCAGCTCTTCCCTACCCATGTTGCAAAGATGGCATTTGTCCAGAATATCTTTGAAAAATTGAACAAGGCTAATCACCAATTTCATGTATTGGTATCCTCTGTGGAAATCCTTGGGACACTAATGAACCACAGAAAAGACTTGTCTTCTGCTTTTCAGCAGCTCAATTTGGATTCTACATCTCTGTTTTGTAGCAAGTGCAAGGATTCTTATTTCTGGCTGGGATTTTCAAAAGTGGTTAGGTGACTTGGGAACATAGCTCCCTGTGCAAGTTGTATTCTTGCCTTCAGTTATTTTCTTTCAGGGCTAAAAAATAGTTCCAACTACCCTGTCACCACTTGTACACTGCCAATAGAAATAGCAATAGCTCTGACATATCCTCAAATACCTGAACACTTCATGATTTAGATGTAGCTGAAATGTCAGCCTAGTTTTGTTTAGTTGTGAAGATTATAGACCACAGCATTATTGCTAATTCTGTTCTATAATCCTAGATACTTGCTTTGAAGTCTCTTAGGGCAATGTTCTGTGTGCCCAGAAACTCACTCGGATTCATTTGTACTATATTTTGTTTTTGGAAGTTCGGCATGACCAGAATGAGATTTCATCCAAAGGCCAACCAACTTGGCATCTAGTCACAGATGACTGTACAAGTATAGCAGCAGGGGATTGCACTACACTTCACAGTGACCACAGTAAATTAATGTTAAACACTGTGTTCACACTGTTTTTCTGAAGTCTTGTTAAATCATTTAATGGTGTGAACATTATTGATGCAGTATCTCCAAGTCTGCAGGAAAAGCAGTTACATTCCCTTCTTCAAAGTATTATGCATTTTTTTGTGTGCAGCTGGATGCAGCAACACATACCAAGGAAGGCAGACTGAACAGCTGCCAACAACCCTGCTACTGACCTATACAGACATGATTAGAGCAGATGTTTCACAAGATGACTGGGAATTCTTTTTTTTCCTTGGTGAGTTCCCCAAAGCAGCTGCTAAGATTGTCAAGAGAGGGTGATCTACTGCTCAAGACCATGAAACAAATGTCAGAATTGTCCCTGACCACTCCAGAAGCACATGGTGTGACCGTTAATCCTCTCTGCAAGATTGGACATGACCCCCTACCTGTCCCATTGGATTATAGCTGTTGATACATAGACAAATGTCATTATTCTCATTTAAATGATTGTTAGTTTACTCCGTTAAAATCAAATAACCTTTGAAAATTCACCTGGAATGTGTTCATTCCAGCATCACAAATGTTAAGTTTGTATTGATTTTTAGGGCTTGTCTACATGGGAAAATTTACCAACAGAACTCCCTTTCAGGTGGGGGCACATCTTCTAGAATAAGAATGTGTTTCCACCTTTTGTTTTTGCTGGTAGATGTCCTCATATAGATAAATCCTTAGGCTGTTAAACAAGGGTTTTTCATTTGATTGTCAAGTGTCTTGGGGTCTGCTTCCATTGCCTTCTCCCATGTCACCTGCACATTACAGCCCCTCTGTGAAGATGCAGTGTGGGCTGCCTTGAGCAGCACCCACTTTCAGAAATTTGCTAGTAGTTGATGGATGTATACAGGAGATGCAACCCAAATATCCACAGGAAACATGCAGTGGAACATTTTCTCCCCTCTGCCTCTTTAAAAAAAGAGGGCCCATCCCCACCCTTCAAATTTAGCACATAAAGGCTAGTATTATCAGAAATGCTGACTTGCATAACTAGCACCAGCACTACAGCATATAGCTAGTCTTCTTTTTCCTAGGTCCACTACTAAATATGGGCGAGTGTACATATATGCTGAACCAGGGTATTACATAGTAACTTAAGTCTTAACCTTTGCTGCCTCTTACTTGTATGTTTCAATAAGGGAAAGCGGTGACAGTTTGATCTCAGCAGCACCAGGAAATGGAGTTACACCATATTTACTCAACTGCACTTGAGATCAGAATGTAGCCCACAAGGTCTAAACACAGTGTGAAGAATTTGGACATCTGCAAGCTCATTTCTGACTTGAAGTTACAGCCCAGGAAGCAGTGTCTCTCTCCTTATTTCCTAGAGACGGCAGCAGCAGAGAGCTTTAGCCTCAATGCTTTTCACAAAGTCAAACACAGCCTCAAGGAACCTCTAAATCTCCATTACCACCAACAACCAAACTGTCTCAGTCTGAGTACTGGCAATAACTAATGTGAAACAAAGACACTTCTGTGTAATATAAATAATATTTCATTATGCTTGTTGCCAAGGAGAAAACACAAGAAAACAATTATAGATTCATCTCAAGTACTTGCTGAATTGCATCTTAATACCCTTGGAATAAAATCAAATGTTTAATAAAGAACTGTTTCTCGTATATGTCCTGGTTGTAGGTTAATCACAGAATCCACTAATACATCACAAGAAATATACCAAGTGTTAAGGGCCCCGTATCAGAGGCGATCACCACTCACCTATAAATAATGCCTTTGCTGTGAAGAAACTGTAAACCGCATACTATTTCAGCTCCATAAAACCTGAAATAGAGCAACAACACTTCAAACGGGCTTGCTTAGACATTTACTACATTGTGAATGCAACTAAGAAATTTTTTTTATGAAAGATGAATAGTATTGTAAGTTTACATAATTTAATTATTGGGGGGGAGGAATCCCATATATTTAGTTTTTGCATAATTACCTTGTATAGCTTGCAATATGGACATAATGCAGTGTTGAATACTATTACTTGTGAATTACTGTATGTAATAAAACTGCAGTTAAAATTAATATCTCACATCTTTCCAAGGAATGTGGCCTGAAAGCTACAAGGTTTTTGTTATAACACTACTGTTCAGTTCTATACACACAACTCCAAACATTATGGAAGATAGCAACTTCCTTTTCTTCCACCATAGAGCATTCTCCCTGATCTAACCTTTAATCTTCCTTTACACACTTGCAGAGAGGTGCATAGCTGAGCTTCAAGAGGCAACAGTAAAGAATAAAAGGTCAGAGTACCAGGAATCTCATGGGATCACCTTAAAATGGATGGGGTTCTTCATGCAAGAGAACGTTACACCCCATCTTTCAATAGTAAACCTGGTTATAAAAGAAGTCAGTGAAATAAAGGTAGAGCTGAACAAAGCTAAACACCTTCCTTCAGCATTCACTAAAATATCTGTGGCATGGGATTTTTGTTGAATTTTACTTAGATTTTGAATGGAAAGATCTCCATCTCTGATGAACTTTAGCTTAAATTATAGAGAAAACCAGCCTTAAGATGTTACACAAGAGGCTGTGGTTTAATAGAGGTTGGTCTTGTAAGACAGACAAAACAGAACTGTAGGCAATTTGGGGATATTGTAAGGTATTCTTTTAATGAAAGTGGCCTCCTGTAAAGTTTGTTGGGAGGCTCACTGCTGTTTGGGGAAACTGGAGTCGGATCAAACTCTGATCCTAGCAGTACACTCAGGATCTGGACAGGAGGGAGCTGTCTCTCGTCGTCTATGTGGCCCCCTTTGGTGGTCCTAAAAGTAGGATGTGCCAGTCTAACATGGAGTATTTGAAGGGGGGAGGAAGAGAATAAAAGGATCCCTTCAAGCTTCCCATGTCCCCTCCCTTTTGTGAAGAACTATACTGAATAATTTTAAAACCCAACTGCCAACTTGTTCTCATTCCTGGAACAAAATACATCTGGCAACCAACCCAGAGCTTCTGAAAAAACACACGGTGGAAAGAGAGACTCTCCATATCCTGCACTCTAACCTACTGTTCAAGTAAAAGTAATTTGAGAAGCTTTCTTATTGAAAGCAATGCAAGTAACATGACTGGATAGCTAGGCATGAGAGTGAATGCTGCAAGGTGGGGTCCCTCTGTTGTAAATCCATCTTGGACTTTGCCCCACAGCCCTTTATGCCAAAACTCTGTGATGAAATGAAACCTGATATTTGTTAATACAGCGCATAGTAATTTACATGTAATCCCAAACTGCATATAATCAAGTCCATCGCTAGGCTTTTTTAATTTTTACAGTATCACACACAGATTAAACGTTTACCCAATGCCCTTCCCTATTAAAATTTAATGAAGACAGTAAAAGGGCTAGTGCCTTTTTTAAACCTGTTTCACAGAAGGCATCTACCTACCAACCCTGTTGCCGGAAGTTTAATTCCTTCTAAATCATATGATTATTTGCTCAATGTGCCCATAAATGATCCATAATCATTACTACTAAAATATGAATGATTTAATTTTTTTGTGATTTTTTTTTATTGCTAGTCTCAGCTAAGAGAACAGGAAGTATTTGTATCTGATCAGTCTCCTTTTGCTAAACACTCAGCAGAGAAATTACATTTTTATGAAGTTTAAACAAAGACTAAGTGGATACTGTACTCTAATGCACCAGCCTGTTAGCTTGGTGTTTTTATTCTGCTAATTTTTGGAATTTAAGAAAATAAATGAAGCTTGCACTTTAAATTTGGCTTGGAGTATGAGGTAGAGCTGTGGGAAATTCTGACATCTCTTCTCACTCCAAATCAGGACATAGAACCATAGAATATCAGTGTTGGAAGGGACCTCAGGAGATCATCTAGTTCAACCCCCTGCTCAAAGCAGGACCAATCCCCAATTTAAATCATCCAACCAATTTTTGCCCCATATCCCTAAATGGCCCCCTCAAGGATTGAACTCACAACCCTGGGTTTAGCAGGCCAATGCTCAAACCACTGAGCTATCCCTCCCCCAAGGACAAGAAGTTGAAATTTATAAAAAAAAAAATTCAGAACAGAAATTCCAAAAAAATTCAGAACAGAAATTTTTTTATTGAACTGAATCTAAAAATGAACCATTACAGGTCAGTTTAAAAAAACAGAATATTTGAACTCTGAAAGATTTCATTTTGATTTTCCCAATGGAAATGCTTGAAGGGAAGGCAGAAAATGTTTGGATTCTAATCTGCCAAGTAAGTAGAGAGTCTCCATGTACCATATCAAGTTTGCAACACAAGGCAGCCTAATTCACCAATGGTTACTTGTTTTTACTATGCCAAAAAATTGAAGGGGGTGGGGGAACACTTTTCTCACACGTAGGAGTTCAATATATAAGTATGTAGGCCCAGAGTCTTGCACAAGACACTATCCTAATAGGAAAATTGCATCTGAGACACTGCTAAGAAACATAATTCACATTCTGCAGCTTCTTTCCTATCTAGAAATGGCTTATTAAGTTCCTCTGGCTATTTGATGTAATTAAACCCAACTTTACGAAGGAAATTAAAAGAAGGATAAGAGAACATTTCCCTGTGCCACCACGCATCACCAGTCCATTATTACAGAAGGCCATTCAGTGTATGGAACAAATGCTTTCAAATATGTCTTGACTATTCAGCCAATTAAATAGATTGGCTGAAATCACTAGGTCCTTTAGAACAGGGATCGGCAACCTTTGGCATGTGGCTTGCCAGGGTAAGCACCCTGGCGGGCCGGGCCGGTTTGTTTACCTGCCGCGTCTGCAGCCCCCATTGGCCTGGAGCGGCGAACCGCAGCCAGTGGGAGCCGCGATCAGCCAAACCTGCGGATGCGGCAGGTAAACAAACCGGCCTGGCCCACCAGGGTGCTTACCCTGGTGAGCTGCGTGCCAAAGGTTGCCGATCCCTGCTTTAGAACTATAAGTAGTAAAAAAAAATTTTAAAAAATCATGAACTGTTCTCTCAGCCTAGCTTGTCCAAGATGCATTTTTTTTGTTTAAATCTTATTTTAAAAACTCCAAGAAAAGCAAGTAGCAAAGTAGCTCACTTATTTGGGACTTACGTTGCTCTATAGAGATCAAAGCGCCCCTTATCCTGTATGTGGAACATCAGGTCTCCTCCATTCAAGAACTCCATAACAAAAAACAGATGATCCTATTTACAAAGCAGGAGAGAACACAAAATTAACTTGCTTATGCAATTGTGACTCAGCATGGAGGTGCTGCTTCTCTCTGACCAAGAAAAGGAATAAGAACTGGTGAGGGAGAGAGGAAGTTGGCAAATGGCTTTTATCGAATGGTCTTTGACTTTCCCAGCATGCTCAAGCTTTTCCCTCCTGCTCACACCCCCACATAAATCAAGAGTCCCATTGCTACAGATTTCAGTAGCTCAATGACATCCTATGCATCTTATTTTCAGAGTTCATGTGCTTACAGGTCGGATATGAATGTACATTTTAATGAATCTTCCATTTGTGCTTCCCTTAACTTATGTGAGTCATCATTTTAGATCGTGGATGAAACCAGTAATTGAAGTATCAAGTGTTTAAATTAAAACTCCTCTCTCTGGCTGTAGACTTTGTAAATGTTGTACTTTGCCAGTCTGACTTAGTGTTATTTTACACCCACTTTGCACAAACTACTACTTAAAGTGCAAGGCAGGGAAGAATCAGAACCAATACCTCCAGTCAATTAAAACATATTTCACTCATGCAGAGAAACAGATTGTATCTGGTCACTAATCCATTTTGCTTTGTTACAGATACCAGTATTCTCATAAAGGCAAACGTTAAATCCATATTATACCTTAGTCTGAAATGTGCAGTAAAGGTGAGTAAGAAATGGGTTTTCCCATGCAAGAGCTAGGACCCGCTTTTCCACCATGGTACATTCCACGTCATCATCAATTAGCACCACATCCTTTTTCAGAGCTTTAATAGCAAAGAATTCATTCTTCCCTTTCAGTTCAGCAAGCAGAACCTGCAAACACAGGAAGACTTCAGGGCATACGTAAGAAAAGTTGATTTAGCTAATGCTGCTAATCAGCAGAGGAGAATTTTAGGACGAGGCATTTAAAGAAGATTGCATAGCACTACAAAAAAGTTATTAAAAAATAGGGAGATTCACACCACCCCTCTATAGCCCCTTAGCCCAAAGGCAAAGCTAATGGATTTTATGATGGGGTGCATCACAGAAATTATGGTGTACCAGCCCAAACAGGTGGCAAAATGTAGGACATCTCTGCAGTTCCTCTGTTGCTATTACTTGAGCTCATGGACTAGAAGAAAGAACATGAACCCTGTTCATCCCTTTGAGATTTTTCATTGCTGTGAAATAACCCAACTAACGGTCATGTCCAAAATCCGCCTCCTTATTGACCTATGCAGGGCTAGCATAGTACTCAGCTCCACCATAGACAGAGGACATGGAGTCACTCCTGCTCTGCAGCAACTCTGCTTTTGTCCAACTCAACTCATGGTGGTGCCACTGCACTGGGGTGCTCTGTAGCCACAGCTGTGTTGTGCATATGAGTGCACAGCATTATTTCATACTGTAGAGCACAAAGGCTTATGAATCTTTTTGGGTATTAAAGGAAGAAATCAAGAAACAAAGGGACGGGGGGTAGTGCATTGTAGATCCTTTTTTGAGTCCCAACACTGCTCTTGGTCAGTTGCAATTTTACAGGCGTTGGGATTTTTAATGCCTGAGGCTCAGATGATCACAATCCATTCCATTAGCAGTAACAGTTTCACAACAAAGGGTTAATAAAATTCTCTCCCCACAAAATGAAGATTGTGTTTACTTAAGTGAAATTAGCCCATAACACTTGAAAATAAAAGGCAAATCAACTTAAGCGCTTCCCACTTGTTACGCACCTTTCCAAAGCTTCCTTTCCCTAGTACTTTCTGAAAGACAAAGCTGTCTATGGTGAATTTTCTCCTGGTTTGTGAAGCTGGTCTTGGTGTACTTCCCTCCCAGAGCTTATCATACTCGCTGTTATCTGCTAATGCAAACCATGATTTTAAATTCAGCATGGGCACTTTTCATGACAGAGATCTCTATAATTTCTGACTTTCACGTGCCAAAATGCCAATAGTTCATCAAATCTGCTGCTGACGTTGGTGACCATAAACATGAGGACCTTACAAAGAAGCTAAATCATTCAAATGGAGTTAAAATTTGGGGTATAAATCTGGGATTTTACTAAACAACATCTGGCATTTTACTAAATTCATATTATGCTCAAAGGCCCTGAGTATCTGCTCTGCCCAAAGAATACAAGGCAGAACCTTGTTTAGGGGAAGGGTATTTGTTAAAGGCTGCTTGAAACCATCTGCTCTGATCCTAGGTCTGCTGTGCACCAGATTACAGCCTGCTTACTTACACTAGGGGACTAAACTTCTCTAATTTATGTGGGGTGGCAATGGGCCATTGTAACAGCTACGGACTGCCGCGAGGCAGGGAAATCTTGGCTACACCCCTTTTTACCAGCCACGTACTCAAACATGGTTGCATAGGGGTATAAGCACATGAGTTGTTATTCCATCAGAGGATCCTCATAGGGTAAGTTGATTCTCCCATTGAGGGCAGTGCCAGTTTTAGAGCTGCTTTGCACTGGCAGCATGTCACAAAGTGGCTGTACTGCAGGAAAGAATTTGGTCCAATATGCCCTTACTATACTTTTTTAAGGCCTTTCTTGCCAGAAATTAGTATAGCAAATTGGAAAGATACATTAAGAGTGATCATTTACCAAGCAATTCAATAAAATCAGCTCAATACATAGTAACTTCTATCAGACTTCATGGGACCATCCATATTGGTATAAGTCATTTTGAATTTTAACTCCAATATTCTGATCTGTGTTATTGAGGATTTCCTCCCCTGATTACCCTATCTGTTCTCACTCTCTAAAAATATTTTAATTATCACATTAGTAGAATAATAATTACACTGAGAGGACTGATACAACTCTGACAGTAAGATTATATTAAATATGTTATAAAAATGACATCCCATTCTCTATATTTTTGAACAGAACTGCACACATGGAATTAGTGTTTGTGGGTTTTTTTTAAGTACTTCTTCCATTTAGTCCCAACTAATATATTTTAGTTGACTCCAGTTTTTCAGATCAACAGCATGCTTGTCATTTCACAAAGATTTCTACATTCCATGAGACAGTCAAGATCTTAAGAATATGCACTGTATAGATTTCCCATTACAAAATGCTGAATATTTACATGTGCACCTCTCCAATTAATGTTCCTTTCCCAAATTCTGTCAGAGAAATTATGCTAGAATGAGAATATAGCAAAATCTGCAGGAATTTGAGCTTGCTCTCATTTATCTCAATACATCTCTGGTTACTCTTGGGCAAAGCAATCCACAGATCTTTATAAATGCTCAGATTGTTTCACAATGTTCTCTGTGTTTTTGAAGAAAAAGTGTCCGAGGAATAAAATCTTACTAATATTTTCAGTGTTCTAGGGGAGTTTCAGTCAGCAACCTTTTAAGTATAAATTAATTACTTATTTTAATCATTTAAATTAAATTAATGTATTAAATTAATTGTAAGTCTAAATTATTAAAACAACATTGATGTGTTATTGATATTTCATGTTCACGCTGATATTTGCAAAACTCTAAATATTACTTATCCGAACGTAAGTTAGTCACAAGAGTTGTGCAGAGACTGTAAATATCTTCGTATATTAAATCTACCTTTTTGTTAGAAAAATAATAAAACATTGTTTTCAATGTATGGTAATAGCAAATAACTGCCTGTGATTAACATTTCAGTATATGTGTCAGTCTGGTAATTACCTATGCATAATTAAGAGAAAATTCAATAAATTTCATTTCTTACCTGTTGTATCTCCACCCAAAGCTTTAGATTTCTTATCAAAATCCTGGTAAATACCAACATTTTCTAGTGACCCAGAATCCGATTTTCTGGTTGATTTCTGTACAGGAGTAGAAGGCATTTGAGGTTACTAGTAATGGTAAGTATCAACTGAGACGTTTTAGTTGTTGCTTTGCCTTTATTATAAGCAAATCTCACTCATGCAAAATGTGTATTTACTACTTTGTCTAGAAGCCTTTGGTAATGGAAAGCTGAAGAATATTAATACACACACTTTATTCACTATAATCCCTTTTATAGCATCCACACTGTCCACTGTCATACGTGGTAAGAAAATAAACAGAATCAAAAATGGTGTTAAAAATGTTTGAGCACTCTATTCTACAACCTCTGCCAGTGCTATCCATTGAAAATTATGGGTTCAAAATTTCATAGCTTTAAATGATAGAGAGGGAGAAACAAACAAGAACCAGGGCAGGAATGCTGGTGGGGGAACAGCCTTCACAAAAGTGTGTATTACTTTAAAATGTAAGCAATATACAGCAGGAGTCATTATGTCCTAGACACAGAAAAGAATCACTAGGTTATTGGTGTTGAGCACACGTAAGCAACTTTTCCGTATTGATGTTCTTTACTTAAGTGCACTGTTTAATTTTGCTTTAGTAGTTAACCTCTTGAGATTTTCATGTAGTGAAATATTGTTCTATCAGCCCTAAGATTGTTAAAAAGTAAATATCACACAAAAGCTTAGGAAAGGTAGCTTGAGATGGAATTCTGAGATGTACTTCACTTCGTTAAGCACATGGCTCTATGTTTTTCAGTTATGCTGGTATTTCACAGCCAGTATACAGTTTTCTGCTTGTAAACGAAAGCCAGTGGTACCCAGCTGTAAAAGAAGCAACCACCAGGCTCAGGAGATCAAGAAGTTAATACTGTGGATGTGTTAGTTCCTCTGATAAGCTAAAATCATGGAGTAGAACATTTGTGTTTTCGACATGTCGTGAAAAAGTACAGAGATTACTAAAAAAAAAAATTTTGCAAAATCTGATTTGTTTTTCACCATTTACACCAAACACTGCAGAAGAATGTTTAAATACAACAAAAAAGGGAAAAAAACCTTGTTCTTGTTGGGATTAAAAAAACAACTTTTCATTAGAACGTTTCCAATTATCTTAGGGTTTTTTTTGTTTTTAAACGTGAGGTTTCCCTTTAAAGCCTCAAAAGGGCTTTCACCACTTACAATGAGGCCCCCCAGCAGCATATTTCACTTAATGACCAAAATGGTAAGGAAAGGAAAAACCTCCTTCCCATGCTTGTAATACAACTAGTTGAATGACAAACAACAGTGCAATATACCTGGCTAACTTGATTTAAAGCTTCTGCTAATAGTTTCTGGTTGATTCCACATAGATTTGCCACTTTCTTTTGACATTTGTGGTGCACATTCATCCCACACTCTAAAAGAAAGGAAAGGACAGTAATGTGAATTTCATGCAAAATATTGTTAAACAGTAGATCCATCAGAAAGATTTTTTTTTGTATTCAGTACTTCTGTTCAGAAACGTTTTCATAGCTCGGATTTGGGTATGAACAAATTGCTCTTTTAATTGATTATAGCCTTTAATAAAACTGCAATTCAAATTTTACCTTTCTCCCCCCCCAAACTCATTTAAAATGGAAGTTGCCAAAATCACCACAGGAATAGAGAGGTAAAGCTTTGCTGATTTGGAGTTATGCCTGTTTAATTCAGCTGTAATTTTGGCCCATTATCTTACAAACTAGAAAGAATACTTTAATTAAATTTTCTCTTTCTGGTTGGAGAATTATGACGAGAGGGATTTATAGTTAACATTCAGAAAATGCATCATCAGTTTGGGAGTATGTACTCAGATACTATACAGCATGACAAATATACTCAACTGCATTGCATCTGGGGGCTGCTTGTCCCTAATGGTACCAAAGAGACAATTTTTCTTGCTCTTGTCTCCTCTGTAACACTGCAATAATCAAAATGCTCTTTAATTGACAGAGCCAAGTATTGTTTTTAAGAGAGCTTTTTGTGAATCACAAAATGTCATACAAACTCAAGAACATCCACAAACAAGAGACTTGGACACACTTCACCACAAATTAGTTTTTCTATGGAAAACGCCCTGGCAATTCTCTTTTCCCCATCTTCCATAAAAGCTAAGACTCAAATAGCACAGAAGCCCCTAGCGTACCTTCGCACTTTAATCCTTGTTTAACTAATCCCCAGAGAAGGCTGCCGCAATGATCACAAAAGGTGGGACTCATGTAGTTGTAAACTTTAAATCGATGAGGCATATCAATGTTGAACCGCTCCTTCTGAAACTGAAGGCATATTTACACAAATAAATCACCTTTTCAGACATTAGGGGGCTAATCTCTCTCACACTCATGTTTATAATTTCAAAATCACATTTAAAAAGCATTCACAAATGATCCAACACTGAGTACTTTAAGTGTACAGTCTATGAAGAAATGTAACATGCTGAGTTTGGGTGAAATGTGTGTCTATCAAGGGGAAACTAGATGCCTACTGGCAAATTAAAATTGTTTCAGTCAAAAGTTGACTCATTGCAATGCACTAGTCTACCTCTCAGCAGAAGTATCTCTCGTGTGTCACATATTTACATTTTATTATGGATGTGAAGCCATTGTTTTAGATATATGTATTTATTTTGTTTTCAAAATGCCTGCATGTAGAGGCCTAGGTGCTCTGACAACAATGAAAAACATACAATCACAAAGAATATTGCCCAGCAGGATAATACAATAGAACAATTCACATAGCACAAAGTATGAAGTGCAGGGAAATATACCCCCGTTTCTTGCTTGTCCTGAAATCCCTGACCTTCATAACTCCTGAAGAGATAAGCCACACTGCAAAAACTTTAAGATCAACAAATTTGAGCTGTGTTGTATTTTAAAACGTCCCCAAACTCATATCTGTTACTGCATAATTTATTCAACTCTTAAAGAATTAAATTTTTACTTGGGGGAAAAAAAAGTTTCTGTCAAGGGATTGTAACTGCTCTGCCTTCTCCAGAGTTTCACCCGTGCTACATCTTCATAAAATGTCTAGTAGCTAAAGGAGGCAGTAAACAGCCATTGTTATGCAGCAAAGTACTTCCCAACTGGATCTTGCTGTTTCCATCGAAGTCTTGCCACATTTACAATCATACATTCTTAAAGAAATTTTTTCATCTCTTACCATTGTGTCTCTGCTGTTGGCTGCAGTACCAGTACATCTCCCAATGATTTTATCAATACATTTCTTATGAATAGCAGCATTGCATTCTTCAAGAGAGAAATGAAAAGGAAAATAACCCATCAGTTAAAATCTGCAAGTGTTAATCCATATTTCTCAAGTGAAAGTGCCTCTCTCTGTAAGCAAGAGAGGTATCTGTAGGAGATTATTGTCTCTAGTTTATGTCTTTATTTCTGAACCACCAGTCTCTCCTGTAGGTGATGCCACCAGCATTTGAGGGTGAGGTGTGTGTGAAAACATTACTACATTTGCAAATTTTGGAAACAAAAGTACTTTGGCATCAGCTGATGCTACCATATAGCATACATCAAGATCTACTTTGACTGAAAGGTACTGCTATCACTAACTACATAAGAAATGAATCAAGGGTTTCTTCTGATTGGAAAAATTGCAGTTCTTAAACTCTATTTAGAAGATTTCCCATATGTTCCAATATTTACTAAACACCAAAATGGAATTACTGGACCCAATTTTTTGATGTTGTTAGTGGGTGCAGCTGTTATCTTCAATGACATTTCACCCATTTACACCAGCAGAGAATTTGGCCCATTAACCTTATTACTCGAGGCTTAATGATGGAAAGGTCAATCATTTGACATCCAACTACAGAGCCCTATGTTAGCACTTAACACGTTATAATTAACATCCGTATCATTGAGAAAGTGATTATACACTTTGTATTATAAATGTTTACACAGTATATTATCCATGTTACATATACCTATCTACTGAGTAATATTAAAAAGTTTGTCATAGTTACAAAATGCATAGAGTCAACTCACGTCTACATTTGTATCCCTGCTTGTTAAGTCCCCTGAAAAACAAACAATACAAAAAGAAAATCACAAAGGCAGAAAGTGTAACTCTAGATATTTGTCTTGTTCAAAACAGATTTTTTTTAGTTGTTTTCACATGCCCGAGATTCAAGGTTTAAATCACAATATTTATGCTGATTCTATCAGTCTAGGTCCTGCTATTATAAATGTTTCTCAATGAAGCATGTCAAAAGATTCCTGCTTCTTCTTCTCTAAGAAAACTTCCATAAAAGGTCTGAACATCACTGCCTTATACCCAAGGCAATTATCAGACAATTTCCTTTGAGAAGGTTTTGCCAGTTAAGGGCCAGATTTTGCTCCCACTGAAGTTGATGGAAGTTTTGCCAATTACTTCAGTGGGCTCAGGATCCATACTTAAATTATTACTATGGCATAATGTGGGGAAAATGTATGAGTTGGGCTTCTAAGTGCTACAGTACTACATAACATAATATATTGTTCTCATCCAATGTGATACATGACATGTAACATCAAGGGCTACAGAGTGATTTACAACATTTCCCATCATTTCTCAGTACATCTGAAGCTAGTTGTTTTTTAATCATTTCACTCCCAAGAATAAACATATATTACTTATATTGCTTACATATATTGTTTCCTTCTTACCAGACAAAGTCTTTACAGACAGAGCAAAATGTGGGCTGTCCAAAGAAGGTGGCAATAAACTCATGATTTTTGATGTAATGGATTTTGGCTTGCTTGATAGCTCCTCTCCTATTCATAGTCACAATCCCCTCATCTTCCCTCATTGACTGCTTGCAATCTGCGGAGAAAAATAAAGAAAGAAACTGTTTTAAAATGATACCAAGTTGTAATGAAAATGAATTAATACCACCTTCCCAAAAGTTATAATTTAGACTTATAATTTAGATATATATTTTTAGTTCTCTCTCTTTCACACACACACACACACACACACACACACACACACACACACACACAC
This sequence comes from Terrapene triunguis, assembly GCF_002925995.2. NCBI lineage: Eukaryota > Metazoa > Chordata > Testudines > Emydidae > Terrapene > Terrapene triunguis. The sequence continues at coordinate 6,113,537 of NW_020664583.1, forward strand.
CAACATACAGTACTATGAAATGACAAAATTATCCTTATCAGGTTTTAGACCCAGACATATTATAAAAGTTATGTGTAAAAGAAGGTCTATGTTCAATACTCTTTCCTTGTCAATGTCAAACTTTTTTTAAATTTAAGCAGTAACCTTAAACACTTTTCCTAGTACTGAGTGCATTCAATGGCATTTTCTTGAACAAAAACTGCTGCATAATTTAAATGAAATGAAAGTGAAATGATGTAAGACAAGCTGAACCAAAAACAGGCCATGCTGATGTTTCAAGTTAACAGAGGAAGAGGGGCAGGGGAGAAACCAAGGCCCGTGCAGCTTCAGAAACACATAAGAGGAAGTGAGCTTCTCAGATGCTGCCAATATTCCCTATTTTAATAAACATGATATATTTTTCAATACTTCTACAGTTGCCCCAGAGGAGACAATCCTATGGTGCAGCTTTGAGACAAGGATCCTACACTACCTTGGTGAGGAGTATGACACAAAATCCCAAGTTGCTAAAATAAGTGGATCATACAGGTCTTGGAGCGACCTTATTACTAATCTTTCATTTTCATTAAGGAGATACAGAATTCCAAGTAAAGTGATTCTCTTATTAATCCCTTCAGTGACACTTGTTCACATTCAACTAACTTTTTTATTCCAAAATGTAAAGGCAAGAAAAGATATTGGAATGGGATGGTCCTAACTGAGACATTTTAAAGTGGTTAAGAGAAAGTAAAAAAAAGACTGGAATCACTGGTATAGCAGTGCACTCAGCCCCAGAAAAGGAGATGTGTTTTTTTGCAGGGCAGGGGATAAGGAAAAGCTGCTCAAGAATGACCCCATCTAGCCAGTTAAGGAAAAGCACAAGTCAACTATGGAGAACTGATCAGTTGTTCAATGCATTCAGAAATGCTCATCCACTGCTCTTTGTCTGGGGTGGTTGAAAATTTTATAGTAGTGAGAGGTTGTAGTTTGGGATGTAGAGAATTCCATGGTGATGGAGGGAGGAGGAAGTCAGGTAGGAACAGGCAAGGGGTAAGAACCATATCCCTTGTAAGCATAATTATTTTTTAATACGCCTAAGGCTACGTCTACACCATGAGCTAGGTATCCGACTCCCTAGTCAAGTAGACACACTTGTGATAGCTGTCATCTGAGCTAGCATGCTAAAAATAGTAGTGTAGCCACAGTAGCACAGGCAGTGGTGCACAGGCTAACTGCCTGAACCCCATGGGTACATACGCAGCATGACTAGCCCATGCCATTGCTGCTACTGCCCATGCTACCACATCTATCCTATTTTTAGTGCACTAACTCTGATGAGAGCTAGCATTAGTATGTATGAGTATGAGCACCCCTCGCTTGCGGTACAGTTGTAGTCTAAGTCGATTTCAGCACCGTGATAATACAGCACCACAGTTAGCAGCCTGCCTTGAAGCATGCTCTCCTGGAAGTCAAAGGATGTTTTGCCAAAGTCTTCAGTTGGAGCCAAGTTGGCCCCTCTATCAACAAATACTCAAATATTCTATGTATTAGAATAATACTACGATATTCAAACTTACTGCATCCAACAACCTTCACATTCTCCTACTTTCCCATGGATTTCTGTTTCAGACATGCCTACTGATCTGAGTGATAGTTTTATTTTCCATTCTGAGGTAGTGTTTGAACACACACTGTATGCAGCCTCTTAGTGGTGGTTATCCTAAATTTACCTTCAGCCCCATTAATGAAACTGAATTGAGGAGTAAACAGAGCTATTGGAAAATAAAATTTTACAGCCAGAATTGACAAAATAACAAATCTATGAATACTCCAAACCATGACCTATGATGATAGCTTAGAGACTAACAAATTTATTAGAGCATAAGCTTTCGTGGGCTACAGCCCACTTCTTCGGATGCATATAGAGTGAAACATATATTGAAGAGATATATGTACACACATACAGAGAGCATGAACAGGTGGGAGTTGTCTTACCAACTCTGAGAGGCCAATTAAGTAAGAGAAAAAAACTTTTGAAGTGATAATCAAGATAGCTCAGTACAGACAGTTTGATAAGAAGTGTGAGAATACTTACAAGGGGAGATAGATTTAATGTTTGTAATGGCTCAGCCATTCCCAGTCCTTATTCAATCCTGAGTTGATTGTGTCTAGTTTGCATATCTTTGTCCTCACTCACAACTATTTCACATTTGGGGACAATATATACCTTCAAGTCAGCGGCACTGCTATGGGTACCCGCATGGCCCCACAGTATGCCAACATTTTTATGGCTGACTTAGAACAACGCTTCCTTAGCTCTCGTCCCCTAACGCCCCTACTCTACTTGTGCTACATTGATGACATCTTCATCATCTGGAACCATGGAAAAGAAGCCCTTGAGGAATTCCACCATGATTTCAATAATTTCCATCCCACCATCAACCTCAGCCTAGATCAATCCACACAAGCGGTCCATTTCCTGGACACTACTGTGCTAATAAGCGATGGTCACATAAATACCACCCTATACCGGAAACCTACTGACCACTACACTTACCTACATGCCTCCAGCTTCCATCCAGGACACACCACACGATCCATTGTCTACAGCCAAGCTCTAAGATATAACCGCATTTGCTCCAATCCCTCAGATAGAGACAAGCACCTACAAGATCTCTATCAAGCATTCTTAAAACTACAATACCCACCTGCTGAAGTGAAAAAACAGATTGACAGAGCCAGACGAGTACCCAGAAGTCACCTCCTACAAGACAGGCCCAACAAAGAAAATAACAGAACACCACTAGCTGTTACCTTCAGCCCCCAACTAAAACCTCTCCAGCGCATCATCAGAGATCTACAACCTATCCTGAAAGATGATCCTTTACTCTCACAGATCTTGGGAGACAGACCTGTCCTCGCTTACAGACAACCCCTCAACCTAAAGCAAATACTCACCAGCAACCACACATCACTGAACAAAAACACTGACCCAGGAACCTATCCTTGTAACAAAGCCCAATGCCAACTCTGTCCACATATCTATTCAAGTGACATCATCATAGGGCCTAATCACATCAGTCATACCATCAGGGGCTCGTTCACCTGCACATCTACCAATGTGATATATGCCATCATGTGCCAGCAATGCCCCTCTGCCATGTACATTGGCCAAACCGGACAGTCTCTACGCAAAAGAATTAATGGACACAAATCTGACATCAGGAATCATAATACTCAAAAACCAGTGGGAGAACACTTTAACCTGTCTGGCCATTCAATGACAGACCTGCGGGTGGCTATCTTACAACAGAAAAACTTCAAAAACAGACTCCAACAAGAGACTGCTGAGCTGGAATTGATATGCAAACTAGACACAATCAACTCAGGATTGAATAAGGACTGGGAATGGCTGAGCCATTACAAACATTGAATCTATCTCCCCTTGTAAGTATTCTCACACTTCTTATCAAACTGTCTGTACTGAGCTATCTTGATTATCACTTCAAAAGCTTTTTTCTCTTACTTAATTGGCGTCTCAGAGTTGGTAAGACAACTCCCACCTGTTCATGCTCTCTGTATGCGTGTATATATATATCTCCTCAATATATGTTTCACTCTATATGCATCCGAAGAAGTGGGCTGTAGCCCACGAAAGCTTATGCTCTAATAAATTTGTTAGTCTCTAAGGTGCCACAAGTACTCCTGTTCTTTTTGCGGATACAAACTAACACGGCTGCTACTCTGAAACCTATGATGATAGCATTTCTCAAACACTGGTGAAGTACGTATTCCCCTTCTAGCATGACGTTGCTTTTGCCATTAGATCAGATGGCTGTCCCCACCACACTTAAAAAGCAATCAACAAATGACAGAACTTGGGAGAGTTGTTGTCTGAGTATACCGCAAGGACAGGAGACTTGTTATAGGTTTTAATCAGGCTGCAACTTTATTATATAGATGTCTGGGACTACCCGGCAGATAAAGTGTACAGTGCAGGCAAATCCATGCTTATTCAAAGCAATTCTCTGGGGCTTTCACCACCCCCCCTTTGTTTAATCCATGTTTATTCAAATCAATTCTCCGAGGCTTCCACCAGCCCCCCTTTGTTTCCATCCAGGTCCCCCAGCCAATCCATAGCTTGGACCTTACCATCCACCAGCCTCGCAAGAAGCTTAAGGAGGGCTATGAGAATGGAGGAGGGGTTGGCTCTCTTCCGTACCGGTCATGGGAGTCCCCGAACCCCTTCCCCCATTCTGTTTCTTTATCTAGTACCTCCTTTTAAGTCCTTTACCAGGCCATTTATCTGGTCACTGGCTGCCCTCCCTATGGAGTACCTGCACTGAACATCCGCCACAAGGAGGTGCCAGCCATTTGCTTGGCTGCCTCCCCCCCAACCCCGCCGGGTTCCCAGACATCCGCAAATGGCCTCTTGGCTAGCAGCCCTACTAGGGAGAAAGAACCCACTGTCCCATGTGTGATCGTCAAGGGACACCAGCAACTCCATTGTCCTTGACCTGGTACTGCAGCAATCGCCCTTAATGGAGGGCCGCATAGGCGACCCATTCTCTGGATCCTTGTATTGACAAGATTCCTTAAAAGAAAACAAAACAAACAACTTGAAAGCTGGAGCCAAAAAAAAAATCTGCATTTCACCAGCCACATGACATTCCGAGGTTGCAGAGAACCCGTAGCAAACTGGAAATGAGACAAGGCATCTGCTATGCCATTATCCATGCCCGGCACATGCTTGGAAGAAAAAACAGATGTTGAAGTTAAGCATTGAAGAACAAATGCCCTTACCAACTTTCCAATCCTGTGTGATCTGGAAGTTTGGCGATTGATAACCTGTACCACTGCCATGTTGTCGCACCAACGGCACACCCGTATATTAGACCCAAATTAATAACCATTTGTACCTCCACAATGATACCCCTTAAATTGACTTAGAAAACTTTTCCACACCCACAAGTCTTACTACATCTGTAATTGTGTGGTCTGGCTATGCCAGCCATTGCCGCTGCCAGCCGGGCTCAAAAAGCCCGCCCCGGGGCAACAACCCTGCAAGCAAAGTTCAGCTCAAAGCCCAGGTAGGTTAATATCGTGAAAGGGGCCTTCTGTTTTGTCCTTCGCTAGGGGTTTCCCCAACTATTTAACCAGGGCCTGAAATGTGTCCAACAGGTGAAAACACTCATTTGACCCAGCTCACCCTGCAAACAAAAATTGTGCAACATTGCACTAAATTTCTGAAAAGCTGCACAGGATTCTGAACAGCCGATGGGCATAGCCTTGAAATAAAATTGCCGGTGGTAGGCGTCTTAAACAACCACCATTATTAAATGCCCAGCAAATACTATTACGTGCCCGGAGCCCTTTTCGGGCTTGTTGCGGTATGAACAAACCGCTGGCGCCCTTGGTGTTATGCCCTTGAACCACAGTGTGTGATGCCACCTTATTCCAGTTTGTGTTGCTGCCCTTAATGGAACCTGCTTATGACATGCCCCCAAACATATTGGGTGCCCGCCTAATTATGTTCATATAATTAACAAAGGCCGGGCTGCTGTCTGGGTAGGCCTGTACCATAACACCCGCCTAGACGACGAGGGCAGCCTCCCAATTTTTTCATGTTCTAGGCACCCTTGGCCTCTTGGACAGTTCGCTGTTTTGCTTGCCTTGTCCATGTTTACTGTCTGTGAACCCCTTCCTGTGCCATAGGGATATTACATGCACAAATTGCCTGTGAGGATTCTATATTTAGTTGCACTGAGTAGGTGAACGCCCATCGGGTAAGCTACCCCGGCATAACCGTACTGCAGAGCTCTGCTCCCACAGAGGCCCCCCGGGAGTGTCTACCCTGTCCCCTGCGGTTACATGCCCTGATGGCAGATGAGTTGCCATGTGCCCCTTCCTTGTCCTGCTGCTGAAACTTGAACCCATGCTGGGCCTACCCTGTCACCCTATGCAGACCTCTCACATCTAGCTGCCTGAAGCTGCTGTTGTAAATGCAAATTAGCTTGCAGCAGCTGTGTAATACCGTCAGTGATCCCCACTGAAGGTGCCACCCCTAGGTGGGTCTGCCCAGGCTTCTAAACCTTCCACTCCTGGGCCCAGAGTATTTAATAACCCAATCGGCTGACTCCTGTTCCCCTTAGGTGAACTCACTGAGTGACTGGTTGAGCACCGTCCCTGCACCTGGCTGTGGCCCCTGCAACTGCCACCCTTTGCCAGGCTGGAAGGCCGGATACCACCTCTGCCACCCATTTCCCCAACCTCTGTATGGTTATTACACTCACCCCCGGGATCAGCATTACCGCCATCCCTTGTGTTAGGTGGAAGAAAACATCATGGATTTTTTAGGTGACCTTGCACCCTTTGAAGCGTTGTAATGCTGTGGAGAAAACCTCAGAAACAACGTCACTGACCATTTGCTGCACATCTTAGCTGACCATCCCATTAATGCACACAGCCTGCTCACCTGAGTGCGTGGACACTTTCCTATGATCATTTGCCTCCCTTAGTCCATGAGGCTGCCGTGGGTTATTAAACACACGACAGGCAGTAGCAGTCCACGTACTTGTGAGCGCCCTTACCCCTGCTGCAATACTGTCTGTCTTGGGTTTCCTTCCAGTCCATGGGCTCCCTTGGGGCTGCCCTGCCTCTGCCTGTCCTCTTTCCAGCAAAGGTATAGGCACATGAGCAGCAGCAAGCAGCACATAGCCATGAAACAGTTAAATTTTCCTTGCCTTGCTGCTTTCACATACAGACTTGATCCACACAGGTTTCCTACCTTTATGGTGTGTGTGTGTGTGTGTGTGTGTGTGTGTGTGTGTGTGTGTGTGTGTGTGTGTGTGTGTGTGTGTGTGTGTGTGTGTGTGTGTGTGTGTGTGTGTGTGTGTGTGTGTGTGTGTGTGTGTGTGTGTTTGCTGCAAAGTTGACCACCGAGCACCTTTTGCAGCAGTTTCTGATCTTCTTCCTCTCTTCCCTCGCCCCCCAACCACAAAGCAGAGCTGTCTTTCTTTGGGTAAGCCCACACAAATTCTGCCCCACCTTTAGTTGTGGTGAGGTCACTGTCCTGAGTCAGGTGCTGTATCCCTGCCTAATAACTGCATTCACATCTATAACCAAGCTTGGCATGCAATCAATCATATGTCAGGATTTAAGATCACCCTCAACTGGTTTTCTGGTTTCACTGGAATGGGAAGAAAGAACCAGTGATCCATGAAATCTTAGAATAAAGGACAGACCCAGTTTTATGAGGTAAGGCGAGGAAGAGACAATTAACTGTGAGAAGACGTCAATGGCTGGTGCTGCTAAATGCAAATAGAGTTTCCTGAATAATTTGGGAGCCATTGGCTTAAAACTACTGTTTGATCTTAGCCCACAGGAGAACTTACTCCAGAACTCATACTCTAATATTAAATAATGATGACGATGCACATAGATACACATAGTAAATCACATTTCTGCACCAGGAACAAGATTAAAAATAGTTCAGTTTTGCTGTTTCAACTTATCTTATTGAGATAGCCAACCCAAGACTAACCCCAACAGCAATATTTCACTTGTAAACCATATTACCCCACTGCTTAATTCTTCTGAGCAAGTGGTATTTTGATATATACAGACACCAAATCTTTGAATGCTTCAGTAAAATCACACACTGAAAAATGTGTGCAAGTGTGTAGGCTGGAGAAAGGAACATAATAGTAACTCTGCCAAATGTTAGTAACATTTTGGATTATCAGATGCATAAAACAGATGTGTCCAGGGGAGTGATTTAATCAGCATTATAGCCAAAGGGGGAGAAAAGCTGTTTCTTGCATAATTGTACCCCAACAGCCTCTCTTTTCAGGCCTACATTTTGATAATTTAGCTCAATGCAGATGGAAAACATTTAATAAATTAAAGCTTCTCAGGTGGGGAATCGAATGAAAATATAGCTTCAGGAAAACCTGCAAGCTGTGAACCTAACAGAAGAGTTCACCATGAAAATGGGAAGTAGTTCTCTTCATGCTGAAGTTACTATAGCAATCTAATACTGTTGCACTCAATTTCTAGCTAGCTGCTGACCAGTACATGGGACAAAATCATAATATGTTTCCCCCACTTGAGGTAAAACTGACAATGAACTCCAAAGAAAAGCATTAGGCTGGCCTCTAAGCTTCAGAAGTCGGTGCATACAGGTAGTGGGAAGCATAATTTAAAGCTAGTAAAACAGTCACTGTACTTAACCATTGCATCCCCATTTTATCTTAAGAATCCTTGCAGACAGTATCAATGTCAAAATCTGTATTCCAGAACAACCTGCTTCTACAAGTGACTGCCTTATTAAATTACATATCTGCACTGCTTTGGCCGAAATCAACCAATATATCAAACTATTATTGAAAAGAACATTTTCACCTCTGCTCCAGAGCAAATAGGGAAGTTTGCACAGCAGCGGTTAGACTGCATCTGAGAAGCTAAGACTGCTTTAAAATGATATCTAAAGTGAATTACAGTAAGATTACAGTATAGTCCATTTCAATTCTTTATATAAATGCCTTGTAGTACATATTGCCAGAAACCACTTCAAAAAGCGGAGCTATCATAAGGTCAAATGGGAAGAAAGATTTTATTTGTGAGCTGAGATTCAGATAGCAGTAGTGGCTGGGAGGAACAGGCTGTGGAAATGAGTCAGAATTCCAAATAGTTGGGGGCAACACACAAGCATGGGGAACTTTGCCCTTCCCCAAAAGTGTGAAGTCATGGGAAGTGCAACAGAGATTGGCAGGATTTTCACAGACTAGATCCTTATGCTATTCATGCTCAACACACTCAGAAATGGTAACATACCAACTGCAAAATCAACACTTATGCTGTTGTGTTGATGGTGTCAGAAAATTCCCCACAACAATTGTAATTACTATCTAGATTTGTAATGAATCATTTTAGCCCCAGAACACACCATTACATTTAGCTTTTCTAAATGTTTCCTGCATAGTAAATAATGAGAAAATATGAAAAATATATAACAAATCACTTATTATTCAAATATCTCCTTTTCTCTTCTTAAAATTCAGATCCTTTTCTCAAACCAGCTCTTCTAATATAGCTAAAACCTACTCCCAGCATTTATACATTGAGATAGGGGATAAAATCAACCCCCAATCATGACACTGCAATCAGACCAGAAGAACTGTATCTATGTGAACATACAGTTTTTATTTAAATTCTTCAGTGCCTAGTCCTGCTTCTAGGTAAATCACAGTAATTGAAACAAGTAGTATTTCATACTTTTAACAATCTATAATATAATATATTTTATTGAGCTACCTAAACAATATTACTAGATCTAACCTAACCACAATGACAATAACCCCTATACCAAGAGCATGATCTCAGCCCAATCAGCCCATTCATTTCCAAATGCCCAAGGAAAAAGTTTTGCCAGAAGCTGACAAACCAATATTCATAGAGAGAGACAGAGAGCTGAGCTCTCAAGGTATTAATTTATTCATTATACAATATGGATTTTCCCCCCCGAAAGCTTAGAAATGGGAAAGCAAATTGTGGGATTTGAAAAAAACAGAGAGCTTGCCATAAATGTTTCACAGTGGTGGATTTGTGTGGATAGGTGAAATCCAGTTTTGTGCTAAATGGCTGACCAGTTAAAGGAGCACTGCCAACGTAAAAAGAACATACTGCAAACACATTTTCCCCCATGTTAATAATACCACCTTCAATTTAAAACTTACTAAAGCTGAAGTTCACAGTGTCCCTTTAAACATTCTATTGCATTGCTATTGGTTTGTTTGAATGTTAACAAGGCCCTCCGGGCCAAATTCAATAAAAACGTCCATCTAGAACCTTTGCACAGCAATACACATTTTTCCCAAACTAGATTTCTTGCCTTGCACAAGCTCGTTCAGCTCAGAGAAAGCAGTTTTTCAACCTGGCCCTACAGTCTGCATGCATGCTACAGACACACATGCTACACACACACGAATGAATTACCTGTACAAAAACTACTTTAAAAGGGAAAACTTTCCAGAACTCTACATTTTAATAAAATAATAAATCTAAATATACATCTGCTACTCTTGATTATTTTTAATTTTTCTTTGTTTACTATGTTTGTTGCTAAAACAGTATATTTTGTTCACATTTACTTTTCCACCATCATGTATATTCTTGTTCTATGTATTTTAACGTTCTCTGTATTTTATTTTATCTGTATCAACTTGTTTGTTCTGAGAGTACTTGTGCATTTGGCTTTGATGACATATTTTAGGTTTCAATACCAATAAAATTCTGCATTTGTTTACTAACATGAGCAGTACCCTCTTGATAGTGATCTTGCATAGAACATTCAATCTAAATCTACACTAGCCCTAGGCAGTTATGCTAAAACCTTTTATATGAGTAACTAATCAAATACTCTTTTTTCCACAGAACCTTTTAACAGGACTTATATATTTAGAAGTTTCTGCACTTCCATTGCAAGGGTAACTGAATGAGTTAGTTGTAATAGCTGTTTTCTTAGACTGCCAGGGCACCTTGCCCTATAGCTATATATATATGAGAGAGAGAGAGAGAGAGTGTGTTAAGTAAATAAATAAATAAATAACTAAACTCCACACCAAGAATTGAGCTGACATCCCACTGCTTTGACTGAGATACTGCAGCATAGTATTACGGGAATACTGCATTTATATCTATCTTTGAGTGTGATCTAAAGGTCCTGGTCTTTGGTGAAAGTTAATGATGCTGAAGCACTCTTAGAAAAAAGACGAAGTAAGGACACCAGTGTTTTAGCAAACTGCCTTTTAAACAAGGGGCGGGGGGATAGATTAAAATGGACAAATCTGCAGTCCATGCATAGAACACCACAGCCAGCACAAGTTTTTAAACACCCAAATGGTAGGGATCACACTGAGAAAAGGAGTAAATAGACAACTTACTTCTCATTTAAAAAATTACAGCTAATGCTCATTCGTGAGAGGTGCTACTGGTCCTTTTCTCATCATGCTATTTCCTCCCCACCAGCTTAGTAGCTTAGGGCTTGATCCTCACCATTAGAGTTAACAGACATTTTTCCATGGACTTGAATGGAAGTAGGATGAAATCCCTAAATCCTACTGTCACCAAGCTGCTATTCTCCTCTGCCTGACATACCACCTACATCAGATGCAAGGCAAGGGAGGAACTCAGGATTTCCAGCTGTGATGGTTTGCGTGTGAATAATGGTTGAATGGCAAGAGGCAACACTGTTGCAATATTAAAGTTTTCACCTTCCCACTCCACCCACCTACTGCCACAGCAAGGCGCTATGGGGTAGGAAGCGAGGAGAATTCAAAGGGTGAAATCCTGACCCCATTGATCTCAAAGGGAGTTTTGCCACTGACTTCAATGGAGCCAAGACTTCACCCTAAATGTTTTCATAGAGTTAACATGTCTGCACAGAAATGCTTGATAGTTCTTGCTCTCTGTAAACAGAGGAACCCTATTTTAAAGCACAAGGAGAACCAGTACATCCTAACATCTGAAAATACATTATCTACCTCCTGTGCATTGGTAAAACTAAATTCAGTTCCCTCTGTCTTGTGGTTTATGGTACTTGGCTGATCATGTATATTGCTGGCTTATTGTCTACAGTGTAATTTGTGTCTATGACAGAATAAAATAAATTTAATATTTTATTTGATTTTCAAAAAAATCTCACCTTTCAGAGGTATGATTTTCAGGAAGTCCATTTATGGTCATGAATATAAACCATCAATTTACTTGAGGGAGAGAACTGAAAGTTCAGTTTAGTATGAGACAGATCACAATATACTGAATACGGCATCTCTTAGAGATATTATTCTCCCCCCTAGTTCGCAGATAAATTTGCTCTCCCTCTCATCTTACAAATTATAGGGCCATCTTCTGACTTTTAATTTATCATCATTATGGTTTATTATTATTTTTAAAAGGAGACAAGAATGCCAAACATGCTTTGCGCACCACAGAGATTGCACTGTATTGGAATTTAGCCCTACCCAGCATGCAGATGGTGTTAGCAGAACACCTGTACATCTGTCTCTTAGAATGAAAAATAATAAGCTAAATTATATCTCCCCCTCTTAAAATCTCATGTTCAGTTTACTCAACACTCCCCACACAACATGTAGAGAAGACACATTAGATTTAAAGCAGCGTACACACATCTTTGAGCAATTCATATTCCCTCCTCCCAACAAGACCAGCTAATTTGCTGGAAATAACTTGTGAAGCATTTGCCTTCTGATATAACTTATAACTCTGAAAAGAAAGATAATTCACTAACCCCTTCTCCTAGAAGCTGAAGCGAGCAGCATGGCAATTCAAAGTCCAGAAACAAATAAACAAAACAAAACAAAACAAAAAGATATTCCAACTGCTTCCAAGCTGCTCACACACACAGTGAGGCTCAGTCTTAAACCATGCACTGTGATGCTGGGTTTTCTTACTGGATAAGGTCATTAACTACATTTGAATAAACAAGGTCAAGCAAGACATAAAATGTATTGCATCTGCACACCATTAAGCTGCAGCTGCTTTTTAGGAGCATCACTTCATTTCCTATTACACAATATGAGGGTGGGGGAGAAAGTACATAACATTATAGATTGTGAGGGGGTCACATGCCTTACTCCCCATTCCCATTTTCTGTTGCATGAAAAAAAGTCACCTGAGTTCCATCCGCAATGTTCTCTCTTTAAAGGAAAGGTAATATGGAAGGCAAGAAGAAATTCTCAGGATGGGACAATTTGGGGGCCTTGGGTTCAGGTACCTGAAAGTCAGGGCTCTAAAGAGTCCTTGAGAAAGGAACTTCAAGGACTGGGAAGGAGACCTTTCTGTCTCCAAATTATCTAGCAGGCTTCCTGTCAGACCCTAATCTGCAACAAAGGAACATGAGTTAAGTGCTACCGCTATATCTCAAGGCAGCCCTTCTCTGCTTACCATTTTAATAGCAATTTATTCCAAAGAAACTATTCTGTAATAATATATTTGATGGAACAATATTAAACACTGTGACATTACACTCCATATTCTTTATGGAAATATGCTTATGATATGAATATGGCATAACTGAGATATATGTTATGCAAGATGGATCTTGTAAGGTATCATCGGAAAGGTTTTAATTTACTGACTGTGATGATCCAATTTGTATGCATATATCATTTCTGTATCTAAAGTTAGGAATATTGACTATGTAACAATTACAACTGTGTGTGTATTTGGGAGACACCCACCAAACAACAGGTCATCAGGCTTGATGGGCCATTAGGAAGAAACAATAAGACTTTGAAGATACTAATCTCTCTCCTTCCTCCTAGCAGTGACACTACTAGGTCAGGTGGTCCTGTCACCAGGTACTAAACATCAGCTTGGACTTCTAGTAATTTTCCACTAAAAGGAGGGGGAGGTCAAGACTTGGAAACAAAAGATTCCCGCCTTATGTAAATTTTATTTAAGGCTGGGGAATAAGGCAAACAGGGATCTTCTCCATTGCCTTCCTGCCCAAGAAGAAAGACTGCTGAAAATACCTGAAGAGACAAAGGAACTAAGCTGAGGGAAAGGCAAGGGCTGAGTTCAGACTAAGACTGGAGTCTAGTCTGTAAAGAGAAATAACTGGAAATCTAAGCTACAGAAACTCTGCAACTTGCCTAAAACATCATTTAGGGTGAGAAATTACTTCTTGAAACCAGTCTCTGTAAGACCTTAAGCTTAGTATGCATGTTTTGTTTTATTTGCTTAGTAATCTGCTTTGTTCTGTTTGTTATCCCTTATAATAACTTAAAATCGGTCTTTTATAGTTAATAAACTTGTTTTGTTTATTATTAAACCCAGTTTGTGCAATCTCTAACTGTGGGGGGGGGGTGGCAAGAAGTTGTGCACATCTTCCTCCACATTGAGGGAGGGGTCGAATTTATGAGCTTACGTTGTAAAGATTTCTCTACAGTGCAGGACATTATTATTTTGGGTATACTTTCCAGAGGGGAGCTGCACTTGAGTGCTGGGGGAGTTCCTAGCTGAGTCTTCTCATAGACAGCGGTTTGCAGACTCTGTGATTCTATAGCTGGTGCGTCCCTACCTGTGTGTGTGTGTGCTGCCAGAGGCAGGAGAGCATAATTCAGCAAAACAGGGAGAGGGAGCTCAGGCTACTGGAGCAGGCAGGCTCAGTGAAATCCCAGTACATCAGGTGGCATCCCAGATGGGGGGTTAAACCCGTCACAAACACCATATAAACAAACATTTAGGACAGAAGTAAGGAAAGGTAGTATTGTCAAGGAGGCAATAGTGTGTGTCTAGTAATTAAAACAAGAAACTGGGAATCAGGTAGACTGGTTTGATGCATTGCTTTGGGCAAGTCATGGTCTCATTTTCCCCATCTCGAAAATGGGGATAATTATACACATTTGCAAACCCTCAAAAGCAAGGTAATATATTAAAGCAAAATGTAATTAATAATATTAGCAATATCCTAAAATAAACTGTCAGAAAACTGAAATACTAGCTCTAAAACAATCTTGTTTTATATTATTTTAGAGAAATCAACAAATAAATTTAGGAGAATTTCATGGAAATATATAAGCCTCCGAGATAATAACAAAACCTTGTCTACATGGAGACGTGGCTAAATGTAATCTCAGTTCCCCTTTATAATAACTGTAGCTTTTACTGTAATAGCCAATGGTTGTATTGCCAATATGAAAAGTAAAGATGAGTGTGCAGACATTCCTCAAATGCACTAACAAACTTTTCTGCTTTAACAGTTAATTGGAATTCTACTTATAGCATTAGTATATGATAGTGCAATGCAGTCAAAATACTTGTTCTGCAGAACCCAAATCATTATGCTATTTACCCATAAAGATGACAAAATGGTTTGTTTTCTTCTGATTATTTTTGAGGTTGATTTCCCCCCCCTTCCCCAAAATCCATTATTGCTGCTTACCGAACACTTTTTAAGTTGATATTGGAAATGGGTGTTGAATTGTCAGTGCGTGAATGGCCAATTCCTTTTGTAAAACGTACATTTAAAAAGGCACTTAAGTGCAAGTCTTGAAGGTGCATCTTCACTGACTGAACAGCCTGCACCAGAACAGGGGGTTAGCTTGTAATTGCTCTGAACGCTAGGAAAGGCTCATACTTCCCACACAGAAGTTCTTGTTGAATTTTTTTTTTTTACGTAACAGGAAAATTAAAATATGAATCTAGGCCAGTCAAGATGTCCTACATGGTGATCTCTTTTTATGTTCGGCTCAATATTTAGGCTTTTAAAAAAAAACAACCTACCGGTACTTAAATTTTGAATGTCTTAGTTCATAGATACATTTTTTGCCATCAAGCAGCCAGATGTAACCCCACGTTCTCACATACAAATGCTGCCCTCTCTCAACACACCCAATAGGCATATACACCTTTTTATAAAAAGTAGCATAAATTATTGTAGCATTGTATAAATGTTGGCTAGAGCAAAACATTGTCTATGTAGAACACTTAAACCCCTTATGTGGTGTCTTAATGTATCTACTCTTTTTTAGTTATCAATAATTAGAACCTCTGATTTTCTGTTGTGATACGGAATGACTCATCAGGAAAAACAATATTTAGCTGTCCCTTTTTAGAAACATACTCTGGCTGGATGACAAAATACCTCACAAAATTCTCACTTACAATCCCAGTGTAAGCATAAATTCTTTTGCCATTTTTGCTTCTGAATAGATTAGAATCTATTGAGACAAATTCAAGAAACAAAAGTTCTCTGAGTTGTGATAATTTGATGCTTTGCTTTTAATTAAAACTCCTGCTATCAATTAGGGCATTTAGCCATAGTTCTTATTGTACAAAGACATCAGCTCTCAGCTTTCAAATATTTAAATATTAGTCTTTCTGAAATGATGGTTCTGCAATTTTCATTCTAATTTTGGCCCCTTTGGCAGGGTGCATATTCTTGGTCCACACCCTCAAAAGTACCTGAAGAAGTATTAAGCAACTCTCATGCACTGCACCAAGGTAACTTTAGAGCACAGCAACCTTCTGCTTTACTTACAGTAAATCATATCCTTTCTTAGGGTTTGCCCACACATGACAGTTTATTCAGAATACAGGAGGGTTTGAACTGAAAGTGGATTAACTATTCCTGATTAACTTCATATGTAGATTAAGGTAATTTGGAGTAAGGCACTCTTATTCAAGACTAAGAGCATCCACACTTGAAGTTAATCAGGAATAGCTATTCTGGAATAATTTTCCATGTAGACAAGTCGTCAGTATTATCCCATCCACATGAGTGAGAAACATTTTAAAGAAACTTCTGCAGTAGTTCAATTAAGCACTATAAACTGATGATACTATTATGATACATTCCTGTCTCATTCGAGGTTTTAGGGATTTGTTGTTGGGTTTTGGTTTTTTTTTTTTTGTTTGTTTTTTATATGCGGGGGCACAAGGGGTATTTGGCATTTGCACCTATATTTTACAGTTAGAAATAGGAGATCATAGGACTGAATAATTCAGGAAGCCAATTACCACAGCTCAGGGCCTTCTGGTCTACATCTAAAATGGTTAATAATTATTAATTTCCTGTGATTTTTCTTATCTTTATAAAAGCTGCTCCCATTCTGGGCGTGTACTTATAGCCACGGAAGCATCCAAAATAAGATGCTGTTTTGCCAGCACTCTCAAACTGGTCAAACAGCCTAATGCATGTGCAGCATGTCATGCAATGATTGTATTAGTTTGTCCTAGATTTAAACATTTCAACTTTCAGTGATATAGATCATGGTGTCTAACTTTCCACTCTACTCCCTACTGTTTTCTTCCTTTGCCAGTTCTCTCATGAGCTCCAGCCTTCTATATTCTCGCTCTGAGCAGCTTCCTCATTTCCTTCTTCGATACTGAAGAGGTCTAATACATAGCTCTATTTTCACTAGTGTATTGAATAATTGTACCATGTACACACATTGTGAAGGGTTGGGTCACAGAAACACCCTTGGGACTGCCAGCTGATGTGCTGAGACTACCTCTGAGCCCGCTTTCCCTGCCAGCTTGGGACTCCAATACCCTGTCTTGTTGAGCCAGACATGTTAGCCTGCTGCAAACATAGACCCAGGTCTGAACCACGTTCCCCAAACGCTGCAGACTTAACTGAAAACAGCTTAAGAAGTGCTCCTGTCTCCAGCACCGATACCCAGTTCCCAATGGGATCCAAACCCCAAATAAATCTGTTTTACTCTGTATACAGCTTATACAGGGTAAACTCAAATTGTTCGCCCTCTATAACACAGATAGAGAGATATGCACAGCTGTTTGCTCCCCCAGGTATTAATTACTTGCTCTGGGTTAATTAATAAGTAAAAAGTGATTTTATTAAACATAAAAAGTAGGATTTAAGTGGTTCCAAGTAATAACAGACAGAATAAAGTAAATTACCAAGCAAAATAAAACAAAAACACGCAAGTCTAAGCCTAATACAGGAGGAAACTAAATGCAGGTAAATCTCACCCTCAGAGATGTTCCAATAAGCTTCTTTTACAGACTCCTTCCTAGTCTGGGTCCAGCAATCACTCACACCCCCATAGTTACTGTCCTTTGTTCCAGTTTCTTTCAGGCATCTCTTTGGGGTGGAGAAGCTATCTTTTGAGCCAGCTGAAGACAAAATGGAGGGGTTTCCAGGACCTTATATAGTCTCTCTCCTGTGGGTGGATACCCCTTTGTTCTCCTGTGTAAAATCCCCTCAACAAGATGGAGTTTGTAGTCACCTGGGCAAGTCACATATCTATGAATTATTCAGCTTTTTGCAGGCTGACGCCATTGTTTACATGTTAGTTTGAACGTTCCCAGGAAAGCTCAGATATGGATTGGCATCTCCCAAAGTCCATTGTCAGTTAAGTGTTTCTTGATTGGGCACTTACTGAGAATAGTCCTTTCTCAAGAAGCTGACCAAATGCTTCACTAAGGCTACTTAGAATCAAACAAGTACATAGCCACTATTCATAACTTCAAATCCAAAAATGATACACACATACAGACAGCATAATCATAACCAGCAAACCACAACCTTCCCATAGACACCCCACTTGACCTCCTCTATTTAAGAACTGGTGCAACCATAGGACCCTAGTTGCAACAATGATCTATACGGTCACAGTTTATGTCAATAACGTCACACACATCTTTTATAATGTAGGTTAGAATGACCCAGAAGCAGGTAGCCAAAACTCTTATGTAAAAAGATATATTTGGATCTAATTACAGGAGCATGTAAAGATCATGCAGTACCCAATTCAAAACAAGTGAAGCAGTGCCTGCCCTGTAAAGTGTTAATCAGTCTAAACTTCTAAGTCTATTTCTAGCTGTCATTAAGCAAACACCTCATATGTTATGTTAGTGGAATAATATTTATCTTATAAAAACAAAGCCCTACACAGTATAAGAAACAAGGTGAAATTTTTGGAAACACCTTAGTGACTTAGGAGCACAAGTCTTTCAAGGGGACTTGTACATCTAAATACTTTTACAAATCTTATCCTTCGTTTTCTGGTGTAAATTGAAAAAAATAGAAAGCCTCAGGGAAAATCAGTTTCCCCTACAAGGCTTTCCCCTATAGTATAAGAATATTAGCACTCTGCTCTCCCTAGTTTTCTAATGTTTCTTTTTAATTTCTCAGCAAGAAGTCATGTCAGCAATAATAAAGGCAAGATTAATGCTGAAAAATATGTAACACTCCCTAGCTATAACACACAAAATGACCATTCCAAATATCTTCTTTTTTGTTTTACTGAAACTGCCAAACTTGCCTGATCATAAAACCAAGTACAAAAAGAGAAAGAAAGATTTAGAATTTAGATTTAGATTGACAAGAATGAAGAGCAAACTGTCTTGGATACTGACTTTATCCAAAGGTTTAACAACACTATAGAGCAGGCTTGCACAACTCGTAAAGCGGCGAGGGCCATATTACTCCAAAGAAAACAGCTGAGGGCCGAAACCCCCCGGCCCCGCGGAAACACACCCCCCAGCACCGCCCAGCCCCGCGTAAACAAACCCTCCTTCCCCAGCACCGCCCCGCTGAAACAGCTAAGGTTTGGGGGGGAGGGTGTGTGATACTTTATTAAGAATTTTTCAATTAAATCAAACAATTTTTTAAATTATTTTAATTTTTTTTATTAATCATGGAAAAATTAAAAACATCTGTTCCGTTGAAAGAAAACATTTGTACTTTTCATAATTACCTTGCAAATTTAATGAGAAATATTACATCTCTTTTCGGCAACAAGCTTGTCGCATTTGGGGGTCATATTTGAAGTGGATATTTTCATAATGTCTTCCAAATGGTCGTCAGTCAGAGAAGAACGTTGCTTGTTTTTATTCATGTTCATGATGGAAAATGTTTGTTCACGTATGTAAGTGCGTCCAAAAATGCTGAACGTTTTCAGTGCAACTTCATTGTCCAGACTTTTGTAGAAGTCCCGCAAGCTGCTTTCTCTGTGCTTATTTCGGTAAACTGCTGAACACTGAAGTTCAATAACCTCCAACTGCAAATCTAGTGGCACTTCCTCTGGATCCACAGAAAAGGGATCTTCAATCAGCTTCAACTGGACGTCTTCTTCTTTAGACAAAGTAAGTCTTCTGTCAAATTCTTCAATCAAAAGAATGATGTGCTTTGCGTATTTTTCTCCTAACTCGGCGTGTTTGTGCTGAGGGATACGCTGTGCACAAGTGGGAAAGTGACACATTTCACCTTTTGACAGCTGACTTCTGAAAAGTTTCAATTTCATTTTGAAAGCTTTCACTGCTGCACACATTTGAAATATAAGTTGATTTTTTCCCTGAAGTTGAATGTTGAGATCATTCAGGTGTGCTGAATATCACAAAAGAAAAAGAGATCTTGATTCCAGGACTCATTTTCAAGCTCTGGGAATTTTATTGGCCCATTTTCTAGGAATTTTGCTACCTCCTCTTTCAAAGCAACAAAACGCTGGAGCACTCTTCCTCGACTCAACCACCTCACTTCTGTATAGTAGATTAAGTCATTGCACTCGGTGTCTACCCCTTCAAGAAAGGCTCGAAATGTCCTATGTTTTAGTCCTCTAGAACGGATGTAGTTTACAATGGAAACTACCACTGACATTACATGCTCAAATTTTAAGACTTTGCTACACAAAACCTGCTGATGCATAATGCAGTGATGTTTGGTTATTTCTCTCCCGATAAATTCTTCAAGAAGAGTAACTGCTCCAACATTTTTTTGGCACATAGCTGGAGCACCATCAGTACAAATGGCCAAGTTTGTGAAATCTAATCCCGATTTATCATTCGTGCACTTTATCACTTCACTGGAGATTTCTTTTCCGGTTGTGCGACCCGTCATGGAGCACATGCCAGCAAGTTCTTCAGTAATTTCAAAGTTTTTATCAATACCTCTAATAAAAATAAGAAGTTGAGCGGTATTTTTTAAATCGGTGCTTTCATCCATAGCTAGGGAGTAAAAGCAGAATTCACTGACTCTCTGCTTTAACTGATCACTTAAATTGGTAGAAATGTCAGCTATTCTTCTCCGTACAGTCATGCGTGATAGACTGACATTCTCAAATATTCCCCTCTTTTCTGGACATAACTCAGATACAGCAATCAACATACACTTTTTTAATAACTCGCCTTCTGTCAAGCATTTCCCAGCAGCAGCAATTTCCTTAGAAATTTTAAAGCTTACTTTAGTAACTGTATCGTTCTCAGTGCTCACTTTATTGAAAATTTGCTGTTCTCTACTAAGGTTTTTCGCTAAACTGGCTGCTTTAATTATTTTTTCATTTGGGCTCAATTTGGCGAGATTGGGATGCTTAGTTTCAAAGTGCCACCGAAGGTTGTATTCTTTCGGAACGGCTAACGTTTCGCGACACACGAGGCACAGTATTTTGTCTTTGGAAATAGTATATAAGTATTTATTCGTCCATTCAGTGTTGAAAACTCTGTGCTCTGATTCCATTTTTCTCTTTTTCTTTTCACTCATGGTATCCATTATGAAACTCAAGATTTTGTTGAATAAATTCACACACAAGGGAAACACTCACAGTCACACACAAAGAGAAGAGATATCTCACGGCGCATGGCACGCTAGCAAGGCACTGACGGTGTGTGGAAGCCTGTAGGTCCAGGGGTCACTATATTACTGCACACAGCAGTCAATCAATGCAGTTGTAGATAAATCTCTGCATTATGCATTTTTGTATAACTTTTATATGACTTTGTATTGAACCTTGGTACTATGTTATAGCGGGCTCCTAAGATAGTATAATTAAGGTAAAAGAAAAATTTCTTCTGTGCAAATTTTTGAAGCAGAGTTCAAATTTCTGTGCCATGAGGCAAATGCGCCCAAGTGAGTAAAATGCTTATACATTTAAAAAAAGTTTTAATTTGCAATTTGTGTCAATTTATATGGGGTTTCAGATAAACATCATAAGTAAAAAAAGAAAAACAAAAGTTTGTGTTTTAAATTGAAAATTTTCCTAAAAAATATCAATAAATGATTATCAGCCAAGAATAAGATATGTAATTACAAATGCATTTTAATTTCCTTATTGGTCGAAATGTCAAAGACGACTAAACTAACCTTACTGTTTTTCCCTGCGATCTTTTTCATTTGCCCATTCAATATAAACTCTGTCCATATCTATCAGTCCTCAATCCAGCTGGTAACTCTTAATACACATCAGCACCCCACATAGAACCCCCCACTCGCTAGTTTCCCAATACACACAGATTTCTCCTCCCTCCCTCCCAGTGCCCTTCCCCACAGCCCCACCACCACAACTAAACAATGCCCCACACAGACCCCCAGTGCCCTGACACACACAGATCTCCCTCACTGCCCAGCACCCCCCAACAGGCCCCCACTGCCTAGCACCCCAAAACACACAAACCTCCCCCACTGCCCAGCGCCCTCCACACCCTCACAGCCCAGCACCCCCCGCACATCTCCCAGACACTCACTCCACCACATCCTTCCCCCTTCCCTGGCCGCACTCACCAGCCCTGCTGGGAGGTCTCTGGCTCCTAGGGTGAGAGTGGCAAGGGGAGTCTCCAGTGGTGAGCGGGAGCCGGTTCGCACCGGTTCGCGGGAACCAGTTGTTAAATTTAGAAGCCCTTTTAGAACCAGTTGTCCTGCGCGGGACAACCAGTTCTAAAAGGGCTTCTAAATTTAACAACCAGTAAGTTGAAATGACCAGGACCGTAGCTGGGGGGGGAGCAGAGGGAGCGGCTGCTCCCCCTGAGCACATTATCCAAAAGTGGTGCCTTAGGAGCCGACCCCATGGGTGCTCCAGCTCTCCGCCCCGCTCCCCGGCCCCAGCTCACCTCCGCTCCGCCTCCGCCTCTGAACACTCTGCCCCGCTTCTCCCCCTCTCCCCCCCCGCTTCCCGCGAATCAGCTGTTCGTGCGGGAAGCCTGGGAGGGCAGAGAAGCAAGCGGTGGCTTCGCGCTCAAGCCCAGGGAGGCGGAGACGGAGTGGAGGTGAGCTGGGGTGGGGGGAGCCGCCCGCACCACAGCAGGTAACCCGGGGGGAGGGGCGCGGAGGGGAACCGCTCCCTGCCCCAGCTCACCTCTGCTCCACCTCCCTGGGCCTGAGCGCGAAGCCGCCGCTTGCTTCTCAGCCCTCCCAGGCTTCCTGCGCGAACAGCTGATTCGCGGGAAGCGGGGGGGCTGCAAGCTCAGCCTGACCCGGTGCTCCAGGCACTGCACGGTGGCGGCGTGGCCCGGCTCCAGCCGAGCGGCGTGGCTGTAGCGCCGCCAGCCACCTCCAGGCAGCGCGGTAAGGGAGCAGGGAGGGGGT
This sequence comes from Terrapene triunguis, assembly GCF_002925995.2. Classification (NCBI taxonomy): domain Eukaryota; kingdom Metazoa; phylum Chordata; order Testudines; family Emydidae; genus Terrapene; species Terrapene triunguis. Next base: position 6,136,362 of record NW_020664583.1, read on the forward strand.
GTTGGATAGAGGGCAGGGGATTTCAGGGGGGTGGTGGGGGGGTGGATAGGGGTCGTGGCGGTCAGATGGCAGGGAACAGGGGGATTGAATGGGGGCAAGGGTCCCGGGGGGCAGTCAGGAAGGAGCAGGGGTTGGATGGGGCGGTGGGAGGCAGTCAGGGGCAGGGGTTCCAAGGGTGGCCAGGGGACAGGGAGAAGGGGTGGTTGGACAGGGAATCAGGAGAGGAGTTGGATGGGGCGGCGGAGGGCAGTCAGGGAACAGGGAAGGGGGTGGATGGGGCAGGGGTCCCGGGGGGGGCATCAAGGAACATGGGGGGTTGGATGGGGCAGGAGTCCTGGGGGGAGGGGTGGGCCAAAAAGCGCTCAGGACGGGGGCGGGGGCTGAGCCCCGTGCCCCGCGGGGGGGGTGAGGGCTCCGTGCCCGTGTCCCACTTGGGGCAGTGGGGAGGGGCAGCGACGCGCGAGGGCTCCGTGTCCTGCTTGAGGCCTGGGGGCTCCGTGTCCCGCTTGGGGCGTGGGGGCGCCGCGCGCCGGTGGGGGGGGGGGGGGGAGGCGCGGCGGCGCGCGAGGGCTCCCTGCCCGTGTCCCGCTTGGGGCAGGGGGGCCGGTTTCGCGCGCCGCGGCCGCTCGGGATCTCCCCCTCCCTCCCAGGCTTGCAAGTCTGGGAGGGAAGGGGAGCAGCGGCGCGCGAAACGGCCGCTCGGGATCTCCCCCGCCCTCCCAGGTTTGAGAGCCTGGGTGGGAGGGGGAGACTCCGAGCGGCCGCGGCGCGGGCGCCGCTCCTCCCCCTCCCTCCCAGGCTCTCAAGTCTGAGAGGGAGGGGGAGCAGCAGCGCGCGAAATGGCCGCTCGGGATCTCCCCCGCCCTCCCAGGTTTGAGAGCCTGGGAGGGAGGGGGAGACTCCGAGTGGCTGCGGCGTGGGCGCTGCTTCTCCCACTCCCTCCCAGGCTCTGAGGGAGGGGGAGCAGTGGCGTGCGAAACAGCTGTTTCGCGCGCCGGGGCCGCTCGGGATCTCCCCCTCCCTCCCAGGTTTGAGAGCCTGGGAGGGAGGGGGAGACCCCGAGCAGCCGCGGCGCGCGAAACAGCTGATACCCGCGCCGCTGCTCCCCCTCCCTCCCAGGCTTGAGAGTGAGCCCCTGCGGGCCGCACAGTGAGCCCCGGCGGGCCGCATGTTGTGCAGGCCTGCTATAGATTAACACTCTCTCTGTGTTAATTATAGGATGATTTCACTAATTCACAACTGAGAGACAAAGAAGGAGGTAAAAAAGCACAAGGATATTACATCTATTTTCTCCATTTGTTTTGATAATTGCCGTTTAGTTTTAATTATTTATCAGAGTTCTCATAGCATGCTAGCATGCTGTGTAGTATATTAGAATTTTCGTAACAGCACATCATTGCTACAGTAAATCTTTGAGAAGAGACTATATGCTTGTGTGTGATAACTTTAAAAATTCTATGGTATTTACAGTGCAAACTATGATTATTTTTCATACTCCTTAGTGAGACAAAGATAGGCCTCAGTCTTGTTAAATGAACCATCAAAACATATTTAGAAAAGTTCACTTTGCTCACTCTCAGCCCAGAACATTGCAAGCTTTTGACAATCAGATTTCTATGCATTATCCCTGTTTGTGTCAAGTCATATGCTGTCATAGTACTACTCTCTAATCTGCAGCAATCTTGCATGTGAACCAGCGATGTGTGTGGACCAAGATAAATGTTTCCTAACACACTTCCCTGATGCCACTTTGAACCCAGACTGGAATAGTGTTGACCACTATATATAAAGCATTCAGATTTTGAAGAGATTTCTGTTCATAAATCCATCAGATTCGTACAAATTTTGTTGCTTTACAAAGTTTTGTTACTTAAGAGAACAATCATTAATGGTATGTCCAAACGAGAACTCTGTGATCACACATATCACACCACATTTTATCTTTAGTAACCATACAGTAGGTTTCACACAGATGGTACATATGGTGCAAAAGGACTTCATGTTGAAGCATTTCACTACAATAGAATCATTTTTAGCTTGATTTTTTTAAACTCCCGTTTCCTTGACATTCTTTTAAAATATCTTTTATGTATAACTAGAACATAAAAGGATTACCTGCAGCAGATTCTTTTCCACTAAAAATACTTTTTTCCTTTATTTATTTTTCTGTGCAAATGTAGTGCTTGTCAAAGGTACCAGCCTATTTGAATCTTGGGTAAGTAGGTGGAGCCCACCAAAGAACAAAGTCCTATCTCTCAAGTAAGGGAGGGGCTATACAGCCCAGGATTTAACTAAGTATGGGGGACAAAATGAAAAAAAGCAGGGATGAGGGTGCAGGTCTTGGGGTCAAAACAAAGGATTCAGAGATGGAGAACTCTAGACAATGCCCATTTATATGAATAGTCCAAGAAGTCAGTGAATGCTGCCTAGAGGAACTCTGGCTGAATGAATGCATTGTTGAGAGACTAGAAAAAGACCCCACACTTGTAGAGATATCACCCACCCTCCAGTCCAGATTCCTCTTCCAGTGCCAGAAGGAAGTTGATAAAGAGATATTTGGACTTTATGTGGCCACAGATGGGGAGTGTATAGAGTAACAAGTGCAGGGAGAATTGCCAGATGGGGAGTCCTGGAGAAAGAAGCTTGTATGTCTTATCCATAGAATAGTTACACCACATGTAACAAGAGTACAGTCTTCCTGCCCCATCATTCCCCCATGAATGTGTTTCAACCTGGTCTTTATAGTCTGTTTAGTTCTTTGTTCCTCTCTTGGGAATTCCAACAAGCGTTACTGCTAACTAGGGGACTGATTTTTTAAATGTCAACACTTGTCTAATAGCAACAGATCTGGGCTGAGTCCATCAGCTCCATTTGTGTAGGTCAAACAAACTGCAGGTGGCAAAGCATTTCCAAACTAGATGGGATTTGAACTGGTGATCTGCAGGTGAAAGTGTCCTAATTAGAGTTGTGCAAATATTTTGAAATGAAATTCAAACTGTATTAAACTCTTCTAGTCTTAAGTGTGTGGGTAGAAATGAAACAAACAGAGTTTCATTCCAACCATGACATGAATCTTTTTGCCATCTCCAAATAGGCACAATTATTTTGGAGACAGAGTGGGTCATAGTGCTACGGCTTCTAATTTACTGGAGACACAGTATAAAACCATAGAAGACAGAGACAGATGAGAGCTATCAGTGGTAGGTAATTCAGCTCATCTCTCTGCCAGTGCAGGACTGTTCCCTGAGCATACTTAAAAGTCCACTGTTCAGTCTGAGTTTAAAACATCCCAAGTGATGGGGTTTCTACCACTTCCTCTAGGAATTTATTTACAGCCTGTCAGGAAATGTTCCCCATTTTTCAGCCTAAATGTCCCCTTTCTTAATTGTATCCCATTACCCCTAGTTTTCCTCCATAAACTATATTCATTCCTTCCCAATATATACAAAATTTACAGCATTTAAAATAAAATGGTACAGCACTGACTTTATTAACATGCTGACACACATTCAATTATTTCACTCATATGGTTTTTAGCTTCAGTGGTTAGGACACTAGCCTGGGACTTGGAAGATGCGTGTTCAATTCCTTGCTCCACCACAAACTTCCGGTGTGACCCTGGATAAGTCACTTAACCTCTCTGTACCTCAATTCCAGAACAGCACTTCCTTACCTCACAGGGGTGTTGTCAGCCAAGATACATTAAAGATTGTGAGGTGCTTAAATGCTACCGCAGTGGAGGCTATATAAGTATCTGAGATAGATACATTAGATATGCACCCAAGACTAGTCTTGCATAAAGTGATGGAATTACAAAAGCATAACTTCATACATTAGAAAATTCCACTGAGTACAATTTTTCTGGAACAATGCACTTTCCACAATGTGATTTCATTTGTAGAAAACAAAATATAAGAAAACGTTACAAATGTTGGTACTTGACAAAAATAAAACGTTTACTTTACCTGCATCTTCTAGAAGATATTGCACAGCCATCAATACCTTCCCTTGAGGTTGTAAGTCAAGCTGTGAGAGGAAAGACAAATAGTGAATTATTGGGTTGATAGGATAATTGCAATGATTTCGTTTAATTGATATTTCTCAATAGAATTAGAAAGTGTCATTTAAGTAAAATTACAGGATCACGACTTTGGAAACAGGGATATTTCTCCAAAACCCTTATATTTCATTGCAGTGACAATGCCAACTTTATTTCTTTTTATCTCTTCTTACCTCTTTCATTGCTTTGATGTACCAGTGTCAGACAGACCATGCAGTACAGTCAAAGTGTTGTTGAGCTTTTTATTTTGTTTCTACTGTAATCAAGACAACTGACTGAGTGGTTAGTTTTTTATTTTCTTAATTTTGATTTACACTGATCTTCCTGCTGACATAGTCCACCAGTATGATAAACAGCAGGGGGAGTTAGGGCCAACCCCTGGTGCAGTGTGGTTTAGACTTCAAAGGGACTTGTTTTTCCAAAACATGTTCAGATCACTCTTTTAAGTCATCTGTACAGAGCATGCACCATAGTTATTAAACCTCAGGCTGGTGTGAGCATCCTTCTGGGTCAATAAAACTCCATAAACTATCCTGTTGGTATTCTAACTGCTTTTCTATCCCTTGCCAAATTACAAAGATGGCACCGCGCCCTCTCCTAAAGCTGAACTTTTTTTGTTCAATGAGGGGTTCCATCATTCTCCTATCCCTCGCTTCCAGTATCTTCATCCCATGCAACAACAGCTTTATCCATCAACAGTTTCCATGTTAATTGATGCTTCCCTTCTTATGTATTAGGACCAGCACAGACTGGCATCTGTCTTCAGGAATTCTCTTGTCTTGCCATATGGTTTTAATGACTCTGTTCATCCATTTTATGTCTCTCTCGCCCAAGACTTTCATCAAGCCCACCATCACTTCATCAAGTCCCACTACCTTACCACTCTTCATTTCCTGGATTGCATTTCTGACTTTCTCCTCTGTTATGTCAGGGCCAGGCACCACATAAGGATCACTAGAGAGCTGGATGGTAGAAGGAAATGTAGTGGGAGAATGGAGTTTTTCATCCCTAGGTCACTGGTTAAAATCAGACGATGGTTGTTAATGACCAAAAGTCATTACCATGTGATGAATGTTTGCTGGTCTATATAAAGTTAGTGGTGGACAAGGATTCACACCACAACTCCTATTGGTTGGCGATCTCTGCAGGCAGACCTAAGACAGATCATTGGAGACTGAACTACCTTCTCGTCCCTAGATATGGTCCCTTCAGGTCAGGATTAACGCAATATGGAGGAAGCTTGCACAGCTGCTGCCTGCACTGTACCTGTTGCATGGATAATAGAGGACTTCAGTCTACAATGCTGTCTATACAGTACCATTCACCTGTGCTCAAATTCACCTTTTTTTTATTTTTAACTTCCAAAAAACGAAACATGCAGGTCTGAAGAACTACAGGGAACCCAAGGTCACTGTGCAAAGTTTGAAAGCGTTACATTGGAATACAAAGGGTGAACAAATACTTTAATATTGTATCCCAGCAATATATGTAAATGAAATTAGAATTAAGCTTGCTTTAATAAAGATGTCCTCTAAAACCTGTTTGGCCCATTATCTTCTATACCTCTGTAAGTTTAAAGTGCATACTGCTACCATATTGGTGTGTGTAGCACTGTGCATCTGGCATCAACGGAATGACATGTCGTCTTGGACTCACATTCTAGATACTCTCTCCTCACCCTGTTTCCCATGTTATCATTTATTACTACTTATAGTATGGTAGTGTCCAAAAGCCACAACCAATATCAGGGCCTGAACAGTGCTCAGTACAGTGCAAACACACACGAAGACATGGTCAGCAATGTCATTTTCCTTTTCATTGGTCTTCATAGAATCATAGAATATCAGGGTTGGAAGGGACCTCAGGAGGTCATCTAGTCCAACCCCCTGCTCAAAGCAGGACCAATTCCCAACTAAATCATCCCAGCCAGGGCTTTGTCAAGCTGGGCCTTAAAAACCTCCAAGGAAGGAGATTCCTCCACCTCCCTAGGTAAAGCATTCCAGTGCTTCACCACCCTCCTAGTGAAATAGTGTTTCCTAATATCCAACCTAGACCTCCCCCACTGCAACTTGAGACCATTGCTCCTTGTTCTGTCATCTGCCACCACTGAGAACAGCCGAGCTCCATCCTCTTTGGAACCCCCCCTCAGGTAGTTGAAAGCAGCTAACAAATCCCCCCTCATTCTTCTCTTCTGGAGACTAAACAATCCCAGTTCCCTCAGCCTCTCCTCATAAGTCATGTGTTCCAGACCCCTAATCATTTTTGTTGCCCTCCACTGGACTCTTTCCAATATTTCCACATCTTTCTTGTAGTGTGGAGCCCAAAACTGGACACAGCACTCCAGATGAGGTCTTCACTGGCCTCTACTGTTTTTTTGGATGGTCAGTCTGGGTTGGGGAAGAACCTAATGGTTAAGGCTCTCTCTCTCCTTCAGCAAGGTGAGAAGAGGCCTTCAAGTGCAGCAGAATCCATTTTCAGAACATTAGTGGAGCAATACAATCAAGCCTCATCCTGTGGTGAAATATCCTGTGTTGCACCATTTAGATTTTGCTGTGTCTGTATTACTGGGTGCAATTAAAATACTTATAGCCACATTGATCGGAATCTGCTGAGAGCCAAATCCTGCTTGGTGTTACAGAAATGTACTTGTAAAAGGTGCAAAAGGCCTTCCTGTACCCAACAGACGCATGTAACAACCCCCTGGGCTTATATAAATAGCGTTCAGAAAGGGCTAAGAGGGGCCCATGAAACCACCACACCTTCTTCCCAAAGGGGGAGTGGTTTGTTCGTTATGGATGCAACCAAACCACCTTCTCAACCCTCTGCCTTTAAGCACATATACTGCAGCGTGTTGCACACACCAAGAAATTATGCACTCCACTCACTCCTCTTCAGAGCAGCAACAAGAATACTCCCCACTATTGTTCTCCACCAACTGTCCTGAGCCATCCTGCCGTGCACTGGCAGGTGGACTCGAACTCACTGTGCAAGCTGGCACTTGTTTGGTCCCTCCTCCCGCACCAAGACACCCAGTGGTACACTCTCTCCTTGAGTAATTGAGTTCTGGGAAAACCTAGCTGCTTTGATGCAAGCTTTAAACGTCAGAATAACATACGAGCTTCTAAGGAGGTCAGGTCAGCCCACTCGCATTGACTAAAATTTTCCTCTCTAAAACTCACCCCACTAGCCATGTTGGGAAAGGCAGAGATCTACTACATGGATACCACACACTAACATCATCAATCTATCAAGACTACCCCTAACTGGAACTGAACTATCCATACTCTCCAAGGAACTGAACTTCTTCTGAACTGGAAATAACATGTGGAGAACCTCAAACATTCCTCTGCTGACTCTGCCTCGAGGAATTCTTTCACAACAAAGACGACACCCCCCTCAACTACCACATCCCCACAGACGGTCAGAAGAAAAAAGAATAATCTGACTGGACCCTCCCCCAGCAGACGAAAGCACAGACTGGATCATTACATTGATTGCTTCAGGAACAAAAAAATCGACAGAATTCCTCAACAAAACATCACATTCACCACTATCTGTCCACCACTCAAAGAACAGTTATACCATCCTTGAATTCCAACCACCAGATAGTAATCTAACCAGCACACAAATCGGGCACCATTGTAGTCCTTAATCAGATGGCTGTGCCAGTGAGGCCAACAGACACTCTCTGACCCCACCTACTATAAAGAAGGCAAAGACCGCCCCACAATTTACACAGGAATTTAAAGACACCATCAAATCCTTCCCCAAACATCTCTAAGAAAAACTACCATCTCGTCCCCCATGATCCACCTAAGGGACATTCTACTTGCTTCTCAAAATACACAAACAAAGAAAACCAGGCAGACCCATATCTTGCCATGGCACTCTTACTGAAGGAATATCAGGATACACAAAACCATCCTCAAACCACTCACCACACAAAGGGCCAGCTTCCTCCAAGACACTATCAACTTCCTCCAGAAACTCCATCAACCTCCCACAGAACACCATCCTTGCCATCATAGATGTCATCTCCCTATACACCAGTATCCCTCACCATGCCGGTATCACTGCCTCCCTCAAATACCTACAAGATAATGTACAATGCTCAGAAATCCACTCTCAACAAACATCAAACTCATTTCATCCTTCACATTTAACAACAAACACTTTGTCCAAGCCATGGGAACAGCCATGGGTATTAAGATGACTCCCCAATCTGCCAACCTCTTCAACGGCCACCTCAAGGAAGAATTTCTGGAAAAATGCACCACAAAACCAAAGATATGCCTGAGATACATTAATTATTTCTTCATCCTCTGAACAGACGGTCTAACCTCCCTCATGAAGTTGTGATGGAAATCTAACTACCACCACCCATACATCAAACTTACTCTAGAACACTCCCACTCTAGTATTGACTTCCTGGACACCAACATTAGCTTCAAAAATGGAACCTAAAAATTGACTATATACAAGAAACTCATGGATAACCACACTTCCCTCCACAGATCCAGTAACCACCCCAGACACACCAAGAAATTGGTTATCTACAGCCAGGCACTCAGATACTGCAGAATTTGCTCCAAAGAGGAAGACTGGGATACACTAAATGCACTTACAACTGCCTTCACTAAACACTAAATCTGCCTTCACTTCTCTCCACAGAGAAGTAGATCACATCTTGGAACAGACCACCCAAATACCCTGAGAGAACCTGCTTCAATAAAGACAAAATACAATACAAAAAACTCACTGACTGAAAAACCCTGTTTGTCACCTACCACCCCACACTAGAACCCATACTGGGTATCATCAAACAATTACAACCCATACCTGATGGGGACCACATCCCAACCCCCCCACTTCTGGACTTCAAACAACCCCCCAACCTTACCACGGTCATCATTACAAGCAAGTTCTGCACAGACCAGGACACACTAACTAAAAGCGGCACCAGAGCCTGCCAGAACAGCAGATGCAAAACCTGTAGACGTATCTCCACTGTTCTGATGATCAATACACACCACAGCACATCTTTCAAGATCAGTGGGCCTCACACATACCTATCACAACCTGTGGTGTACCTCATCCAGTGCATCAAAGGCCCCCAAAACAACTATGTGGATGAAACTGGACAATCACTATGCTCTGAATAAACTCACTCAGAGAAACGATACAAGACAAAAACACAATATCATCCATGGGAAAACACTCTTCACAAAGCAACATACTGACCTCTCAGTCCTTTTCCTCAAACGAAACCTGTGTAATACCTTCAAAAGACAAGCATGGGAACCTAAATTCATAACTCTGCTAGACACTAAAACCACAGACTTAACAAAGACACTGGTTTTATGGCTCCTTACCACAATTTGTAACACACACTACTGCCTGTTAACCCTTAATTGCCCACATCATTTTAAGTGGACGCCTACAGCAAGTGTGCACCCCTTATGTTTAACTATCTGTCCCACTTTGTATTTAGCTTAGACAAACTGGTTACCTTCCCCAGACCTGAAGGAGAGCTGTGTGAAGCATAAAAGCTTGTCCCTTCCACCACCAAAAGTTGGGCCAATGAAAGTTTACCTCATGTATCTTGTCTCTCTCACGGGCAGAGATAGACAGGTTCCTGTATTATCAGACACAGCAGCCTTCCGGTAGAGTTCTCTGGAGTCCACTTTTACCCTTACATGCATATTAGGTGAGACTATATATATATATATATCCATACTTTCTTACTACGTACAATCATAATTGGGTGCCCTCAATCATAAATGGAGAGGTCCCATCCAAATTATGGCAGGCATAAGCACTTCCCTCATCTTACAGACTCTGAATTATTAGGCATGTAGTTCTGAATGACTGATTTAATATGCAGAGACCCACTAATATTTTAAACATGGATTATGCCACTGCTGTAAGTAATGAGAACAAGCACTTCAAAATACCAAAAAAATTCTGTTGGATGCCGCTAACTCATCTTGACTATGAGTGATACAGCAGCTCCGTATTATGGGATTAGGGTCTGGTCTACCTCAGTGAATGAGGAAAAAGGGGAAATCACAAATGCATTAGAAAAATATTTCCTTGTTCACTTCAAATGTATGAAACTATGAAAGTGTAGAAGGGGAAGGGGAAACAGTTTTGTAATATGACAGTTGGGATTTTAGTTAATGAAAAATCAGTTAAGTCAAATTAATCAAATGAAAACATCAATATATTAAATATTAATGATGGACCCAGGCTCAGTGGTGAGCTGGAGCCGGTTCCCACCGGTTCGCGGGAACCGGTTGTTAAATATAGAAGCCCTTTTAGAACCAGCCCCTGCCCTGCCCTGCCCCCGGCCCCAGCCCACCTCGCTCCGGCTCCGCCTTTACCTCCTCCCCTGAAGGCTCCCCCTCCCCAGCTTCCCGTGAATCAGCTGTTCGTGCGGGAAGCCTGGGAGGGCTGAGAAGGAAGCAGCAGCTTCCTGCAGGTGAGCTGGGGAGGGGGGCGTGAGGAGGCTCCAGGCGCCGCATGGCTCCGGTTCGGCCCCCGGCCCTGACTCCGGCCGGCCGGGTGGCAGGGTTCTGGGCCCGGCCCCCGGCCCTGACTCCAGGACGGCCCGTGGCCCCAACTCCGGGACGGCCCGCTGCTCAGGCCCCGACTTCGGGATGGCCCGCGGCTCCGGCCCAGCCCCAACTCCGGGCGGCGCGGCTACAGCCCCCGGCCCCAACTCCAGCTGGCCGGGCAGCACAGCCCCCATCTCCAGGCAGTGCGGTAAGGGGGGCAGGGAGGGGGTGTTGGATAGAGGGTGGGGGGGGTGGATTAGGGTCGGGGAGGTCAGAGGGCAGGAAACAGGGGGATTGAATGGGAGCAAGGGTCCTGGGAGGGGCAGTCAGGAAGGAGCAGGGGTGTTGGATGGGGCGGTGGGGGGCAGTCAGGGACAGGGGTTCCAGGGGCACTCAGGACAGAGAGAAGGGGTGGTTGGATGGGGCAGGAGTCCCGGGGGGCCATCAGGAATGAGAGGAGGGGTTGGATGAGGCAGCAGGGGGCAGTTAGGGGATAGGGAAGGGGGGTGGATGGGGCAGGGGTCCCCGGGGGTGGGGTGTCAAGGAACGTGGGGGGTTGGATGGGGCAGGAGTTCTGGGGGAGCGGGGGGGGGCACGACCCCCTCATGGGGTGAGGAGGAGGGAACCGGTTGTTAATATTTTGGCAGCTCATCACTGCCCAGGCTGCAAAGTTTGAATTCTGATCTGAACTTCACCAGATGTTTGGATGTTCAGATCCAGGGTTCTGATCCCATTTCTATTGAAAACATAATTTTGAACGTTTCCATCGTTTTGTCACTTGAGGTTTTCAATGTCTACCCAGAATCATTTCCAAAATGATTAACTCAGACTCAGAACTGTTTAGGAAATTTGTAAAATGTCATGAAGCAATTATGAAAGTTTTGATGAATTTTATATTGCCTAACTTGAAGCCATTTTAAACACAAGGTTCCCCTACTTTGTTATTTTTCTATGCTTGAGTCAAGGTTTTATGGGAGAACGCATTTAGTAAAATAATACATATGGAGACCACAGGACTACTGAGAAAACATTCAATCTTTTGAGATAAACCAGACCCTCATCCCATAAGACAGAGCTGCTCTTTACTCAAGGGCAAGATGAGACAGTGGCATCCAAAAGATTTTTTTATCGTCTATTTATTTAATGAGGAAGTTTTAACAGGTTTGCAAATCATTTGCCATGTAAATAGCAGAGACAAAATGATAAGCATTGCAACAGTGAGCTTTTGTTTAGAAACAAGGCATTCAAAACTGCATTTGTAAACAGAACTGGTCACATGTGTCCAGGGCCGGGGGCAAGGATATTTTGCACCCTAGGCGAAACCTCCACCTTGTGCCCCCCCGCACATCTGTTCACTGAGGGGCAAATCCCAACGAGCCTTTATAGACCCCAGGGGCCAGGTTCCCCCCTCCCCACCCCCTGAACTCCCCTGGAGTGTGCACAGCCCCCCCGCGAGCCCTCCCCACCCCACCCCGGCGGCCCCCGCCCGAGTCCACTCACTGGCTTTGCCAGGCTTGGGCCGCTGCAGCAGCTCGGCAGGGAGGAGCCGCCTTCTGAAGGCACTGGAGAGCCTGCTTGCAGCAGCAGCAAGCCCCAGCCATGGAGGAGCCTCCCCCCGGGAGAGGCAGCGGCGGCTCACACACACAGAGGAGCCGCAGAGCCCGAGCGTGGTGAGGGGGGACCTGGGGGGCGCACAGGGGCCGCCGACCGCATGCATCTGCTGCAGCCTGCAGGAGCCCCCCGGGGGGGGGCGGTGCCGGGCCACAGCCTGGGCAGGAGGGGCGGGGGTGCGGCTGCTCCCTGCCAGCACTGCCGTCGCCTTTGCAGGGCTGCTGCCTCCCTGCGCCATGCCGGCTCCTCCATGGCTGGGGCTCGCCGCCCCCACAAGCTGATGCTCTGGCTCTCCGGTGCCTCCAGAAGGCGGCTCTTCCCTGCCGTTACCATATTTCAACGATCAAAAAAGACGATGGGGGGGAAGAGCCCCGCCCCCATCCACTCCCTCCCACTTCCTGCCCCCCTCAGAACCCCCAACTCCCCTGCTCCTTGTCCCCTGACTGCCCCCTCCTGGGACCCCTGCCCCTAACTGCCCCCCAGGACCCCACCCCCTACCTAAGCCTCCCTGCTCCTTGTCCCCTGACTGCCCCCTCCTGAGACCCCCCCCAACTGCCCCCTAGGACCGTACCCCCTACCTGTCCCCTGACTGCCCCAACCCTTATCCATACGCCCGTCCCCAGACATACCCCCAGGATTCCCACGCCCCATCCAGGGGCGGCTACAGGCACCAGGGCAGCAAGCACGTGCCTGGGGCGGCAAGCCGCGGGGGGCGACCTGCCGGTCGCCGTGAGGGCGGCAATCAGGCTGCCTTTGGTGGCATGCCTGTGGGAGGTCCACTGGTCCCGCGGTTTCGGCGAGGGGTACACCGAAGGCACGGGACCGGTGGACCTCCCGCAGGCATGCCGCCGAAAGCCGCCTGACTGCCGTGCTTGGGGCGGCAAAATACATAGAGTCACCCCTGGCCCCATCCAACCACTCCCCGCCCCCTGACAGGACCCCCAGAACTCCTGACCCATCCAACCCTGCCTGCTCCCTGACTGCTCTGATCCCTCTCCACACCCCTGCCCCCTGACAGCCCCCCCCCAGAACTCCTGACCCATCCAACCCTCCTGCACCCTGACTGCTCCGATCCCTCTCCACACCCCCGCCACCTGACAGCCCCCCCCCAGAACTCCTAACCCATCCAACTCTCCCCCCGCCAGCCCCCTGGGACTCCCCTTACCACCATGCCGCTCGAGCCGCTGGCTCCATGTGGAGCCAAACCAAACAGGCTGCCGAGTGCAGAGCCCCTCCCCCGCAGAATGCTGGCGACGCAGCGCTGAGGCAGGGGGAGGGGGGAGCGGGGGAGGGACTCTGGCTGCTGGAGGCCAATGGGAGCAGCTCAATCAGGCCCAGGTGCCCAATCAGTCACGCTGCACTCTGCATGTGGGGGAGGGGGGGAAATCCCGGACCTTTCTACCAATTCCTCCCAGACGGCTATTTAAAGACGAAAAGTACATGTCTGGGGAAATACGGAGGGAGCTTTTTGGCACCCCCAACCACTTGGCGCCCTAGGCGACCGCCTAGTTCTCCTAGTGGTTGCACTGGCCCTGCATGTGTCACAGGACATGAGGGCAAGAAAGGGTGATCAAATAGCAAGGGGTCAGGAAGGAAGGAAACAACTTGTTCCAGCATAAGTAGAAATTATTTTTGAAAAGCAATACACAAAATGAAAGAGACTTAGAATTAGCTTCACTTTTTATCATATACAGGTTAATTATGATAATCCAACTCTATTAACATATATGCTGATCACACTCATAGTCTGTGGTACTTTTTAAGATAAATTCTGAGTGTGATACGGGTCATTATTTCAGACACCGAAGCCTAGGATTTTACTATCAACTTCATGGACATTGACATTTCATTATCTACATCATTAGCAATTCTAAAATAACTGTCTTACTTAGACAGACTGCCATGCATGTCAAAAGGGAGCAAACACTCATATTTTAAAAGAGAAATGGCATGTCTGTTCAGCTTGAGTGAAATCAAACAAGACAAAAAACACAAGAGTGATTTTGAATGGATTCATCTTCACACTTACCCAGAACTCTGCTTTACCGTTGCCCTTCTTGCATCTCTCTGCCAAGACTGATACCCCTACGGTAACCTCAGACAGTGGGTCTTCTGCTGCCTTCATGAGAACAATTTGAATGACACGCCCTTCATAGATGTGGGCATCAAAGGAAGATTTCCATTCTGGGTACATGGTGGGTTTCTTCTGGACCAAAGTTTTTCCCCTCTCTGAAAACCGCACAGAAAGTGGGGTAAGTGGTAAGTGATAGCTCTACATATGACAATATCTGATTTGACTTTAAATGGAAAAACAACATTGAGATGACCCTTACTATGAAATCATAAGCAGGAGAGAACCTCAGAAAGCATGAGATTGTGGTTGCCACCCGGATAAGCACCAAAATATTCAAACATTGGTAAACTCTCTGATCCTTGAGAGTTATGTTTATCCACATATCAGTTATAGCACAGGCACCAGCAGTGAAAATGCAAATGTGCATCAACTTGGATCTAGAGGGAAGAGCTATATGGTAGTGTTCAGAGGGTAGTTCAGTGTTTATGGACATTCAGTTCAGTCATTAGACTGTTCGCTGAAAATGCCCAGAAGGCATTAGTATATTGTGTGATGGGGATTAGATCACTAGCTTCTCACATCAGGCATCCACCACTAGATGACAAATTAAGAGATGTTTAATGCTGGCCTAGTTTGAATTCCAACTGGTGGCCTGAAGCTGAAAAATCTCATTAACTAGTCTCCTAACCTATTCTGACATTCTTCTCACAGTTCTATTCAGAAGCAACATAAAGAAAAGGCATTCTAAACAGTACTGTGGTCTGATCCAGTCATGATTTCTACAGCTTTCAAAGTATTTCAAAGACCTCCCTCTTGCTGTACAGCATGCATGTGCTTCAATTATTATTATTATTTGTATTAACATGGTGCAGAGAAGCCTTAGTCACCGACTGGGATTCTCCTGTGCTAGTGCTGTACAAACCAGAACAAGAGTACAGCCCCTACCCAAAGAAGTTAGGCCATGATCTTCCTCCCATCAAAGTAACTGGTAGAATTCCTGTTTACTCCAATGAGGGAAGGGTTGGGCCCTTATTATCTAAACACCTTTCTGAAGCATGAATTCCAAGTTAAGTTTGTATTAATTCAATAACAGTTTGTTTGATGCACTCTGCTCATTGTGATGAGCTGTCTAAACAGCAGTAAAGAATAACACCTTAGTATTGCTTTATTAGGGAAATGCCTGCCAAAAACAGCATTACAAATTACAGCTTTGACAAGTAAGCTTAAGTCTGCTTGCCAAAAGGCATTCTCAAAACGTTCACAAACAGCCACCTGAGTATCTCCTGCATTTTGTTATGACCTTCTGTTTTTTCTCCTTTACTTGTATTCAAAAGCTTTTACCTGGAATTCAGTCTTGTAGACAGCTAATCATAGCAAAGGTTTCAATTTATCAAAAGTTCCTTCCAGAACTCAGCACTCTCTATAGCTACTATGAAGGTTTTTAGATAAACAGATGGTGAGAGTAACTATAGAAAGCCCTAAGTTAGACAGAACATTTATTATAATCCTAAAGGATCTTCTCATACCCATGTTTTTCTTCTCCAACATCACGATCATCTTTCAAACAAAAGATAGGAATGGCTAACTGGCGATATACATGGTTGTACTTAATTAGGTGTAAGGGTGTCTGTTGAACCACAAGACACTTCCTATAGTCTATGGGAGGGGCCGGCTATCTCCCCATTGCTTGAAGTTTCTGCTGCACTGGGCAATAAGAAACTGGCCATCAAGACTAGGTCTTCTGCATGGCACATCCAGTAGACCGGTCTAGTCATCTGATTGTTAAAAACGGAACCATCTCCTCAGAAAGCACTGTACTATAGAAAGTTGCCCCTGGAACATCAGAAAGAGTAATATTAATGGAGAGATCCTTCAATATAGAAAGAAATATATGCACCCATCCCTGTCTTTTTAGGTCTGTTATATGGATCTTATAAGTCCCATTAAAAGTGCTCTGTTACAGCAGAGTTACAGAAATTACAGCACTGCGCATGGCGAAACCATTCCACAGAACAAAAAAGGTTCCCAGGCTTCTAGAAACCTTTTAACTAAACAAAAGTCTATTAAACACTAGCAGGGATCCATTTCCTGTGGAAATTCTATGTGGAAACTTGTTTAAAGTTTACACACTGAATAGGTATTTTACACATGTACGTATTCTTTAAAAATGTTCAAGACTGAAGGAGCAGCCAGAGTTGCTGGAAAAGATTCCACCGAGCCATGCTGATTTTTATTTATTTATTTATTTAAAATAATTCATATTAGTCAGGATTTGTCATTGATCAAGTTACCTGCCTACAAATATTAATACATCAATGTCACTGACGAACAGCAATAGAGAAGAATGTTCAGTCCTTTCCTATTTTGTCTATTTACAAGGGTCTCTTTAAATTACTTTTTAATGTTTTATAATCTGCTTAATCCCAAACCCCATGCAAATTTACTTTTTCTAGTGTTTCTATATTGTCCCAGGGGATGATCTTTTCCCTACTTAGGATGCAGTAACGTTAAGTCCAAACAAAATTATTCATGACACCCTCTAGCTCCACAGAACACACCCATGAAAACTGCAAATGAGCTTCTTTCTCCCACTGCAAAGGCCCAATCCACCACCACTCCCAAAGGAGAAAGAGATTGGGAGGGGAAAGGAAAGCTGAGACTGCACCTGCTTTCTCTCCCTTTCCTCAGTAGTCCTTCTCAACTGTTGGACCTTTTATCCCAGAAAGGGTTTGTGCATTCACGCATATTGACTGTGTGTGACTCGGCCAGAGGGCTGAGCCACTGAAGACCCACCTGACAAGGGCAACAGCTGATGGGGGTGGGGGAGGGGGGAAGGGTGGCGCACCACGAAGAGAGTGTGTGCAGGTTCGCACCCACCCGACAGGAGGCGCTCAAGCCCCCTGGTGCGCCTCTTTTTTCCAACCCCATTAAAACAGGATTTTCAGCATGAGGTTGCTGGATCTTGTTCTGTGTCACCTTACTGCCTGTGACCCTAAGAACCACTCAAGGCCAACTGGCAAAAGGGTTCATTGTTCTGTAGTAGTAACTTCTGACTGGCTTGACAAACTCACTACACCCACCACATTGCACAAATACTATGAAAGCAAAGACCATCAAATGAGGTCTCTACTAAAAGCTTATGTCATACTGATCCTCATAATCATTGTGAGATGTATGTAGGGTTGATATTTACAGAGCTGTGTATATGTGTACACACACACACACACACACACACACACACACACACACACACACACACGGAAATATGTTTTAAAGACTGAATCAAAACAGGCTTAACAAGCAGGTTTTGACCAGATAAAGGATGTATACGTCTGCCTTGGTTCACATGTAAAATAAGCATTGTAAGCTAACACAATGGAAGCCTGTTTGCATATGACAGCGACATGAGGATGTGAAGGCAACATGGAGTCAGCACACATGGGAATAAACCACAATTGTCATCCTGACTCTGGGGACAAAACACTGACTTTGGGGATATAATGGGAAGGCAAAAAGGACACCTTTTCGTCCTTCACTGAGGAAGCAAAAAGGTAAGTGCTTTTTGAATTCATGAAAGAGGGATCCAAGCCATGTTGGCTGGAGACGTTGAGAGATTACTTTAGCTGAGAAACTATTTTAGACAAAGGTTTTAGCCTGATGAAGTTAAGTTGAGACTCTATGAAGCATATTATACTTAGTTTTATATATACACATTTCTGTTTCCATCGTTATCCTTACTCACTAAATTTTAGCCTTTTGATAATAAACTTATATTTATAGTGAAAACAATCATATCTCTGTGCTGTAATGTTATAGTTGAATCAAAGAAGCTCATGCGTGCACTGTTATTTGGGGACAACTTACCTGGTAATTTCTGAGAGTGTCCAGTGGCTAAGTGCTGGCCATGCAGGGGAATGCTTCAAGGAGGTTTGGGGACTGGCATGCATCTAGGCACAGCAAGGGCTGGCAGAGCCCTGAGGAGATTGTTTGGGTAGCTAACACCCAGTTAAGCACAAGGAAGTCTCACTCTCCTTCTGAGGCAGGAGGGTAACAAGGTGACTCACAATCCTGGGTACCCCGAGAAAGCATCATACTGCCCCATCCTGGTGTATTGTTATTGACCCTACAGTTTAGCAGCTGTGTAGGACCACACTCTGTGCAAAACCAGTCACTGCATCTCAAAAAAACCCCACCACCACCAACAAAACTGCAAGGTTCGAGAGGGTTCAGAGAAGAGCAATGAGACTGATCAAAGGCCTGGAAAAAACCTCTAATGAAGAGAGATTGAAAAGATGGGGATTGTTTATCTTAGAATGGAGACAAGAAAGAGACATGGTAAAAGTACATAAAATAAGGAATGATGTAGAGAAGGGAAATGAGGAGTGCCTGTTCTCCCTGTCACAGAACAGGAAAAAGGGGATGTGCAAGGAACTGGAATGGCTGAGACATTTAAAACTGAGAGAAGGAAACACTTTCACACAGCACGTGGAATTTACTGCCACAGGAAATCACTGAGGCCAAGGATTTAGCAAGATTCAAAAAACGAGTGGATATTTATGCAGGTAACAAGAATATTCAGTTATAGTTAATTCTAACAATTTTTAGGAGGGATGTAAAACCTCATGTGTCAGATCTTAAGACAATCTCTATCGATTATAGATTGGGGAGAAGATTATCCCACATCTGCCTACTGTGGTGTTTCTTGCTATTTCTCTGCAGGATATGGTGCTGGCAACTGTCAGAGATAGAATAATGGCCCTTGGGTTTGATATGGCATAGCAATTCCTATAATTTTACTGCCCACTCAATGCAGCTATCATGAGCGACCACAAGATAAATATCATAGGAAGAAATGGGCCTAAATTCTTGTTATAGGAAGACAGTTTCTACAGGCCTCTAAATCCTTCAAAAATGTTAACTTTTTTTTGTTTAGTACAGCCATACTGTACTAATTTAATTTTGAAATGAAGGTCAAAGAACTTGCCTCCCACCATCCCATAGGTAATTATTATTGTTTGTGTTGCATTAACACCCATGTAAATATACTACATGTGCTCATAGGGACATGTTCACATAGAATACAATTAATTCCAAACAAATTAATTCTTATCAAGAACCTTTGGTGATAATAATAAACCAAATTTCCCACTAACATATATTTCATTTAACGCACTGCAGCCATTTACTGTCCTGCATTTGAGAAAAAGGGCTCTCATCCCAATGCAATTTAGAGTGCTTTTCCAGGATACCACAGTTCTCCCAAAACTTTCAGGTAAGCATATTTTACCAATTTAGAAAACACACAGACAGCGGATTTGCAAATGTTAGCTCATTATCTAGTCACCACAACACCCCATGCAAATAGAACAATTAGACAGTTTTGCCACGTACATTTCTTTCTTGTAGAGAAACAGGAAATGAATAAGGAAGGATTTGATCCTGCAAAGCACTGAGCAATCTGGGCCATATCCAGCAAAAGCATGGACTCCACTGAAGTCAATGGAACTTCTCACATTTCTTTAAGTGAAGCCAACGCTTCTAAGTGCTTTGCAGGATCAGGACAAGAGTGCACAGCACCTTGCAGGACTGAGTCTTGAGTCCTGCAGCCCTGCCACAGCACGTGTGTAATTTCTAATAAGCATATTTAAGTCCAGAAATGTGTCAGTCATTACTGTACCTGTTGTCAAAGCTTCTTTCATCTTTATAGCACAGAAGGGCTGCAGCTGCTCCCCTTCATTCTGCATAGGTCCCAGCTCAAATGAGTTGAAAGATATCCGTAAGAAGGGAGCCATTGCTCACAACAGTGGCACAAACCTAGGTGAACAAAAGAAAATATAAAACCTAAAATAAAAATTGGTCTGAAGCAGATAAGAAAACCAAAATCTAATATGAGGTTCCTCAATCAGAGTGACCCCCAAATCCAGTCTCTAAATTTGCCCTTACAACTTTTGCTAATGCATCTATTTGAATGTGCAAAACTTGCATGGTAAAAATTTAGGGGCAGGTTTGAAAGCATGACCTTAAAACTAAAGTGTAATAAAGACATTACTATATATGGCTAAGAGGATATTTTAGCCAGACACAAGTTTGAAGAGACCTCCTCCCCAATTCACAGTCAGTCTTCATGCCCCTTTGAAAACATAAGGCTGTGCAGCACATTGTTAATAGATTAACTTTGATGTTAAGCTCCATACCAATAGAAGCGCTTAGTTAATGGATTAACTAAGTGCTTCTATTGGTATGGAGCTTAACATCAAAGCTACAGAAACACTCAACATAGTGTCTATGAGCTACAAAACTCAACTGTAACCCAAATATATTGACCTAACATGTGCATTAAACTTGTTAAGCTTCCACTGCCTTGAATATGTTTATCTGTTAAGACTAACAAAATTATGATTTTTTTTGGAAGCACTTATGTGATCTGACAAAGTGGATGTGACCAACTATCATGCGGCATGTTGGCTCACTTGGCATAATTAGAGATGTTAATTTTTTAAAAAGTGCTTTCTCCCAGTTGGAAGATTCTCTTGGAAGTTTGCCTGCTCTACTCCTGGGGGAATTCTGCGCCACTGCATGCGCAGAATTTATGTCCCCAGCAGATTTATTTGCTTCCCCACAGAAAAACGGCTTTCTGACAGGGAAGCAAAGGGAATCCACAAGAGCGGTCATGTGACCCTCCCCAGCAGTATGTTTCGAGTGCCCAGGGCAGCCGGCAGAGATGTAAAATCACTGTGGGGCAGAGAGTGGAACTGAGGAAGACCCGGCTGGTGGCTCCTACCCTGCATCAGGCTCAACTGCTAGTCCTGGCTTGGCAGGACAGGACTTCCTCTTCCCCTGCACGGCATCCAGAGCCAGGTCAGACCCACCCCCAGATTTCTCTCCCAGCTACAGGAAGCTCTACAAACTCCCTCTCCCCCTCCCCGCCTGTTTCCTGTACCCATTACTCCTCAGCTGCAGGGGGAGGGATTCCTGTACAGGTAGCTGCTCCCCCAACCGCTCAACCAGACACCCTCATACTCAGACCCTCCTGCTGAGCCTCACCCCCTTGCACTCAGAAACCCCCCATGAGCCCCACTCCCCTTGCACCTGAACCACCCTGACGAGCCACCCATACCCAGATCCCCACCTCACCTAGCCCCAACCAGCTGCACCTGGATCCCCACCCCACTGAGCCCCACTTCCCCAGCATCTGGACCCTCCACTGAGCCCCAGCCACCTTCACCTGGATCCCCCTGCAGAGTCCCATTGCCGTTGCACTCAGAACCCCCCAACAAGCCACTGTGCATCCAGATCCCCCCCAGCACCCAGATCCCCCACTGAGATGCCCGCACCCAGATTTCCCCACACAGAACTCTCTCAACCCACACCTGGCAGCTTTGCATAAGGTACCTTTAAATATAGACTTCAGGCTATATATACATTTCTATCATTTTCTTTGGCTCTAAGCTAGTTCTGAGGAGTTTAGAACATTACAACTTCAATAGAGGTCTAGCCATCAGCTCAAGCTCAGTATGACTAAAATAGGGGTTTTAATCTATCTCCTCTCTCTATCATTTTGGACACCATCACCATTTACCTGTCACTCAGGCCCATAGTCTGGGTGTCATCTTGAGTTGGACATCTCTCTCTCTAGGCCTTCACATACAGACTATTTCTAAATCTTGCTGTTTCTTTCTTCATAACATCTCTATATTACAGCATTTCCTATCCATCCAACTCAGCTACAACTCTTGTCCAGTCTCTTATCTCATGTCCCAATTATTGTTACATCCTTTTCTCCGTCCACCGAGTTCACAACTAAACCTTGAGTACTCAATGTTTGTTTTATCATTCACAGAGACACTGAATCCTTTCAATACATCAGTACTGATAAAAATCAAATACAACTATGAATTGTTTTGAAATAATGGAGAGACGAAGAACCTGAAACTGTCAACACTCCTCTGATTAAAGAAGAATAAAGAAAATAAATCTAAGATTAATTTATAGTACTGAGATCAGAAAATTCATAATACAGTGGAACACCAAGCTATCAACGGCGGGTTCTGTCCAAGTAATCATAGAAAAGTTTTGTTTGCTTACCTAGCTTTATTGTTAAATGAGGTTTCCTTTCTAAAGGGACATTGGAGGACACGGAGGCTGCCATGACAAGAAAAACCATTTACTGGTCTGTCATTACATTTTAAATTTCTTCTGTTAGGGAATTGAGACCCGATTCTGATCTCACCTATACTATTTTAAATCAGGAATAACTCCACTGTGTAAAACTGGTGTGAACAAGATCAGAATCATGCCCTTCATGTTTGAAGTCTAGAACTTACCAACGCACTAGTAAGCATTTTAACTTAAGACAGGATTCTTCAGTAATTCAGATTTTAGGTCAGGAGACCTGTGTTCTATTCATGACTCTGCTGCTGACCTGTTTGGTGACCTTATGCAAGTTACTAAGCCTATCCGTGCCTCAGTTTCCCCATCTGTAAAATGGGAATAACAACACTGATTTCCTTTATAAAGCTCTTTGAGCTCTAGTGATGAAAAGTGCTATATAAGAGGTAAGTGTTCAGTGTCCTCAATTTCAGAGGGTAGCTGCTCAGCACTTCTGAAAAGTCAGACCACATTAACATTTATTTTTTCAAATATAAATTAAAACAATGAGGCACCCCAAATTAAGTCACTTTTGAAAAAATTAGGCTAGGGTTTTGCAAAGCTTGGAAAATCTAACTTGGCATCCACTGAGCTATCATTTTCTCATAGGTCATAGTAACTGAACAGATATCCAGTGATATGTTCAATTCATGCCATCATTATATGTTGTATGGTTTCAAGTCCTCAGAAATAAACTTAAATGTCAAAGTGGTTTATTTTCCTAGCTTAGGAAAACAACCCAATTTAAAAAAATTAAGCAACATATGGTTTGCAGACAAGATATAACAACTGGTGCTTCAAGTCTCATATCCTGCCACAAGCAGTGGCCACCAACTGATGCTTCAGATAAAAAAAAAAAGGGAGGGGGAAGGATGTAAAAAAGCCATAATGCACTTAGCCAATTGTGTGTGTGTGAGAGTGTGTGTGTGAGAGAGATGGGTGGGGAGGAATTTCTTTCTTTCTGAACCCTGCAATTATGAGCTCATTACTTTTGTCTTAGCAAGCCTAATAAAGTTATCACTCATCAAATTATCCAGCTCCTTTTAAAATTCAGCTCCAGTAGGAGAATTTGATCTCCTGGAGCTCTGAATCCCACAGGCTGACTCCAAGCTCTGAAGAATTATTTCCTGTTATTGGCTTTAAATTTACCCAGCAAGTGACCCCTTGTTCAAGTGTGCCAGAATAAGAGAGGACTGATGAGATTTTAACTGCACATACACTGTTCTCTAAAGAACCTCAACTACTTTCCCTTCAATGCTAATTTATTCTATTTTTTTTGCAGTCTCCTATGTACTTCTATCTTTACAATTTTATTAACACAATAAAAAAAAACTAACTAGAGAGAGGGGCACAGTTTTCAATCACAAGTAATGTGTCAGTTTGATCCGATCAAACTAAATTTCCAAGTGTGGTAGTGTTTTGCCTTTAGTTAGATTCACTATCAATTATATTGCAAGCTATTGAGGACAAGCACTTTATTTTCATACTTGTACTCATACATAGTTGTGACTAGCTGACTGTTAGCAAAATATAAATGCTGCTAAATAATACCTTTCCCTAGAAGACAGATGAGGTTCACTAACTTGGAATTCCCAGGGTTTCTCTTGGCTCTGTTCCCTCCCTCCCCCCCAATTAGGCACTAAATTCTTCAGGAACAGTTGCTATTTTCAAAGCTGCATTGAATAACTGTGTGAGAATATCTTTACCTCTTCTTTGTCAAACTTTATTTCCTTCAGAAACAAGAAGGCCTGATGATTTATTACACTTGAGTTTCTCAAATTGCTCCATAATCAATATTCTTACAGACTTATACGTGTGTCACGGCCACACAATGCTCTCCAATAAGCGGTGCCTTTGGGAAAGACATTATCCCATCATAGACAGTCAAGAATGAGGCAAAATATTTCAATTAACTTTTCTACTATTTTGTTATACTCCCTGTGATAATCTAGAAGGTCTATGGTATCTTTACGCTTCTTGGTTCTCATACACCTATGTGTGAAGAATATTTGTTTCCCCTGCTCTGGCTCTCATCAGGGTTGCCAGCTTTCACAATGTTATTGTGAATCCTTCAGTATTTGGTGTTTTCTTAAATCTCCAGCTCTTGGATTCAAGAGACTGAATGAGAGTGTAAGCCTTTGGTTTGTTAAATAGGGTTCTAGTCCTCAAAGTCATGGAAAAAAGCTTGAAAATGCAAAGCATGTGCTCAGAAACCAGAGGGAAAATAAAAACAACTCAAAATGAATTTTTAAAATATCTCAATTTAAGTCACTCACAGGGCCGGCTCTGGCTTTTTTGCCGCCCCAGGCAAAAAAGCCTCCGGCCGCCCCCCCCCCCCCCCCCCCCGCGGGGGGGGGGCGGTGGCCGGCGCCCCGGGGGGGGCTCCCCTCTCCCCCCGGCGGCCGGGGGGAGGGCGCCGGGGGGGGGAGGGCGGCCGGAGCCCTGGGAGGCAGGCGGCAAGCCCCGGCGGGGGCTCGGCTCCCCCCCCCACCCCGGCGGCCAGAAAGCCGGGGGCAGGGCGGCGAGCCCCGGCTGTGGCCCCGCTCTCCCCGGCGGCTGGAGCCAGAGCACCGCGCCGTCCCCCTCCAGGTGCCGCCCCAAGCACCAGCTTGGGTGCCTGGTGCTGGCCCTGGTCACTCATGATTTTTTGGGCCTGACTCAACACTTTCAATGGTTAGAATTGAGAATACTACTATCTGATCATCATATCATGTGTCTTTATCCTTTATCTTGAAATTGTATCTTACTCAGCATTGTTTGTGTTCCATTTCATTTATATTTTTTAGGCCATTTCCCAATATTTTTAAACTACATTTTTAAGCTCTAAGCAGCCTGTGCACGTCACTTAACCAGAGAAAGGTATAACATGATTCAATTGCTTGAAGTTGAAGCTAGACAAATTCATACTGGAAATAAGATGTACATTTTTAATGGTGAAAGTAATTAACCATTGGAACAATCTACCAAGGGTTGTGGTGGTTTCTCCATCACTGGCAATTTTACAATCAAGATTGGAAATTTCTCTAAAAAGACTCTCCGGCTGGTGGTGCAGCCGCAGAGCGAGGCTGACCGGCTCCCTGCTAGCCACTGAACCACGCGGCTCCCAGTAAGGAAGCAGCTGGCATATCCAGCTCCTAGCCTTAGGGGCAGCCGAGGGGGAGGTGGACGGGGGTCTGCATGCTGCCCCACCCCCTGCAGCTCCCATTGGCTGGGTGAGGGTAGGGGAGAAACTAGCGTGAGCGTGACTCGCGAGCACTCAGCAGGCGGCTGTTGCGGGGTTGCGTGGCACACACCTCTCTCGCTGATGCCCAGCCCTCTTCTCCTCGCACTCCTCATGTGGCTGGGCTCGAGCTGTGGTGCGTGCCCTGCAGTGAACCGCTTTCTGTCTATCGCCCCATCACCGGCACCCAGGAGTTCGAGGTATGTGTATCCCCATCTCTGAGTGGTGGGAATGGGCTGCACCCCCATCTCCCCATCATTCCCTCCCTCCCCGCCCCAACCCCCCTGCACCCTCATCCCGGTCACTGCACCCCTCCCTGCCCCAACCTCCCCACACCCCCATCCCCTCACTGCATCCCTCCTCGTCCCAACACCCCCATCCCATTTTGTCCTGCCTCCCATACCTAACCATATCAGCCCTGTACCCCTTATAGCGCTCTCCCACCCATCCTCCCAGAGCCGCAACCCCCATGTCCCTCATCCCTGCACCCCATTCATCTCCATACACTGCTGCACTCCCATTATGTTCCTATACACCCCTGTGCCTCCCACATCCTCATGCACCTGTAGCCTTCTGCCTCCCCTTGCATCCACCCCACATACCCTCCTGAACCCACTCCTCTCTCCTTTACTGCCCCCTCTCACCTCCACCCTGCTCTCATCCTTGGCCTCTTTCCCTCCCCATCCTCTCTCTTCCACTCCCACCCCACTCCATCTTTTCCCCTCCAGTCCACCCTCCTCCCTTCCCAGCTAGGTGATTTAGGCAGCCCCTGGAAAAGTGTATGAAAAAGTGTCTCTGTGTAGGCCAGTGTGTGCATGTATGCATTGTATGTGTGTAAGAGACTGTGTGTCTTTGTGTAAGGTGGTGTGTGTATTGTCGCATGTGTGTATACTTGTGTGAATAAAATTTGCAGCCTAACTCTTTGACTGTTATTATTCCCTTTGCTGGCTTGCGCACAAAAAAAATTGATGAAATAAAACATGTGTATTCATTTCATACGTTTTTAAAAGAGAAGGGAACTCTAAAAGAAATGTATTATTTCTTAAAAAATGAATGTTGTTGACTAGTAATTGCAGAAGAGCCAATGTATCATACATTTCTCCCACCTTTGTCTAGCTACATTATAAACTCTTTGTTGCAGACTGTAGCGGGGTGGCTACCCTGCTCCTAAAATAGAAGGGGTTGAAAGCAGCCCTGGAGAGGGCTGTGGCTGGGGACAGCTGATTGGGGAAGCGGCCGCAGCTGGGCCACACCCCAATCAGGCCACAGCTGGCCTGTATCAAAAGGCTGTGAGCCAAAAGCCCAAGAGAAGTCTCTCTCCAGGCTGGGAGAGAGCCGGGCCTGGCTGCCTGCAGAAAGGGTACTGGGAGTGAAGCAGGGCTAGGGAGAGCCAGAGGAGCAGGGGAGCTCCAGGCTGGCAACTCCCCAGGCTGCAAGGCCTGGTCCAAGGCCCATAGAGGTACTGGGAGGCAGAGGAAGGCAGCAGGTCCGAACCCCCTTGCCTATGATGAGTGGCTTTTACACTGCAGGCTGCCCCAGGGAGCGGGGGCTTGGTGATGACTGGCAGTAGCCCAGACTGAGGCAAGGTGGGGATTAGAGGATTGGGGGTTTCCCAGAGGGGGGAGACCCATAGAGACTGGTGGGGGTATTTCCAGGGGGAAGCCCCGGGGAAAGGGGCACCGGGGTCCTGGGAGGGACACGGGGGCCAGCGGCAGCGGGACACCGGCCTGAAGAGGGCGCTCCGAGGGCTGGAGAGCTAATTCCGTGAGACGACCAGCTGGAGGCGCCGCAGGGGTGAGTCACGCACTGTTACACAGACTCTCTCTTTTTATGTGCATGTCCAGCACCTATCACCCTGGAGCCCTGATCTTAGTTGGGGTTTCTAGACACTAAACAACAATTGTAATATTAAATAATGTGGAATTATATGTGTTAGTGCATGCTAGATGTGCACACATGAATACACATTTGTATCTGCATGCAGGTGTGGGAGTCAGTTTCTACAGATTTATTTATATAGCTATCTGGACAGGTGTGGATTTCTGTGGTTGTACTCTATGGATTTGTATTTGGGCTTCAGGAGTGGGCCTTTAATGGACTCATTGCAGCTATGATAATGTGTGGTCCTAATTCCACACATAAAATTACAACTACTTTAGTGAACAAAAAACATGGAGCTGGTTACAAAAAATGGGAAGAGGGGAGGGAAAGAGTCATGAAAACCATTCTTTTTTTAAAAAATTACCCAGTTTGACTATTTTGCTGCCAGCTCTAGCATCCTGCAACAAATAAAACCTGAACTTAGCATAATACATCTGTCAAAACAATCAATAAGCCTGTTTGAGCCTTGCAGTGAAAATGAGCGTGTGAGAGAGGGTGGGGGAGAGCAAGTGACGGAGGGAAGGGGGATGGATTGAGCAGGGGTTGGGGTCTCGGGAAGGGAAGGGACGAGGCAGGGGCAGAGCCTCAGGGAAGGGGCGGGGCAAGGGTGTTCAGTTTTCTGGCATTAGAAAGTTGGCAACCCTAATAAACAGGAGTATACTGTATTCTAAAATGCAATCAATCACTTAGGGTATTAATAATATCTCTCCAAACAATTCCTAGATGAATGGTTCTGTTAGTTGATAATGGAGCAGTTAATATTGCCCATTACAGTATTATTTTACCAGAAAATACTGCAACTTCTGTATTATGAAATCTTGATCACTATTCTAATCAGGGGGCCTGCAGGCTTCCTCTTTGAATTAAGGTAGTATTTCAGTTAAGTGAAATTTGTAACCAAATAAACTCCACTCACTGATCATTTCCACCATGGGATGATATCCTGATTATACAAAAGATATTTCACAATTAATTTAATCCCTCCAATTTTGCAAAGTATCCTGTTTAGTAGGACCCAAGAATCCTTTATCTCATTGAGCCTACATCCTAACACATTTCTAAAATGAAAATTTTGCTGATGCATTTGAGAAGCCAAATGTTACATCTCTCTTGGTTTTGGTCTGAATCTCTGGATTTAGCATAAAGACGATTATATTTTTTATTTCTAACAGGAAGCCTGTGTTTATTAATTAGCCTCATTTAACTGAAAACTTTTTTGTCTGTACCTTATTTGACATTTTACTGTGAAATATAAGAGAAATGGTCAATAAATGTATGATCTTTCCTTCACTAGGTCAAAAAAGATCCATCACATCTTCTGAATCACTAATTTGCACAAGCAAAATGTTTACTCTTGGAAGGATAGGCTGGCAAGGTAACACTGAAGACTAGAGATTTCACCGGGGGGGTGGGGAGAGGGGGAAATCTCTCTCTCTTTTTTTTTTTAATATTTTGTCTGGAAAACAAAGTTAAAAAGTTGAAAAAAGTATTGCTAATATGAGAGAAAGTAATGTTTACTTATGTTTTTAAATTACAGAATTAGTGATTTAAGCCAAGGGCTTTGAAGCTGGGAAAGTCTGAACCCAGGGAAAAGTGCTCTAAGACTCCAAGGGCCTTTGTTCTGATGAGGCAAGCCATCAATCTGATATTTCACTGCTTTCTCTCTTCACTTTTAAAAAGCTCTTTAGCTCAATTTACAGCAGATTTCAATTCATAATTCTCAGTAATAAGAGCTATGAAATTAGATCCAATGCCTACACCAAGTGCAGTACTACATCAATTACAGTTTTGTTAGGCATCAAATTACTTAATAGTAAAATTAAGCAGCTATTTGGTAGAAAAAGACAGCAGCTGCCATTAGTAACAGAAACTGGGAAGTAATGAAGAGAAAAATAAGGGCTCTGATACAGGAAGAAGTGTTCATATAAATAGTGGGAGGAGGTAAAAAGAAGATGGAACAGAAATTAAAAATGGGGTCAACCTGGCTTTACTCTAAGTGGCTGTTTATCAAGCCGTTATTCTCCCAACACTGTTGTTTGAGTCCGAAACTTGGACAACCTATAGACACTACTTGAAAGTCTTTGAGAGGCACCATCAACGCTGACTCCATAAGATTCTGAAGATCAAATGGGAGGCACACCAATATTAGTGTTCTGAAAGAGGCAAAGACCACCAGTATCGAGGCAATGATCATCCCTCAGCAATTCCGCTGGACTGGTCATGTTGTCCGGATGCCAGACCATCGTCTCCCAAAACAGATCCTGTTCTCTCAGCTGAAAGAAGGGTACCGTAATGTGGGTGGACAACAGAAGCGTTATAAGGACTTGCTGAAGGACAACCTAAAAAAGTGTAATATTGATATTAACACTTGGGAGCCATTTGCCCAGGATCACTTAAAATGGAGTGAAGTCCTATGTGATGGTCCCCTGCATTTTGAACTTGCTCGCCAACAAGCTGAAGAGGACAAGAGGCGCAGAAGGAAGGAGAGACTGACTTCCAGTCATGATCAGCAACCTCCTGCTGAGCCTGAAAACATCTGCCCTCATTGTAATAGAGCTTGTGGCTTAAAGATTGGCCTTATCAGCCACCTGAGGACCCATAACTCCCATGGAAGATGATCATACTCCACAACGAGCGATAGCTCACCCTCACTGTAAGTGGTTTAAAAAAAGCCTGATTATACAACAATCAACAGATCTGTGTTCCAGTGCTCAATATAGCAAGTTAATGGAGGTGCGCTGAAAACCCGACTCTGCAATTGCCAGGGTATTAGCCCATATGAACCCATGACTTCCTAATGACATTTTATAACCAAATTCAATGTTTACAAGCTTCTTAGATATATAATGAACAGCAACATTCGCTTTTTGTTATTTTAATATCAGTATTTTGATACTTAGGCAATAGCTGTCCAACCAGCAAACAAGGTTTCAACATGTAATGCCTCATCATTAATTTTCTTAGTTCACTGTAGAATGCTGGACTTGTCCTAGATCAACTGTTTTTGCCAGCAAGTAGCACAGGTGTGGCCTGGACTTTATACAAACTTTTTGGACAATTTATGAGATCTTTCTTTGCCCTTCCCCACCCTTCCAGCTAGCTACCCTCTCTTTACCAGCAGAACATAGTTATGCTGTTCTTTCTGGGAGAAGAATGTGGAGAACTATTCAAAATCCTTCATGGAGCCAAGACAATTTGACCCATTACTCAATTTCTTTAAAGCACCTCTTAGCCAGCCCAAAATGCTCCACATCACATGACTAGCATTCTTCTGTGATTAGGTTCTCTTCAGAGCCTATGAGCATAATTTTTCAAATTGCTCAGAACCATCACTGTTGAGTGGCAACAAGCAGTTCTTCCCAACCTCATGGGGATCAGCACACTGTCATTTAGACAAAAGATTGTGAAATCTGAGAAAGTCAGTGTATTGCAAGGGATATATTTGTTAATACTCTTTTTTGTGTGCTATACAACTACTATAAACGGAGACCTTCCTACAAAAATTGTAACAGGAATATTTTACAAATCCCCAAAATAAAATAGTCTATGTTAATTTTGATCAATGGCCTGTTCTCCTCCACAACAACAACAACAACAAAAGCTGAAAGGCTATGTTTTATTCAGCTTTGCAATTACCTGGTGAAATTATTTAGCCCATTGGACAACTGAGAAGCACCACTATAACGCAAATATCCACAGTATGTCATCCAGGCACTAATAAGATAACTCTGCCATGCTGAACCTCAAGCTGATTTGCTGGAGTTCCATTTGATGGGATTAGGGATTCAGATGACCTCCTCAAGAAAGGAAAACAGCTTTAGTAAAAGTAACAAATCCCAGCTATACCTCACACCATCCACTGATAAATTCAATGTAAATATAATGCTAATCAAAAGCTCTAATGAGGAACATGTTCTAACTGCTAGACTAGGAATCCATACCTTAAATGGCTGAGCAAATCGTCTGCCAACACAAGAGTACAGATACAGTAACTCCTCGCTTAACGTTGTAGTTATGTTCCTGAAAAATGCGACTTTAAGCGAAACGATGTTAAGTGAATCCAATTTTCGCATAAGAATTAATGTAAATAAGGGGGGGGGGTTAGGTTCCAGGGAAATTTTTTTCACCAGTCAAAAAACTATATATTATATAGATATACACACAGTATACATTTTAAACAAACAATTTAATACTGTTCACAGCTATGATGATTGTGAAGCTTGGTTGAGGTGGTGAAGTTAGAGGGTGGAAGAGGGAGGGATATTTCCCAGGGAATGCCTTGCTGCTAAATGATGAACTAGCACTCGGCTGAGCCCTCAAGGGTTAACACATTGTTGTTAATGTAGCCTCTCACACAAGGCAGCACGAACATGAGGGAGGGGAGACAGCATAGCAGACAGAGACAGACACACACCTTGTGTGTGGAAAGAGATACACACTGCCCCTTTAAGTAAGCTGACCCACTCTTAAGTGCATTGTCTTTTTAAGTGGATCAGGAAGTTGAGACAGCAGTTGCTGCTCCAAGCTCTCTGTCTCTCTCGGTCCTGTCCCCACCCAGCTCTATATGGAGAAGGGGTAAGTGGGGTGCAGGAGCAGGGGGAGGGGGACACCCTGACATTAGCCCCCCCTTCCCTCCCCCCCCGCACAGCAAGCAGGAGTCTCTGGGAGCAGCTCCAAGGCAGAGGGCAGGAGCAGCACATGGCAGTGGGGGGAGGGACAGCTGAACTGCCAGCAATTGATAGCCTGCTGGGCGGCTGCAGCACAGGGAACTTAGGGGAGCAGGGAGCTCATAGGTGGGCTGCCAGTCCACCCTGGTTACAAGCCCCCCACCAGCTAGCTGCAACAGGCTGCTCTTCCTGCAAGCAGTGGACAAAGCAGGCAGCTGCCAAACGTTAGAAGGGAGCATTGCACAACTTTAAACGAGCATGTTCCCTAATTGATCAGCAACATAACAAGGAAACATTAACCGGGACGACTTTAAGTGAGGAGTTACTGTAGTGAGTAACAGGTAATATGCATAGATGACTGGGAACCAGATGCTGTAGACTTTCACCTCTGGAGAGAGAGATTCAAGTCCTGATTAGGTCATAGGTGAAAATGAGTTGAATGGTTTAGATCCTAGTCCCTTTTGGAAAGTTAAAAAGATCATCAAGTCCCCACATAATTCAGCACAGATGGAAAACCACTATTCAAATAAACCCAGGACTGGGACTAGCAGGGAGCTCTAAACTGAGATTGAGATGCATTGGCGAGGCTGGATGAAAGTTTACACTGTGCTTGCTCATGCCGTGTCTGGTTCAAGCCAGTGCTAGTCCCTAGAGTGAACATAAGCCCCATCACATGAACTTTTAGAGCATTAAATTCATAACTACAATGTAAATATATTGAAGAAGTATGTGTTTTCTAAGTGAACCAGTGATCTTTCCCCTTCCTGATAGCCAGGTGCAAAACTGACCTTTCAAGCCCCAGATGTAGTTGTCTCCTGAAAAGCTGTATTCTTTTTTTTTTCCACGACAGTCAACTTCACTGTGAACTCAAACACTTACCTACGTGTAATCAGCTTACCAAAAACATACACGTGGGGACAGCAAGATCCGCCGCACACTGATTGTGCTGGTATGAGCAAAGTCAGTTCAAGGCTGCTGGCAAAAACAGAGGCTACCTCTGCTCTTTTATTACCAATAAAAATGAATTCCTCTGGGAAGTAAACTTGCTCTCAAAAGCAACTCTGTTTTCTTTACACACACAGGCTATGTCTTTAGTGCTAAAAAGGGTGTGTGTTTGCTGCCAGGTAACAAATATGTATTAGCTATCTTGCTGTGAAATCCAAGTGCACACAAGGGTCTGTAGTTTTTATCCACAATGTTGGTAGTCAAGGACAACACTATTCCCTCGACCCCACATCTGCAGCTGACCTCACCTAGCTACATCATGGTAAAAGCTACAGAGACTTGTCTCCATTAGGATTTTACAGTGAGATAACTAATGTGCATTAACTATCTTGCTGTAGAAATACCCACCTTTTTGGGCAGTGAAGACATAGCCACAGAGACTCATTCTAATCAACAGAAATTTCTCAAAATCCCCGCAGAATACCCAGTCATCTAAAGTTCAGTCACATTCAAAAAACAAAACAAAACCCAACATATGCACATCTAGTCAATATACACAGTTCTCTCCCAGTGTTTTCTGTGAACTAAGATCCTCTCCCCCTCCCACAACTTCACACTGGAAGAATCATGAGCATCTGAATGCTGATTCAAGCTTTTAATTACAGCATTTGACAAGAAGTCAAAAGGTCCTGCAAAAAGTCAAGCTATGAAATAAGAAAGGGGAATTCACATACAACTCATGAGAAATTTATTGCTGCTATGAAATATGACAGCCAAATGGCTTTCCCTTAAGCCCTTGTCTTCCTTCAAACCTAATGGTGGGAAAATTCAGATGTGCGCTCTTAAAGAGACCAATGGAAGTTGCAAGTTCTATATCTCAAATAGTTAAAAGCTCAATGTGTCTCTTATCTGAAATAAAAAAGGGAAAAATCTTTCATAACATTGCACATAGAGAAAATTGCAGAGAAACTACCATGCTGCATCAGACTACAGAGTGTGACAGACCCAGACCAGTGGGGTACAGGAGTCTGGTAGAGGGCAAATATACTGGTCACTGGATGAGTAGTTTTCTGTTCCCTGAGTCACCAGAGCAGGGGCTGCACTAGAGTAATCAGGAACCTGCTAGAACCAGTTAAGGCAGGCAGGCTAATTAGGACACCTGGAGCCAATTAAGAAGAAGCTGCTAGAATCAATTAAGGCAGGCTAATCAGGGCATCTGGGTTTTAACTTCAGTTTGTGGTGCGAGTGTGAGGAGCTGGGAGCAAGAGGCGCAAGGAGCTGAGAGTGAGAGGGTGTGCTGCTGGAGGACTGAGGAGCACAAGCGTTATCCGACACCAGGAGGAAGGTCCTGTGGTGAGAATAAGGAAAGTGTTTGGAGGAGGCCATGGGGAAGTAGCCCAGGGAATTGTTGCTGTCATGCGGCGGTTACAGGAGGCACTATAGACAGCTGCAGTCCACAGGACCCTAGGCTGGAACCCAGAGTAGAGGTTGGGCCCGGGTTCCCCCCAAACCTCCCAGTTGACCTGGACTGTGGGTTCTTCCAGAGGGGAAGGTCTCTGGGCTGTTCCCCAACCCACATGGTGAATCTCTGTGGCAAGAAAATCCGCCAATAAGCAAGCGCAGGACCCACCAAGATAGAGGAGGAACTTTGTCACAAGAGCCATTCTCAGACAGTGGCCAGTACCACATTTCACTCCAAAAGGAGTACTCTAAGCAACAACTCATGTGCTCTGTGGTAAGCTAAAGCAAAATTCTACAGCAAAAGTCTACGGATTCTGCAGTGCTCTGGCAGGCATTCTGAAAATTCTCCAGCAGCTTCAGGTTAGTTTTAGAAGTTGGAAGTTTTTACGGAATTACATTGGAAAACAAATCAATCCATACAGTCATCTTTGAATTATTAATCTTAAGGAGGGATCACACAATTAGTCCAACATTTGCTCACTAGTGAGGGCTGTTTGTGTGTGTGTGTTTGAAAATCCTCATAGAAAAATCAATCGGTGCAGTCTCAAACATTCCAAGCCATAAAATATCGCCATTACAAAGTTCAGCTAGAGCAGAAGTCTCTTCACTAACAGCAGCTGCTGGTGTGAAAGACAAGGGGTTAATGTTGTATCTTCTCCCATTCCCCAAAGTCTTTAACAGATATCTGGAGCTCATAAACAACAGCACTCAAGTCAGTACTACAGACTTGTTAAAGTTCCTTTGTTACTGTGTAGGTAATTCTTTCTTGTTATAAAACAGCAAAAGCAATGCACCTCTATAGTGATCCAAAAACACAGATATAGTTGCATCTCCTCTGCATCAAAGTAACACCAAAACTGTGAGTTACATCATCCAGAAGAAACAATGACAACTCTACAACAGGCCAGAAAACCAGACCCATGGGGGCCAGAAAACCAATGGGTCCAAGCAGTGGACACATTGTTCAGCCACTCACATAGACACAATGTTTAATAAAAGCTTCTGCTGGTTCATGTTTCCGATTTCTTAGCAGCCCAGAGAGGCAACCAAGTTTCTGCATTTTGCAATATGGACCTACTGCACATACTAAAAGGGTCACGAACTTTTCCATGCTGTCTGGCAGGAATACTTGAAGCTGCATACAAAAACTATTTTCTTCCAACAGTAAAGAATGCACATGGCTGTTTGCTGATGCTGTGCTTGCAAGGCAGCCAAAGGCCAAATAGCACAACCCCTTTGGCACTTAGCTGTTTTATTATTGCTTTGTTTCCCACTGCATGTAATATCTGAAAGCTATAAGGCAATAACCATATAGCAACATTTTTTTAAGTCACTAACAAGATTAAGGATAATTAAAATAAGACAATTGCTTTAATTTAAAATGTCCCTCTTCACAAGATTGGCTTTTTAAAATCTTTCTGGGGATAGGTTCAGAGAGCAGCCTGAACCACAATCCCACCCCACCTGCCCCAGAAGTGAACCTGGATCTTTTGCATGCTTGGACAAGGGCCTCCCTTCATCCCAAAATACTACTTTTCTCTTATATGCATTCATCACTATAGTAGGTAAGCATCTTCCAGCAGCATATTAAACAATATGAATAACATCTCCCATGTCTTTGTTCTCTCATCCTCTTCCCAGTGGAGAGTTTTCTTTTGGATTTTTTTTAATAGTAACAAATTATACACACACATTGTTATAAATTTGTTAGAGAAGGCAAGGTCAAAATATGCACTGTGTACTTGCAGTGGAAGATGGTGAGGTTTGTAATGGTCATTAGTTCCTGGGGGAGTTCTTTCCAAAGTATTGGGCCAGCACTGAGAAAGCTATCTCCTGCACAAAGGAGTTTTACTCTTAGTGCAAAGCTGTCAACCACAGTCTTCATCCCAGAGCTTTAGGTTATCTTTTAGATAACCTGGGACTAGGCCATGGAGTGCATTGAAGATAAGGACCAAGACCTGGGACCTGATTTGATATTCTGTGAGAAGCCAGTGTAGGGAGCAGAGGACAGTATAGATGTGCT
This sequence comes from Terrapene triunguis, assembly GCF_002925995.2. Classification (NCBI taxonomy): domain Eukaryota; kingdom Metazoa; phylum Chordata; order Testudines; family Emydidae; genus Terrapene; species Terrapene triunguis. The sequence continues at coordinate 6,173,009 of NW_020664583.1, forward strand.
CATGGTAGCCAATATTGGCAAGATGACACATTGCAGCATTCTGTAACAGTTGGAGTTTTCTAGGTGCTGAAGGTTTCATTTCCAGGTGTATTGTAGTCCATCTGAGAGGTGATGAAGGCTTGAATAAACGTGGCCAGAACATCATAGGCCAAGATGGGACAGAGTCTCCTAACCAACCCGAATGGTAGAAAATGTTACTTGCGGATGCTGTAATGTGAGATCATAGCATCAGTGAGGGATCCAGAAGCACTCTTATTGAGTCAATTGACCAATAAAAGGTGCATACATTCAACCAAAAAGAAACTACATTGTGCCTGAAAACTCTACAAAATGCCCACTAGCATAACCTCTGCCTTACCTGGTTTAGCTTCAACCAGCTCTTCCCATCCATGAGCTGATCTCGTCCAACCTCTGGGCCACCTTGGTGGTCCTGGAATGGCTGTATGTGGTGAAAGACAGGTAGTAGGTAAACTTTCAATAAGTGCCATGCCGTTTCTCTTCTCCACAGCCTCAGCCTGCATCACTGAGACCTGGCTGGGTTAAACCACAAGCCCTGTGCTAGCGCACCTCATCTCCCCTATGGTACACCATAGATCCAGACTCCAACAAATTCCAAAACCCACTAAAGGAAAACAGCACCTCTCCCACAAGGCAAGGAGTCGAGCACATGTTAAATCATTAGCAATATACACACGCCTCAACCACTGATACGTTGACCCCCAAATGGCGTCTTCCTCCCCACTGCCCACCCAGATCTCCCTGATTTTCTGACACCCTGTGCTGGATGAAGAGAGAGGGGCAGAAACAAGTGCCAATGATGGAAAACAAAGGCTGATTTAGACAGGATGAAACAAATTCCCCAAAGCCTGTACTGAGGCTGTATTACAGGTCCCTCCAAAGAGGCTGCTAAATTCCACCCCCAGGGAGCAATCCTGAATTCTTATACAACCTGCATCGGAGCTCAGCGCCAAGCACTGTGAAGAATTATCATCTTCACTGCAAGCAACTCCTCCTGCACCTGCCAGCCAACAGCCCACCTGCATTCCCAGAGTTCAGTACATTCACTCATCAAGACGTTCTGGATACCCTATAGGGATCCTGACCCAAGACTTTTGAATCTGACCCAGGCCCTTCCTGGCTTGTTAAAGAGAGTCATGAACAATTGGTGCCAGTCCTGACCAAAACAGCCAATGCCTCATTCAGAGAAGGAATTCTTCCTTCCTCCTTCAAAACATGCAATAGTCTGACCAACACTGAAGAAACCTGCTCTGGATACTTCAGTCATAGCCAACTATTACCCAGTGTCAAACCTCCCAGTCCCAGACACTATTACCCAGTGTCAAACCTCCTCAGAGCAACCTCAGAGAGAAGCTAGCAGAAGGCCAACTACAAGCTCATCTAACTCAACCCAACAATCCAGACCTAGAACAATCTGAATTCAGTCCAGGACATGGAACTGAAAAATGCTGTAGTGGCATTGATGGATGATCTTCTTCTTTCAATGGATAGAGGACAGGCAATCATTCTCATCCTTCTAGACACTGCTGACCATGACACACTGCTGTTTTGCCAGAGAGAGGTGGCAGGAATTCAGGGGAATGCATTAAAATGGTTTGAGTAATTCCTAGAGGGATGCCCCCAAGAAGACTAATGATGGGAAACTGCATTTCCACCCCTATACCCCTCACTTGTAGTTTGCTACAGCAAGTTTCAGTGTTTAATTTCTCCATTTATGGTGAAGTATAAGGCCACCAATGTGTCTGCACATAAAAGAATAGTGATGTGGGTGACCTTTGTGGAGTTTGAGGGTTTTTGCAAAACTACCTGAATGACTTTTCATTAAAAAATATTCATTCAAATTTTCCAACGTATTTTTGTTACAAATTATTATGTTTTTAAAGACTATGATTCAATTTATACAAAAGCATTTTGCTCTCCCATATATATATATTTTAGCTACAGGGAAGCCTGTGTAATTTCCCTAAAACTTAGCTGCCATGAAGTGGTTCCTTAGATACACACATTTATTTTACTCATTAGAGTTCTCTCTACCCTTCTCCATTTTTCAACTTATTTTTTTAAGCTTGTTTTTCCCAACCAGACTCAGGAATACTGTACTTCATTGTGTCAGTCAGCTTTTGCATCAGAGCCTCTGACTTTTATGAGTTTATTACTCAGCAGAAAAAAATTCACTGCAGGCTGAAAGAATGAATTTGTCATTGCAAGTGTAAAAAAATAGTTAGTTTGACTCATGTGATTTAAAGAAACTGCAGTAAAGTTAATAGGATTTCAGCAGACTTAGACTTGGCTACTTTCATCTTAGGGGGAGGGATAGCTTAGTGGTTTGAGCATTGGCCTGCTAAACCCAGGGTTGTGAGTTCAATCCTTGAGGGGCCATTTAGGGATTTGGGGCAAAAATCTGTCTGGGGATTGGTCCTGCTTTGAGCAGGGGGTTGGACTAGATGACCTCCTGAGGTCCCTTCCAACCCTGATATTCTATGGTTCTGTCTCCTACAATCTGATTTTCAGAGGTACTGAAAATCGATAGCTTCCTCTTACATCAATGGGAATTATTGTACGTATGCAACATAGCTTGGAACCAGCCCTTAAACTTTACCTTAGCTGTGGAGAATAAAAGTCAGGAAGACTGTTTATGTCTCCTGATAATAATGAATGGATCCTATTAATATTAAAATCCCTAAATAGTTGAGTTAATGGTACATACAGAGTAACTACCCATGTAGGGTTTTTAGTACATACAGAAATTTCACGTGCTTTTGTTTTTATATCCCTATATTCACTGCATGCAACATAATGCTCCAAGAGATCAGCTACAACATCTGTTTGCCTGACAAAACAGATTTATTTTATGATGTTAATTACAGAGCAGGATTTTGATATTCCAAGAGATCTGGAATCATCTGTTGTACAGTATAAAATGCCTCTTGTAATACCCTAACAGATTAAAATGTTTTCTTTTTTCCTCCCCTTCCCTAAAAAGATCTTTCATACCCTCCCAATCCCAGGATCATTACTAGACACCCTCAAAAGTTGCATTGCAGCCACTGCCTTGGGACTCCATTTGAAGCCTGACAGTCAGGGGCAGCCTGTCCATATAGGCGAACTAGGCGGTCGCCTAGGGTGCCAAGTTAAATGGGGCACCAAATTCAAGGGGAAAAAATCAAATTAAAAAAAAATGAAAAAGATGGGAATATGAATTATAATTCATTTCTGAGACTTTATTAATATGTCAAATCTTTTATTTACTGCAAAAATAAATGATATTTTAGCCAAAAAAATTTCAATTTGTGACATAGGGTCAAGATGACCCACTCCTCACTTCTGATAAGCAATAACTCAGTCACAATGAAACACATCCGCCAGCAGCAAGAGCTGCAATGCTAGTGACACCTAACTCGAATATACATCAAGGTTGCATAGCCGGAAATTCATGTAGAGCTGAGATATCGCGAGTTGATACATGTCAAACGGTCATTTTAACACACGTCACAGGTAGATGGTTAAGAATCAAGCGAATACTGTAGAAAACTGTGTTTCTTGGTACCAAAGAATAAAGAAAAAATATTTTTCAGCATTATAAATCCAAAATGTGAGTATCTTTAAGCGTTATTAAACCTGAGCATTACTATCAGGCTGTATAATTATGAACTTTTCTTTGTTATAACTGGTTCACATGTAATAAATAAGGTCCATACAAGAAAAGTAACAGCGTTAACGCTTAACAGACTACAAAAGTGATGACGTCACATTCCAAGCGGGTAACCGTGAGGAAGGGGATTACTTTCCAAACAACCAATGTTGGGTTATAACATCGAAAAAGGTCATTTTGTTTCCGTGTAAATGCGGTAACTGACTGTTTTAATAGGTAAGTGAGTGTATGTTACTAATCACTGAACCTTTAAGCAGTGAAAAGACGTGTTGGGATGGCTGCAATGTGATTTAAATCGCCAACCATGTGGTGGGTATGTCAGCCATCCTTAACGCTATAATGCTTGCAGTCTGGAGCACAGTACATGACAATATTCAAATGCCCCATGGCAGAAAGAGGAAAAAGAAAACCCTCAGGAGCTGAGTATCGTAAACGAAAGGCTGAGAAGGAAAAGGACCAAGCAAAACAGCAGAGATCCTTCCTGAAATATCTTCTCTTTAATCCAAATAAAGATGGAAGCAGTTCACAGCATCCAGATGAAGGCATTTTACTTGGAGAGTAGGTTAGCTCACATCCGCATGGAAGCAGTTTGGAACATCAAGATGAAGGTATATTACTTTGAGATGAGGGTAGCTCAAATCCACAAAAAAGCAGTTTGGAAACTCAAGATGATGGAAACTTACTTCTAGATGAAGGCAGCTCACAACATCAGACTGATAGGGAAGTGGAGAAAATTTATTCACCTTCAGCGACACATGCAGAAATTGAAGTAAATGAAGTTAGAAGGAAGAAAGGATGAGGAAGTTACAAACAAGTTACAGTATGGGGACCCAGCTTCATGGCCCAGATGTGCGGCAAATTCTCGTGGAACATGGACCCGAACAAGTTCATGAATTTCCCTTCCCTAAGGATGGAAATAAAAGAAAATTCTCTGTTCAGCAATACAAGAGGAAACTTATTAATGGGGAAGAAATTAATCAAAACTGGTTACAATATTCAGTGTCGAAGGACTCTGTGTTTTGCTTTTGCTGCAAGTTGTTTAGAAATCAAGCAATTGGTACATCATTTACTGAAAATGGTTCAAAGGACTGGAAAAACGTATCTTCAATTCTCTCTTCACAAGAAAGAAGTACAGAACATTTGGAATGTTTTCAAAATTGGAAAGAACTTGAATTACGATTGAAAAAAGGAAAAACTATCGATGAAGAAAATTTACATATGATCAAGGAAAAAGAAGACTATTGGCAACAAATTAATTAGAGCGTCTGATTGCTTTAATGAGAGTTCTCAGTGGGCAAAATTTAGCATTCCGCGGCCGCGGTAGAAATGAAAAATTATTCACTCCAGGTAATGGAAACTTTTAAAAATTTGTTGAATATCTAGCTTTGTTTGATCCAGTCATGAAGGAGCATCTATGTAAAATAACTGATCATGAAACACAGGTTCATTACTTAGGAAAATATATGCAGAATGAACTGATTCAAATCCTAGCAAATGCAATTAAAAAGAAAATTGCAGAAGCTGCCCATTCTGCAAAATACTTTTCAATAATACTGGACTGTACACCAGATGTGAGTAATGTTGAACAAATGACGATCATTCGTTTTGTGGATACGGAAAAGGCTGCAGATGAAGATAATGTTGTGGTGCTCATAAAGGAACATTTTTTGGATTTCGTATTGTAACGTTGACTCTGATTTTATGCAAATATGCTAATGAGTGTGAATATAATGTAACTGAAATACGCTTCATGCAAAAGGTCTCTTGTAAGGTATCATTACAAAGCTTATAATCTACTGAGTGTGGTCATCCTATGTGTATGTATGTATCATTCTTGTATCTCAAACTAGAAATATGAAATATAACTCTGACGGCCTATTGTAATTATGCAAAGTGTGGGCCATTAATGGTGGTTTGGAATCTCGATGGCTCCCATTAACCAGGACAACTGACTGTAGATGGCCCTGTTTTACTTTAAGTCTTCCTGTATACGTGTGTGCTAGCAAGTGGGTAATGAAGTCTTACAGTGATATGTGATCATGTCACCTGAACTGGAATCTATCTTTAACCTGGTGCTTTTCCATTTCAAAGGAGGGGTGGGAACCCAGAGAGGGACAAAGGATTCCCGTCTTATGCAAAAGATATATAAGTGGGTGGAACAGAACATAAGGGGCGGCAATCATGAGAAATCCCCTAGCTACCACCTGAGCTGGAACAAGGGCTGTACCAGGGGAAAGGATTGTGCCCAGACTAGGAAGGTGTCCAGTCTGTGATAGAAGATTATTGAAACATCTCTGAGGGTGAGATGTCATCTGTATTCAGTTTTCTCACTGTATTAGGTTTAGACTTGCATGTTTTATTTTATTTTGCTTGGTAATTCACTTTGTTCTAGCTGTTATTACTTGGAACCACTTAAATCCTATTTTTTGTATTTAATAAAATCACTTTTTACTTATTAATTAACCCAGAGTATGTATTAATACCTAGGAAGGAAGGGGGGCGGGCAAGCAGCTGTGCATCTCTCTCTATCAGTGTTAGAGGGCGAACAATTTATGAGTTTATCCTGTATAAGCTTTATACAGGGTAAAACGGATTTATATGGGGTTTGGACCCCATTGGGAGTTGGGTACCTGAGTGTTGGAGACAGGAGCACTTCTTAAGCTGTTTTCAGTTAAGCCTGCAAGTGTTGGGGGACGTGGTTCAGACCTGGATCTGGGTTTGTAGCAGGCTAGCATGTCTGGCTCAAACCAGGCAGGGTTCTGAAATCCTAAACTGGCAGGGAAAACAGGCTCAGAGGTAGTCCCAGCACATCAGTTGGCAGTTCCCAAGGGGTTTTCTATGATCCAACCTGTCACACGTACCACTGAAGGAGACGACTGGAGCATTTATGACTGAAATTATTCTCATAGACTCAGACTTTAAGGTCAGAAGGGACCAATATGGTCATCTAGTCTGACCTCCTGCATGATGCAGGCCACAAAAGCTGACCCACCCACTTTCCCTTAACTCAGCTGTTGAAGTCTCCAGATCGTGATTTAAAGACTTCAAGTCGCAGAGAATACTCCAGCTTGCGACCCCTGCCCCATGCTGCGGAGGAAGGCGAAAAACCTCCAGGGCCTCTGCCAATCTACCCTGGAGGAAAATTCCTTCCCGACCCCAAATATGGCGATCAGTAGAACCCCGAGCATATAGGCAAGATTCTCCAGCCAGACCCTTATTTTACCAGCGATGGCACGTTCTTGCCTAATTCACTAAAATCCCGTTATACCATTCCCTCCATAAACTTATCTAGCCTAATCTTGAAGCCGGAGAGGTCTTTTGCCCCCACCGTTTCCCTCGGAAGGCTGTTCCAAAATTTCACCCCTCTGATGGTTAGAAACCTTCGTATAATTTCAAGCCTAAACTTCCCCACGGCCAGTTTATATCCATTTGTTCTCGTGTCCACATTAGTACTGAGCTGAAATAATTCCTCTCCCTCCCTGGTATTTATCCCTCTGATATATTTAAAGAGAGCAATCATATCCCCCCTCAGCCTCCTTTTGGTTAGGCTAAACAAACCGAGCTCCTCGAGTCTCCTTTCATACGAAAGGTTTTCCATTCCTCGGATCATCCTAGTGGCCCTTCTCTGTACCTGTTCCAGTTTGAGTTCATCCTTTTTAAACATAGGAGACCAGAACTGCATACAGTACTCCAAATGAGGTCTCACCAGCGCCTTGTATAATGGAAGCAGCACCTCCTTGTCCCTACTAGAAATACCTCGCCTAATACATCCCAAGATCGCATTAGCTTTTTTCACGGCCCCGTCACATTGCCGACTCATAGTCATCCTGCGGTCAACCAGGACTCCGAGGTCCTTCTCCTCCTCCGTCACTTCCAACCGATGCGTCCCCAGCTTATAACTAAAATTCTTGTTAGTCATCCCTAAATGCATCACCTTACACTTCTCACTATTAAATTTCATCCTGTTACTATTACTCCAATTTACAAGGTCATCCAAGTCTCCCTGCAGGATATCCCGATCCTTCTCCAAATTGGCAATACCTCCCAACTTTGTGTCATCTGCAAACTTTATCAGCCCACTCCTACATTTGGTTACGAGGTCAGTAATAAATAGATTAAATAAAATCGGACCCAAAACCGAACCTTGAGGAACCCCACTGGTGACCTCCCTCCAACCTGACAGTTCACCTTTCAGTACTACCCGCTGCAGTCTCCCCTTTAACCAGTTCTTTATCCACCTCTGGATTTTCCTATCGATCCCCATCTTTTCCAATTTAACCAATAATTCCTCATGCGGTACCGTATCAAACGCTTTTCTAAAATCGAGGTATATTAGATCCACCGCATTTCCTTTATCTAGAAGGTCTGTTACTTTCTCAAAGAAGGAGATCAGGTTGGTTTGGCACGATCTGCCTTTTGTAAACCCATGTTGTAATTTGTCCCAATTGCCATTCACCTCTAGGTCCTTAACTACTTTCTCCTTCAAAATTTTTTCCAAGACCTTGCATACTACAGATGTTAAACTAACAGGCCTGTAGTTACCCGGGTCACTTTTTTTCCCTTTCTTGAAAATAGGAACCACATTAGCTATTTTCCAGTCCATTCTACAAGATCTTGAAACAATGTCATTATCTGTTGAAAACTTACGTGGCCAAGGCTATGATAATGGGAGTAATATGAAGGTAAAGACAATGGCATGGAAAGGAGAATGATGGAAATCAATCCTAGGAATTTTTTTGTTCCTTGCAGTGCGCATTCTCTGAATTTGGTTGTCAATGATGCTGCTAAATGCTGTTTCTTTGACCTGGTGCAACGTGTTTGTGTGTTTTTCTCAGGCTCAACACACCATTGGGAGATTCTGACTCGCCATGTGAATTCTCGAACTGTGAAGCCTCTTTGCTATGAACTTGGAAACATTTATGATGCCCTAATTGAAATTTCTGAGGATACTACTTTTACTGGATCATCTGGCAATACGGCACGTTCAGATGCAGAAGGTCTTGCAAATGGCCTTTCCAAGTTCAAATTTGTGACTTCACTCATTTTATGGTACAATATCCTTTTCGAGATTAACCTCACTAGTAAGCAGCTTCAGGAAAAGAACTTGAACATACATTCTGCTATTCAAAAACTGCAGCAAACTAAAAATATTCTGGAGGAATTCAGAGGTGATGAGTTCGAAAGAACACTGGTAGATTCTCTCGAGCTTGCTGAAGAAATAGACTTTCAGACAGAATTTGAACAAGATCCAGTTCACATTCGGCAAAAGAAACAGCAGTTTTCATATGAAGGATGAGACACACCCATTCAGAACCCAAAAGAAAGGTTCAAAGTGAATTTCTACTTTGCAGTCCTTGATACTGCTATTCACCCGGTTGATGAAAGATTTCAACAGATGCAGCAGTTAGAGTCAGTATTTGGCTTTCTATATGATATCCACAGCTTGCAAAAGAAAACAGCAAAACAGATAAGGGAATTTTGTATAAAACTGGAGTCGGCATTGACTCATGAAAATTCAAAAGACGTTGATGCTACACTTTTGTGTAGAGAGCTTCAGGCTTTTTCAAGACGACTTAAGAAACATTCCACTCCTGAAGAAGTACTGAAGTTTTTTTGTGAAAATAAACTCTCAGATAGTTTTCCAAACATTTTTAAAGCTCTATGCATTCTTTTAACTTTGCCAGTTTCCGTAGCAAGTAGGGAACGTAGCTTCTCAAAGTTAAAATTGATAAAAACATATCTGCATTCAACAATGGTGAAAGAGAGACTTGCCACAATGTCAATAGAGCATGAAATAGCTGGAAGACTGGATCTAAAAGAACTAGTGACTGAATTTTCAAAACTTAAAACATGACTTTTCTTGCTTTAAGAGCAGAGTGTGTTTTTTATTCGGAGTGTTTTGTAAATACAGGTTAAAGTTCATTGAAGAATTTTCTTATTTCTTTCTATATTGGATGTGGTGGTAATGGCACTTAAACCGGATAGTGGAATGGATGATTTTGGATTTGTAATAATAAAAATTATAATTAACATTTTAATGCATTTTTATTTGAAATCGAACTGAAATATAATCTAGCTGTTGTGTACAAATCTGTTCTGAAAATTTCATGTCTCTATTTTATCTGATCTCAGAAACATTGATTGGACAGACGGATGGATGGACAAACCGAATAATTAAGCCTCTGTTTTAAAAATCAGCTGAAGAGCTCACAGTTTACACTGGGATTTTCAAAGGAGTGTAAGGATTTTCAATGAGAATTTGACTCCTAATTCCCCAAAGCCCCCTTTGGAAATTCCAGCTGAATGATTTGAAAGCACTTCGTTCACAGTCCTGCCAAACAGGTGAGCCACAGACTGACCCAAGACAATATCAGTCTCCTGCACAGCGACATAGATCATAGATTAACACAGGTAAAAACAGACATTTAAGCTAAGAGTTATTGTACCATGGTGACATTATAGAAGATACATTTTAAACAAACGCTTGTTTCACGATGTCATTTTTCTAGAGTGAATTGCTACCATAATTTCCACAGAGATAGCAAAACATCCTCCACTTGAAAGGTGCTAAATGAATCTCTGGAGACCAGAGCCCTTTGTTTATCCAGGGGCAGCAACACCAGAGGTGGCAGAACAGAGATGTGGAGTTAGGGCTACTGCCCCTGCAATGGAAATATTGGGGGGATGGATCTATGTTTCTGCCTGCCCCCCAATGTTTTACACCCCCACAATGCCTCGCGAAGATGAGAGCAGGAACTGGAGGAGGGGCTGAAGTGGCCGCTGGCGTATGAGATCCGGCCAGCCACCCGGGAGCACGTAGGACTTCCTGGTCCTGCCTTCCAGCCACAGAGTTCTGGCAGAGATGCACAGCCCAGGAAAGGGGCAGGAACATGTGCATCAGCCACCAGGGTGGGGCAGGGTACAGGACAGGGCACCGGCACCTGGGCGTGGATAGAGGGGCATCCCATAGGAAGCTGTAGGACTGCCAACAAGGATGACAGTTGTACCATTTGTGGGCATGCTTTACTGGTATGGAAACCTGCCCTCTAGAAACTGGAGTGAAATTATCCACTCCTTTCACTCAGACCACCAAACAGACATGAGATGAAGACTTCTGGTCATTGCCAAACTGGGCTGCATTTCAACTGGCAACATAGAAATAAAAAACTCCATATCCCATTACTAGTCCCCCGACCAGAGGATCAATGCTTCCCAATGGACCTACTCCTTGTCATTTTGAAGTCAATTGCAAAACTCCCATTGACTTTAATGGAACATGGATCTGATCCAATGACAGATTCAGGGTGAAGGAAGGTAATTTTCTCTTCTGATTCTACCTTATGCTGCAAAGTCAACATCTTGCATGTGTTTTTCAATGAAAACAGACTATCACAATGAATTAAAGTCCATATTAAAGCCCATGGCATGAGATTTTCCAGGATACAATATTTACAGGTGAGTCTCACATATACTTAAATTGTCTGAACACCCAATAGAGGGTCCTGTGGCACCTTTAAGACTAACAGAAGTATTGGAGCATAAGCTTTCGTGGGTGAATGCGTCCGATGAAGTGGGCATTCACCCACGAAAGCTTATGCTCCAATACTTCTGTTAGTCTTAAAGGTGCCACAGGACCCTCTGTTGCTTTTTACAGATTCAGACTAACACGGCTACCCCTCTGATACTGAACACCCAATGTTTACTTTGTACTTGATCCTAATGGCTCACAGGAACTCTGGCTATAATGTTTAAATAAAAGTTTCTGATATACATTAAATTTGAAACTACAAAAGAATCATACGAAGAGGTAAGACAAGGATGCCAATGCAGAGTACAATAAGAAGGATATGACTGCCTCCTATAGGCAAATATTTGTTTGCTGCAATTATTTATTTGATTCATTTGCACGTATAAAGGGATCCTGAACTGACAATCAGAAATATGAAGGTTTCCAATAATAGTTTTGATAAAATGCCAAATGGAGTAGCTGTTATAAATAACAAAGTAATAAGAAGCTTTTCAGAATTGGAGATACAAAAATAAGAGCTGTTAAGTACTTATGCAAACCCACTGTATCCTTGAGCAGATATTTTTATTATTATAGAAATAACATTTTAGGAACTGACAAGCTGAAACAACCACCACTACATGAAAACATAAATATATACCGAGAGACAGTCCTTGCTCCAAAGATATTCTTGCCATCCTATTTCCAGTCCGACCAGAAGCACTGGAAATGCCCCCAGATTGCCATGTCTGTTTTGAAGATCCAAGATGTTATAAGAACCATCCAAAATTATGGCTGCCTGTTCAAATCATTCATTTCCCCCCATCATTAGTGTGAAATGCCTCACAAATGCTGAGGGTCAAAAGCCTTGTCTAACCACACACACACACACACACACACACACGCAAGCAATAAAACCTTCCAAGTTGCTTTTTAAATATTAAGTCCAATTTGAATGACCATCTGATGACATGTGATTAGTCTAATAATCACATTTAGCTATTCTTAAATTGTCTGAATGCAAATATGTGGCAAGTAAGACATATCTGGATTTAAGTCCTGAAAGTACTGAACTTTTGAGAGAGAGTAACAACTGAATCTCTGAGTAGGTTGGGTATGTAAGAGATATTATAGGCATAAGGTAGAAAAGTACCTTGTAAATGGAATGATTGTACTTCAGGGTGTGAATGAAAATTTAATTTGCCAACAAAGTTATTTTTCTCAATTGTTTTGCCACAGTGGAACACAAGAGTTCAATAAGGTATTTGTTTTGTTTTGAGGAAAAAGGAGTTTTCCACATTTTTGGGCCTAGTGCAGTCTCTTTTTGTTTTTGAAAGCACAGGACTAACTGGTAGATAGAAACAATTCAGAACTATGGCCATTTTTCACCACTGTTACTAAAACCATGTTTGAAGCAGACATAGAATCAAATTCTGCTTAATAACTTAAAGCAAAATTCCAGATATTTAAAAAAAAAAAAAAACCGGGGGGGGGGGGGGCGGAGAGCTGCCTGCAGCCCATGGAGTTTTCTCATTATTTTATTGGAGATAGTGCAAGCCGATCTCACTTGAGTAAAAACAGCAACATGGAAAGATTAAAATGTCTAGTTTGGGAGGATCTAAATGTAACTCTGTATTTTAACAATTCAGAATGGGACTTGTTTTTAATGAATTGAGATTTGGCCCACAAATGACCTGAAAACAATTTCCCAAATGACATATTTAAAATTATTGTCTACATTTTACAAATCAATATTATTTTTTAATACCCTGCAGTTTCAGATCTGGTTTACTCAACCCCATGGCCATAAATGGGACAGGTATCAATAAGTGTAGCCATCAGTTAAAACAGCAATTTAGGATATGGGTCTGTGCTCAGCATCAGAACGGTCATAGTTGGGCTGCTACCTATCCCAACTCTGAGGTTCATTCCTGTGTGATAGAACCCATCCCCAGCCTGCCTCCACTGCACCAGCACCTCCTGTCAGGATTCATCTCTCTACAGTTCAGTTTCTGAAACAGTGTTCCCATTGTAAGAAACGCATACTTCACAGATCCATAAGTCAGATAGGAGAAAACAAACAAACAGAAGAACAAAAGAATACCCAGGCATGTAACCTGGCACATAAGGTATCAGCACAAACATTTTGTTTCTTTGATTTTATAATGTGGCCATTTTACTTTGTAACAATTTAAGAATAAGGGGAGAAGAAAGAGAAGAAGATCTGTGGATTTCAATGCTCCTACCATTCCATGCTCAGTGCTGGGACTAAAAAACATAGCTTCTCTTTTTAAAGAAAAAGAAGGAAATTCTACCAGCTGTTATTCCTTTATGTACATGAGCATTCTTTGGTCATCTCTCTCTCAAAAAAAGGTTCAAACCAATGAGATCCTGAAGTATAGAAAGCAGCTTTTTCATTACAAAATTGCTAATAAAAAAGGCACACCCACCAAAAATACAAAAAAGGATTGTCAGCTGTAAAGGATTACAGGCACTTTGAAGAGTACGATTTCTGTTTATTTAAACATTTTGGCTCCTCAAGTATGAGGCAGAAAAGCACAGTGTGTTCAAACAAGGGGAGGGTGGGAAGCGAGCATATGCATAGGACTCCTGCCTTCTACAGCAAGACTATCATATTCTTCACATCCAGCTTTTGCTATCAGTCCTCTTATCTTCAGGAAGATAATTAATAGAGTTGCCAACCTAACATCTACGTAAGTATAGATTTGGGGGCAGTATTCAGATCCTTTCCACTCTTTTTCAGTACAGAACTCAGTAATATCTGCAGTTCATTGTCCCCTATAAATGAGGCATATAACCCTTTTCCCAAGAAGGTCATGAAAATACTATTCTTTGGAAACAAGCATGTATTCCACCAATTATGATCTGTACCAGCCTCCAGTTGTTTTGGTACCTGGATTAATTAAAAGTAAAGATACTGTAGGGAGCTGATTCCTTTAAACTCATTCTCGTAATTCAGTTATTTAAAACATCTGAGTAAACACAAATAAATAGGTCAACTGTACATTCTTCTGTTCTGTTCCTCGCTGTAATAAATGAGGTAACAAGAAACTGCTCATTTACTTCCTTTGAGTAACCCCTACATGCTTCCATCACTAATTGTCCCTTGCCAGCTGTGCACTTTCATCAGCCTCTGTCCGTAGCTAGGCACAAGGCAGAATGCCCCTCATTACACTCACAATGTTTCTCAGCACACTATAGCTCTAGGGTTTGAGAATGCAGCAAGATGTATTTGCTCTATTTTTAAGTAGCTTAAAAATAATATTTAACACCCTTTACCATTAAAAAAGACAATTAAAAGCCAAAGAACTAAGGAAGGAACAGTCATAGATGAACAAAGGAGCTCCTGGGCTCTTCATGAATCTAAGGCTGAACCTATCGTAGAGTTTTCGATACAGGTATATTTAGAAAAGTCTATCCCGCCCGTTTAACTCCACCCTCACTCAATATTTTAGACTGAATATCTGGATATTCAGGATCCAGTACACAATTCCAGATTTTTATTTTATATGTTTTCATTGGAACATATTTTTCAGGGGATTGATTAAGCCTTCCTATTCCCCACAAAAAATGTAAGTCTACAATATAGATGTGTTGACACCAGACTTACACAAACACAACATGAGAGCATTTCAGTGTAAATATTTAAAATCAGACGTTGAACTCTGTCTCTTTCTTTGGAGAACTGCTGATTTTTAGTATTTTGTTGAGGAGAAAAAACACAACATATTTCCCCTTAAAACTGGAACAATTGCACACCACAGAGATTATGTGTGAATTGTTTTAATAGTGAATGCAACTGGAAACCTGTTTCATTTCAGTTTTAACTGGTTAGTGTCACACATCGCTATGAAGGAATTAAAAAAATGGAAAAAGAGCAAACTTGCATCAAATCAACAAGAGTTAAAAAACATAACACACGCCTTCTAAAACGTTGGAATTAGAAGGCAGTTTTGCAATGTACTTTCCAAAACAACGGGAGACTATCCAGCCTAAGTGACTCTTTTTGGGTACATCTACAGAGGGTTAAGAGAGATGCAGTGTGGCAGTGGCTGGCACTCTGCCTTGCAGGGTCCCAGAGCTTGAACTCCTGCCCAAGCCCAGGACTCTACCCTGCATCCACATATTTATGGCAGGACTCAATAAACAAAGAAAAAAAAATAGTGCCTCAGATTGCCAAAGACTTGGCTGAAAAAATAAGCCTGCAACATGCCCTGAATATTAACTAATTAAAATGTGATGGATTGAGCTAATCCCACAGTCTGGGACTCCATCGAGAATGTCCTTCTGAAGTCCCCAGACTTCTGGAAATCAAGAATACAGCATGACCTTTTCCAGCAGACATACCACCACAGTACCCCTTGCAACAGGAAAATTATAGAATAGGTACAGGAACAAACATACACAATTAGTTATAGAAATATATAGGAAAAAATAAATTGTATACATAAGAACTCCACTTAAAAACCTTGCCAATCACCATCTGTTTTGTTGCTCTACTTGGTCATCTTAGTGCTGAATATAGTTTGTCTGAAAAAGAAGGCATAAACTGCAGTATCCATATCAAATGGATTGTTAGAGAGGGAATAAGAGCAAAATAACCGACTTGCCCAAATACTTGCACATTACCTAGAAGTAACTAAACTAGTATTACTTCACTACAATTCAGCATTACTGTCACTACGCCCACAAAAGCAGTACAGCATTGAATGGTTTAGCTACAAATCAGCTTTCCTTGCTCAATATTTTCTTTAGTTTGATCTGCCATAAAATGTTAACCACAAGCCCTTTGATAAATGGACTGAAAGTCTGGATAGTTTCATTGCAGCTTTTTTAAGTACTTCTGTTTCCTTTGCTACAGTGTTATTTTGTAGTGATCCACAGCAATTTGTTTTATATTCACTTACGTATCTCTTCCTGGCCTGCAGCCATATCATCATAAGCTGTGATTTTATTGGATTTTAAGGTAAGAAGGATCAGGCACAATTAGTACTGGCATAAGAGAGACTTTACAGGAAAACGTAGAAGCTGTAAGCAACAGTGTTGGCAAATCAGTAGATGGCACCCTTCTCTCTGAATCAATATTTGAACCCCAGCAGGTGCAAATGAACACTGTACTGCTGCTGTTTGTGTGATTTTCCTTGCAAATCAGTAAGAATAAGGTGCTTGGCTCCTGTGTCCCAGGCAAATTCTGGCTCAAATAATCCTTTCAAAACTCCCCCTGTACTTTCAATTGAGTGAAGAATTCTTCATTTTTTTTTTGCCCTGCAATGTTGTGTTGCACTGCACTATTAAACAAGTGCATTGCTTCAGCCCAGAAGGCAGCTGCATTTTATGTTATATTATACACAGTTCTCTCTAGCTGTTAATTTCTCCTTTTCCAGTATTCTGACATATTCTGTATAACCTCTTTCATACAAACTAAGTTGTGTAACATACAGTATATAGTGTTAAAATGCTAAAAGATATGTAATTAGTTTGATTAATGTTAGCCAAGGGCTTTTTAGACAAACAACTACAGAATGGAAGCCTTTTATACTATCTTTTAATGGAAAGTGCTATATAAAAACATCTCAGTTATATCACTTTTCCTAATACATCTACCAGAAACCACAGGGAGAAAGGAAAACAATATTCCATCTCTGAAAGCATAAACTTTACATTATAAGAACTGTACTAACCCACTCTATATAGATACCAAAAAGTCCTACTCACTATAGCAACTGGGGAACTGAAATGAGGTGTTTGTGCTACAATATGGTTAAACATCTAAGAAGCTTGTTGTGATGGTGTGAAATGATGAGTACATGTGAAGCCAGCTGTAACAGGATGGGTACCATAAAAGATTAAACAGGTCAACAGCAGCATCCTTGTTCCATACCTCCCAAGTTTCAAACCTGCAAACTTTAAATTTAGTTATCACATGTGAATTTAATCCTCACGTCCATTCCAGACACCCATGTTGGGTATGTGCAGATGCACCAAAATGATTCTGAGAAAAGCAGTGCTATTGCCCTCTGAGCCGGTGTAAGGGCAAGTGATGCTACCAATCACTTCTTGAAAGCAGTACTTGTAACTCTTACCTCAGGAAAAGACTGCAGGAAGATCCATGCATGAATGATTGGATGCAGTATTTGTCCATGCAATGGTCTAGTGGGTCTTTGCAGTAACACAACATTTGACAAACTTTTTTGGTGCATTCACATGCAACACTTCTTAAAACCTCTGTTTAATCAGTGCATTTTGGACCTCCTTCTTGCCTCCAGTTATTACCACTTTTCCTCCTCCTTTTCTACTTCTCTGTCTCTCCTCGGCTTTCATGCTTTTGACCCTGGCATAGGGAAGTTTCTCTCACAAGTTTTCAGGTGTGGATGAGGAAGGGAGGGAGAAATGACTTATGGGTTAAAAACCCTGCCCCTAAGCAGGATTCATGTGCAAATCAACTACCATTCAACAGTCCTAATATGCAATACTGTTAATAAGCACTGGTCTCCCTTGAATAGACAGCATGGTGCAAGTACGGTGGTATGGTCCAATACGCCGTACCAGTAAGATATTTATAGCCAGGACAGTGTACTGGAAAGACACAGGAGGAGCCTGCCCTCAGCCCCGCCCCCAGCCCTTCCACGCAGCTGCATCTTCTGAGTCTTCCTGCCTGGGGTCTGTACAGCAGCCCCGCCGGAGGACAGGACTGGGGGATGGGGCAGAGTTGGGGGTGGTATAGCCGCTGTACTGGAGGAGCTGCCGGCATGGGGCTGCCCGGTGGCCCCACATTCTGCTCCTTTCCCCGCTGCAGTTCCGGAGAGCCCTGATCACCGGGGAACCGCAGCGGTGAAAGAGCAGAATGTGGGGCAACGGGCAGCCCCATGCCGGCAGCTCATCTGGTGCGGCTGTACTACCCCCAGCCCAGTCCCCAGCCCTTCCACACAGCTGCGTCGCCTGAGTCCTCCTGCCTGGGATCTGTACAGCAGAAGTCTCCAGCGCAGCGAGAGGAGGACAGAGCCCTCCCTCCCCAGGTAACGTGGGATGGATGTGGATCATTGAGAGAGGACGGGGAGAGTGCAGGGGCCCCAGGCTGGGGGCGGGGAGGAGTCACGTGGGGGAATCATGTGGGAAGGTTACATGCCCCCTCTTTGTGTCCCTCCCATATGTGCAGAGTACCAGCAAGAAATGATTTCTACTTGCAGCACTAGTAGACAGTTTTCTGCCACAAGATACTAAGCTAAAGAGCAGTCCAGATCCCCCATTTTCTCTGATTTAAACACAAGAAGAATTTTTTTTAATTGAACATTGTCATGATTGTGGTTCTTGTTGCTTAACTTGCACTAGTTTATATTTAGCATCATATAATTCCCTCTCCCTACTTCCCCTTCCCCACATTCAGGTTGTCATCAGAGCCTGTTAGTTCTTCCTCTACAACTTCTAAATAATTTTTTGCATAGATTTTAAGGCCAGAAAGTAGTTATAACATCTAGTCTGTGATATACCAGAGGTCAGACTGTATAATTTCACCCACTAGTGAGTATTCAGCTCACTAACTTGAGTTTGACTGAATATATCTTCCAGAAAGGAATCCATCAGTCTTCGAAGACTTGAAGGGACGAAGAATCTGTCACTCCCCTCAGTAGTCTGTTCCAATGGTTTTTCACCCTCACTTAAAAATTTGCATCTTATTTCTCATTTGAAATTTTTAACTTCCAGTCATTAGTCCTTATTATTCCCTTCCCTGCTAGATTAAAGAGCCTGGTGAACCTATTTATAATAGCATCATTAAGTCACCTCTTGGTCTTTTTGATAAAGAGCTCAATATCTTTAGTTTAAGTCTCACTCAAGGCACTTTCTCCAGCTCTTCGGTCCCGCACTTCTCACATCACCCCTCTTCAATTCATCAAAAAATGTTGCTACTCCTTCCCTTGACTTTGATCTTGTCACCCTACTCCAATCCTTTTACATCCAGAATAAACTTCTCCTCTTGATCTTTAAAGTTCAATTCTATTTTTAAAAGGGTTTTTATAACATGGTGAATTTCCCTGTTGATTCTCTCTCAGTGACTCCAGATCAAATGTGTCCACTTTTCAAGTAAAGATGATTTTTTTTTAAATTGCCAGATCTGTATGACTTTGAATATGCTCAGCGAGTAGAGCAGCGAACAGAACAAGTGCCATTTTTTACAAAGTAACTTTTCAGAATACAATGTAGAAGTGTATTTAAGGCTCTTCTCAACTCTCCACCCACCTGTCTCCAATTACTACTGCAATTCCCAAAACTGTTCCCTTTTTATCTTCCTCCTTCTTACCTTGACAATTCACTCCATGCTGTCCTTAATGGGTGACACTCTCTTCCTCTCTGGGCAAGCTAAGCAACTTTTTCAAATCCCCCCCCCTTCCTCCAGGCAGCCAATTATATAGTGCCCCTCACATTGCAATGAAGCCATTTCCGGTCCACCCAGTGCTTTGTATACTTGAATTGCCTTGTTTTTTTATACTGTAAACTCCATGGGGCAAGGACCATGTCTTTCTTTTTGTTTCATACATCATCACCTCTCAAATTCGATCTTTGTATGTTGCTCAGGTAGCTCTCAGTCTGCCCATGTAAAACCATACCATCACCACAGCCTTTAACATCCATTTGATCCAGGAAGCTTGAACAGGGCTTTCCTGTGGTTTACAGTGATCCCCCAAGGCAGGCTATGGACCCTGCCATGTGGTGTTGGCTCTCCTCCATGGCTCCAGCTGCTTGATTGCACTACTCCACTGTCAGCACATAAATACTACCCTAATATTCTTTTCCCCTGTAAGCAATTACTGTAATAGCCACAGAGATGTTATGTAATCAGGAACTAGAGGCGGTTCACATGATCAAAATTTGGTGGGAAAGTGTTCAAGAGAGACACTTTATTAAGTTGTGGTCTACACTATGAAAAAGTTTCAGAATCTCTTCTTTAAGTGCACAATAAGGAAATAATTTTTTTCCACTGAAAACTAATTCTATGGGAATGGTCTGTATTTTGTACTGTTGCATTTAATACTTTCATCAGTTTCTACTACACAATGTTAGTTATGGGGGTTTTAAAACTTAAAATCTAAATATTTACTCTGGGCTGCAACAAGACTATGCTGAAGCAATTTACTTGCTTGTGCTGTTTTTACTTAGTTCCCTAAAAACTGGGGCTGTAATCGGAAATGGGACTTCATAAAAGTGACATCATAATGGATTTTCATAATCCAGGTGCCCAAAAGAAACAGTATTTTTCTTATTGGCCACCCTGAAAACAAACTGAACTCTTAAAAAAACAAAACAAAAAAAAAAAAAAAAACCACACACAGGTGAGGTCTTTACTTCATACATAAAACACCAAGAGCGAAAAAAGAGTCTCAGAACTCAAAATTTAGCTTACAGTAGACCAAAGAGTAGAATCCACATCACCCTCTTATATTGCAGTTGCTCTGTGGGCTAACAGAAGAAAAAGGAAATAACAGAAATACTGAGACACTTATAGGTGTCAGTAAAATAGGTAGATGTGACTGATATGCACGAGCAGCCGATATGCTGAATAAGAATAGCCATTTTCACAGGTATTTGACCACACCAACATTTTTTGTTCTGCAGGGAATCAAGTTCTTTTCATTTTAAGCATGTCATGACAAAATATTTGCATAAAAATATATTTGCAACACGACCTTCACTACTGAGAACATACAGAAATGTAGAACAGCTTCCTGAACAAAGGGGAGGGGGGAAATGAACTTCTGTATTTAGATTATGTAACTGACACAGGAAGGGACCTTTTAACAACTACTTGTAGGAATACTGTATGTCTGAAAAGTCCTTGCTATAATAAAAATCAGAAGGTGGAGGTAAATGGGATGTACTATGTTACCACTCAAGTTTAAAAATAAATGTACAGAGTTAAATAAAAATATTACTTCACATCTGAGTGCTTTTCATCCCAAAGCACTGCAAGTTTCCCACCCACACCTCTCCACACAAAATGCAAACACATGAAATTGTTTTCATACAGTATCACTGAAACCCAGGAGCAGCAACTGACAACACATGCTCCATAATACTAGCAAAAGGGAAATTTTTTTACACAGTACCACCTGAGCAAAATCCCATTCTTGCATTATAGATATTACTTCCGGAAGGGATCATTATGATCATGTAGTCTGTCCTCCCTGTATAATGCAGGGCACAGAATTTTACCAACAGATTCCTGTATCAGACCCATGATTTCTCGTTGACCTGGAGAATATCTTTTAGAAAGACATGCTATCTTGGTTTAAAGTCTTCAAATGGCACAGAATCCATCATATCTCTAGGTAAATTGTTCTAATGGTTAATTATCTTCACTACTAAAATTTCCCCCCTTATTTCTAGTCTGACTTTGTCTAGCTTCAGCTTCCAGTCATTGGACCTTGTTATGCTTTTTTCTGCTAGATTAAGGAGCCCTCTACTATTGGATATGTTCTCCCCATGTGGGTACTTTTAGATGGTGATTAAATCAAGTCAGAAAGTGCTATATCTCTTGCTGTGTCTACATGTCTGGCACAAGGATTACGATTCATAATGGACTAGAAGCAACTTCCTGCTTAGGAGGTATTCTCTCAGTTTGCAAGTTTCATAGAAACAAGTGTGTTCTACTATATGCTGCTAGGGGGTTTTTTTTGGAGCAGAGTGGGAGTGTGTGGGGGGGTATCCTTTATTGCCTTTTTTAGGCATCATCCAGAAGAGCCAGCCTACAGTGCATTCAATTTATCAGTTGCAGCAAGAGGCAGTGCACTGATTCTGCCGGTATTTATAAAGGAAATATAAATTTAGAGATTAAAAAAGATTTTCCCAGCAATATCTGAAAACATATGAACAGTCAGACAGATTCTTCTTCATAGTTCCTGTCACTGGGAGATGTCTTTATCTTTCCACAACAGCATTTTACATTTTTTAAAATGGAAAGACGAGTCAGGTGTTCAATAAGCAGAAAAGGGAGGACAAGGAGATAAGGTATCTGACATGTACAGATTGGAATCAGTTGATAACTATTTTTTTAACTGGCTCAAAGCACATTCTCCAAGGCCTCACATTAATTCATTACACTGATCATAGTCACAGTTCTATGTATTAGTACAATGGCTTTCTGCAAAATGCTTTACAGATATTAACTAATGAAGCTTACTATAAAGTACATAAGTATTATTGAGACCCAGGGCCGGTTTAGGGGCAGGTGACCCAGGCGACTGCCTGGGGTGCCAGACTTGGGGGGCACCGGGCTCATGGGGCTGCTTTTGTTGTTAGTGACAAAAAGGAAAACAAAGTTTTAAGTAAAATATTTCAGGTATTCCACATATGGATTAATTTTTCACTAAACTCCTAGAATGTTCTATCAGCTTAGTGGAAATTAATTTTTTTTATTTGTTTATATATGGCATGAATAAATACAGATTTACAGATCCTAGCATGCAGTTGATCGTCTTATATGGCAGGGATAAATCAGGCATGCAAATCGTGCATCAAAGTCATGAAATGGGCTACAAATGCAATAAAAAAATAAGATATTTAAAAATTTAACAAATGCGGGGGAGGGGGGGGGGAAGGGACCAAAGACACTCCTCACCTAGGGCACCATTTGGTCTTGGGCCGGCCCTGATTAGACCCACACAAATTGGTACGCTAAGGTTACAAGAGATTAAGTCCCTGGGTTACTCAAGGCCTTCCTAATATTTACTCTGTTGTTACCCGCAGTGGAACTGAACTAGCAGGAGTGATGGGCAGTGTTCCCTCTAATTTTTCCCACCCATGTGCGGAATAAATTTTGTTATGTGCACCAATATGGAGGTGATTTGTGACACATCACCTCCATATTGGTGAACATAACAAAATTCATGTGGTGGGGGAGGGGCCGAGGGGTTCGGAGTGTGGGAAGGGGGCTCAGGGCTGGAGCAGAGGACTGGGGTGCGGTGGTGGGGGTGAGGGCTCCGGGGCAAGGC
This sequence comes from Terrapene triunguis, assembly GCF_002925995.2. Lineage (NCBI taxonomy): Eukaryota > Metazoa > Chordata > Testudines > Emydidae > Terrapene > Terrapene triunguis. The sequence continues at coordinate 6,196,191 of NW_020664583.1, forward strand.
CGGGGATGAGGGGCTCAGGGTTGGGGCAGAGGGTTAGGGTGCGGGGGGTGCAGGCTCTGGAGAGGGCCGGGGATGAGGAGTTTGGGGTGCAAGAGGGGTGAGGGCTCCGGCTGGGGGGGTGGGGATGAGGGGTTTGGGGTGAAGACTGCCCAGGGGCTACAGCGGGGAGAGAGGACTCCCCCACAGTTCTCTGTCCCCGCCACAGCACCTCTCCCCCAGTCGCGGTGGGTCCGTGCCGGAGCTGGGTTGGGGCCACGGGAGGGGTGCCTCACCCCCAGCAAGTCCAGGGCAGGTCTGTGCTGGGGCCGGTGGGGAGGGGCACCTTTCCCTGCTGCTGCAGGTAAGTGTTGGGGGAGAGACATCTCTCCTCGCTACAGCCCCCAATGATGCCTAGTGTAATACACTTCCCAAGAATGACCTTTCTTCTAAATTAGCAGTGGAGCTGACAGGCTCTAGAGTCCTCCTTTTGATACGCATGATCCAGAGTGGAACCTTAAGCAAGAGTTAAATATTGTTGGAGTATTAAAAGACCAATTGAAAATAATTAAGCAGTCAAAAGCAGGACAGGATGGGTTCCACAATTATAATTTATATACCCCACAGCCATGTTGAAAGCTTATCAGGAACAGCACATAATACATTGGATTGTGATTGCTTGTGGGAGACTGACTGGTATTTTTAGTTTTGTTTTTCATTTCAGTTAATTATTACTACTACTACTACTGCTACCTATTGGTTGAAACAAAATAACCTCTCTGCATGCTATGTAGCAAGCATCAATTACTGTGTTCTCCAAATGGAACTCTCTCTATTATCTCATGTCAAGTACATTAGATGAAAAAAAAAAAAGTCCACTCGAAGTATACTAACATTAGAAGAGGTGACCGCAGGGTAGCAGGTTCTCATCCTTTTTTCATAGCTCCCTGATTTACAGTGGGGTAGGAGGAACTTCATGTTACGTGGATAGTTTCTTGCTTGAAAGTTTCATAGCCGCAATGCAGGGGATCATGTTTTAAAACAGGTACCTTTAACTCCTTTTCAAGTCTCTATGGCCTTCATGAACAGATGTTACCTAGCTGAGTTACAAAATAAAAAGACAAACAACTCCAAAATAAATGGGTTGTTCTATGTTGTCTAGCACAATGGGTTACTGGTCTAAGATTAGGGCCCTGAAGCATTGCAGTAATGCAAATAATCAACAACAAATACACACAGAAAAGGAGTGGAAGGATTTATGATTAAGGCATGTGGTAAGAGTCAGCGGACCTGGGTTCAGTGCCCAGATTTGTGACCGATTTGCGATCTAAACTTGGTGTCTCAGTTTCCCCACCTGTGAAATGGCAATAACTCACCTACCTTAGGGTATGTCTACACTATGAAATTAAGTCGATTTTTATAGAAGTTGATTTTTAGAAATCGATTTTATACAGTCGATTGCGTATGTCCACACTAACCGCATTAAGTCAGCGGAGTGCGTCCTCACTACCGTGGCTAGCATCGACTTATGGAGCGGTGCACTGTGGGTAGCTATCCCACAGTTCCTGCAGTCTCCGCCGCCCATTGGAATTCTGGGTTAAGCTCCCAATGCCTGATGAGACAAAAACATTGTCGCGGGTGGTTTGAGTACATGTCGTCATTCACCCCTCCCTCCGTGAAAGCAACGTCAGACAATCGTTTCACGCCTTTTTTCCATGCACACACTATACCAAGGCAAGTGTGTAGCCCGCTCAGCTCAGCTCACCGACACCGCCGCTGTTGTGTCCTGGGTGCTGCTGTCAGCAGACGGTGCAGTAGGACTGCTAACCGTTGTCATACACCGCTGCAACTCTGCTCTGCTGCTCTTGTCTCAATAGCGAATTTCTCCATGTTGTCTGTCATGGGCTCCCGGGTACGTGTGTTCTTCCTCGGGAAATGAGTGCGGTGCTAACCGTCGTCCTCCACTGCTTCCGCTGCAACTCTGCTCTCCTGGTACCATGAATCCACCTCGCAGGTCCTCTCATCATTCTGTATAAATATCTATTCTCGTGGCATCCATCATCATCCACCGCTTCCGCTGCAACTCTGCTCTCCTGATGACACCATACCACAGCAAGCATGGAGCCCACTCAGCTCACCGTCACCGCTGCTATTGTGAGCATTGTAAACACCTCACGCATTATCCTGCAGTATGTGCAGAACCTGCAAAAGCAGGTGAGGAGCCGATGCCAGTGCAATCACAATAGTGACGAGGACATGGACACAGACTTCTCTCAAAGCAAGGGCCCTGGCAATTTGGACATCATGGTGGTAACGGGGCAGGTTCATGCCGTGGAATGCCGATTCGGGGCCGGGAAACAAGCACAGACTGGTGGGACCACATAGTGTTGCAGGTCTGGGATGATTCCCAGTGGCTGCGAAACTTTCACATGTGTAAGGGCACTTTCATGGAACTTTGTGACTTGCTTTCCCCTGCCCTGAAGCGCCAGAATACCAAGATGAGAGCAGCCCTCCCAGTTCACAAGCGAGTGGTGATAGCCCTCTGGAAGCTTGCAAAGCCAGACAGCTACTGGTCAGTCGGGAATCAATTTGGAGTGGGAAAATCTACTGTGGGGGCTGCTGTGATCCAAGCAGCCAATGCAATCACTGAGCTGCTGCTATCAAGGGTAGTGACTCTGGGAAATGTGCAGGTCATAATGGATGGCTTTGCTGGAATGGGGTTCCCTAACTGTGGTGGGGCGATAGATGGAATGCATATTCCTATTTTCGGACTGGACAACCTTGGCAGCCAGTACGTAAACCACCAGGGGTACTTTTCAATGGTGCTGCAAGCACTGGTGGATCACAAGGGACGTTTCACCGACATCAGCGTGGGATGGCCGGGAAAGGTGCATGACGCTCGCATCTTCAGGAACTCTGGTCTGTCTGAACAGCTGCAGGAAGGAACTTACTTCCCAGACCAGAAAGTTACCGTTGGGGATGTTGAAATGCCTAGTTATCCTTGGGGACCCAGCCTACCCCTTAATGCCATGGCTCATGAAACCATACACAGGCACCCTGGACAGTAGTAAGGAGCAATTCAACTATAGGCTGAGCAAGTGCAGAATGGTGGTAGAATGTGCATTTGGACGTTTAAAAGCTCGCTGGTGCAGTTTACTGACTAGGTTAGACCTCAGTGAAACCAATATTCCCATTGTTATTACTGCTTGCTGTGTGCTCCACAATATCTGTGAGAGTAAGGGGGAGACGTTTATGGCATGGTGGGAGGTTGAGGCAAATCGCCTGGCGGCCGATTACGCACAGCCAGACACGAGGGCGATTAGAAGAGCACAGCTGGGCGCCCTGTGCATCAGAGAAGCTTTGAAAAACAGTTTCATGACTGGCCAGGCTACGGTGTGACAGTTCTCTTTGTTTCTCCTTGATGAAAACCCGCCCCCTTGGTTGACTCTACTTCCCTATAAGCCAACTGACCTCCCCCGTTCGATCACCGTTTTCAGAGGCAATAAAGTCATTATTATTTCAAAATCATGCATTCTTTATTAATTCATCACACAAATAGGGGGGAAACTTGCAAGATAGCCTGAGAGGGGTGAGTGAGGAGGGAAGCACCGGGTAGGGTACTGGATGAGGGAAGGACAAGGCCACACTACAGTTCAAAACTTATTGAATGCCAACCTCTTGTTGCTTGGGCAATCCTCTGGGGTGGAGTGGCTGGGTGCCTTTAGTCTCCTTTCCCCCCTGCCCCCCCCCAGCATTCTTGGGTGTCTGGGTGAGGAGGATATGGAACTTGGGGAGGAGGGCAAGCGGTTATACAGGGGCTGCAGCGGCGGTCTGTGCTCCTGCTGCCTTTCCTGCAGCTCCACCAGACGCCTGAGCATGTCAGTTTGCACCCCCATTAGCCTCAGCATTGCATCCTGCCTCCTCTCAGCGTGCTCCTCCCTCCTCTCATCGCGTTCATTTAACACTTTCCTGGACTCTGCCATTGTTTGTCTCCATGCATTCTGCTGAGCTCTTTCAGTGCGGGAGGACTGCATGAGCTCTGAGAACATGTCATTGCGAGTGCATTTTTTTCACCTTCTAATCTGCGCTAGCCTCTGGGAAGGAGACGATAGGGGGAGCGTAGAAACATTTGCAGCTGCAGGAGGAAAAAAAGGGAGTAGTATTTAAAAAGATAGATTTTAGAGAACAAAGGGAAGACTATTTCACACTGAATCAAGCGATTCACATTACATAGCACATGTGCCTTTGGTACCAGGTTGCATTTTGCCTCTTATATTGAGTGCCTGCCAGTTTGGTGTGAGACATCACACACGCTTGGCTGGGTAACAGAATTCGGCTTGCAGGCAGCATCATAAGGCAAAGGGTTTCGGCTTCTTCAACCTTCATAACATGTGGGAATGGTTTCAAACAGCAACACCCTCCTTTCCCATACCAAGCAAAGCCCGTTGGGTTGGCCATTTAAAAGGAGGGGCTGCAGTTTTAGGGTGAATGTGCAGCACAACCCAACCCCTCCCCCCAATTCTCTGGGATGATCGCTTCACTCCGTCCCCCCACTGCATGGCTAGTATCAGGGAAGATCCCGATCAGCCAAACGTGAATAGCTCAGCATGAACGGGCCTCCCCCCCACCACGTGGCTAACAGCAGGGATGATTTCTTTTCAGCCAAAGGCAAACAGCCCAGCAGGAACAGGCACCTCTGAATGTCCCCTTAAACAAATTTCCTGTATTTCAACGAGGTGACCATGAATTATATCACTCTCCTGAGGCTAACACAGAGAGATAAAGAATGGATGTTGCTTGAATGCCACCAAAGCCTGGGCCCATTCGCTGCAATGCTTAGTTCTGCAATGATTCCAGACAACTTGCTACTGGCTTGGCGTGGTAAAGTGTCCTACCATGGAGGACAGAATAAGGCTGCCCTCCCCACAAACCTTCTGCAAAGGCTTTTAGAGTAGCTCCAGGAGAGCTTCATGGAGATGTCCCTGGAGGATTTCCGCTCCATCCCCAGACACATTAACAGACTTTTCCAGTAGCTATACTGGTCGCGAATGCATCCCAAGTCTTCAGGGCAAATTAATCATTAAACACACTTGCTTTTAAACCCTGTATTATATTTACAAAGGTACACTCACCAGAGGTGCCTTCTCTGGCTTGGGAGGGTATTGGCTCCAGGATGAAGAACAGTTCCTGGCTGCCAGGGAGAAGGGATTCTCTGCTTGCCTGTTGTGTGCTATCCTCAACCTCCTCATATTCCTCATCCACAAAATCCTCATACCTGTTGCGTGAGACTCCCCCCCTTGCAGGTGTCCATGGACAGGGGTGGGGTAGTGGTAGGGGCCTCCCCTAGAATTGCATGCAGCTCATCATAGAAGCGGCATGTATGGGGCTCTGACCCCGAGCAACTGTTTGCCTCCTTTGTTTTTTGATAGGCTTGCCTGAGCTCCTTAATTTTCACGTGGCACTGTTGTGTGTCCCTGTTGTAGCCTCTGTCCATCATGCCCTTGGAGATTTTGGCAAATATATTGGCATTTCGTCTTTTGGAACAGAGTTCTGCCTGCACGGATTCTTCTCCCCATACAGTGATCAGATCCAGTACCTCCCGTTCAGTCCATGCTGGAGCTCTTTTGCGATACTGGGACTGCATGGTCACCCGTGCTGATCAGCTCACCACGCTGGCCAAACAGGAAATGAAATTCAAAAGTTCCCAGGGCTTTTCCTGTCTACCTGGCCAGTGCATCTGAGTTGAGAGTGCTGTCCAGAGCGGTCACAACAGAGCACTCTGGGATAGCTCCCAGAGACCAATACTGTCAAATTGCGTCCACACTACCCCAAATTCAACCCAGCGAGGTCGATTTTAGCGCTAAACCCCTCGCCGGGGAGAAGTACAGAAATCAATTTTAAGAGCCCTTTAAGTCAACAAACAGGCTTGGTCATGTGGACGGGTGCAGGGTTAAATCAACCTAATACTGCTAAATTCGACCTAAACTCGTAGTATAGACCAGGGCTTAGAGGGAAGTTACAAGAATTAACTGATGTAAGATTGCAAAGTGCCAAGAGAAGATGCTATCAACGCATTACAAACCCTGCTGCTGACAAGCTCTTGATATTTTATTTCATATTCTTTTTGATTATTTCATCAAATCTATTGTATTCATTTAAAAGACTGAACATTGCACTTTTTAAAGGAGAGGTTAGCTCATTTTCATATTCATTAAAAATCTCTCCTCAAAAAGGATTTTCATTAATCTTTTTTAAAACCCTGTATCATTGAACTCATCATTCAAGACCCTCAGAACCACATCCTCCTTATCTGCACAAGCAGAATCCTTCATAGTGGTTCTCAGAGCCTTCTAGGAGGAGGCACGGCTGGAATCAACACAAACATTTAGCAATTTTGGGAGAAACCAATATGCAAGCAACTGAACTACTCTGCTTCGGCAGATCAGAGACACGGAAAGGGATGGGATTCCCCTCGCACACTACCCCCTCCCTCTCCCTGGAAACTCTTGACTTCCTTGGTCACTCATAATCCACAGACTGAGACCCATATCTGAGAGTGCCTATCAGGTTAGTTTATTATTCTGAAGATCATTTTTAACAGCAGCTAGAATTTCTACATCAAACCTTTCAACTATAACATTTAATATGCAAGAATCTTCTCCAGCTTAAACTTGATTTAACAAATATTTAGGGACATTGTTCCTTTCAAGGGCTAGTGGCCAAGTGGCTCTGAACAACCCTTAAAATTGACATTGATTACGTGACTATAGCACAAGCTCAGGGCAGTCTCCCAGACAGATAGATTCCAGGCAACTTAGAACACTACAGCTCAAACCAACACCTCAGTCATCACTCTGAAACCCCACTGGCAGCCAATGTAGATCCCAAGTACTAATGCAATATTACTCATAAATGATTTACTCCAATAAACAAGTGAGCTGCTGCATTCTGCCTCATATTCAATTTTCTAATAGGTTTAAAGTATATCCCAAATTAGAGCACACTGTAGTAATGCAGTCTAGAAATGTGGAGGTTCCATCGGTTTCGTATTGGGGAGACCAGGAAAACAGGTTGCATGCTTGAGTGTGATTGCGAGGAGCTGGATGTGAGCTCTGTGGGCTGTTGTATATTGGAATAGAAAGGGATTTTGCTGTAGAGCCGAAGAGTTTGAACTTGCACACACTCATGTTTGGGTGAGAAGGTATGCAAGCTCAGCTTGGCCTGGAGGTAAAGGGCTTGTCTACACTTCCCAGGGGATCGATGCAAAGCGATTGATGCATCGACCGCAGATCGCTCTCCCATCAACTCCTGTACTCCACCTGAACGAGAAGTGCAAGGGGAGTCGACAGGAGAGCATCTCCCATCAACATTGCGTAGTGTGGACCCCGCGGTAAGTAGATCTAAGTACGTCAACTTCAGCTACGTTATTCATGTAGCTGAAGTTGCGTAACTTAGATCCATCCTCCCTCACCCCCCGTAGTGTAGACAAGGCCTTGCTGCCTTAATTGCTGATTTCCTTGACTTTTAGTGATTGCGCTGATAAGTAATACGGTTAAGGTCAATCAGGTGTAAGTTTGTTGTATAAACTCCTACACAAAAAAACTATCACAGTATATAGTCCACCCAAACCACATAAAAATAGCCAAACCTGCTGAATGATGCAGGCTGGATGGACCAGGGAAGTAGAAACAGAAGGATTAAACGTACTTGTAAGAGATTTAAAACAGATGCCTCTAGATTTACCAGCCAACATAAGCAACCTTATAAAATTTGTATTTAATTCACTCTATTTTCCTAAAAACCTGACTGAATGTTATGACAGGAGTGATACCTCCTGACTGGATGACTAGCAGAAGTTATCTCAAAGGCAGATTCTACACAGAGAGACTGCAAGATAGAACAATGAGAATGCATTTTAATCCAATAAGGGAGGAGAATTATTTCCAACACAAGAACACAAACACCTATCTCAGGCACAATATCAATCTTTTTCTCCTTCTCTTTGCAGAAACCTTTGTTAATGAAGAAATAAAGGTGGAAAAAAGTAAGTAAGAGTCAGGAAATGCACAAGTTAATGTCCTCTATTCTTACCTTGATACAAGTGTGCAGCATCACCAAGATTCACAAGCACTTATAAAGGGGAAAATTAATACAATAGTGTCCTTTAAGATTTTAGTGTCCATAAGATGAGAACAATTCTTTTTGACTATGATATGAATCACTGAAATTCTCCTTTTCAACATTTAAAAATAATAAAGAATAACTGTTATATTAGTGACAAATTGTATTGCCTATTAAACCTGGGCAAAATTTTTCAGACTGCAGTTATCTAGAAGAAAGGCAGCGGAGGGAGGGGAAGGTAGAGAGGGACTCTAAAAATCATGACTTTTGTAACTTTTTTTTTATTTCTAAGTAAACGGACTAAACAATTTAAGCTAAATCTGTCCTCTACAAGCATCCAGAAACTGCCAGTGCCTTTTCTAGGGGATGATCAGGATTTTGGCAACTGGACAAGTATCAACAGCTCTCATTTCGCAAATAAATGTAGGTTATAAACCTATTGTAATTTTGAGGTCCACTGCAGATGCAACAATGATAACATCCCAGTTCCCAATTCTAACAAACTAACATTTCTGGACTCTAAGAGAGAAGGGCAGTGCACTGCCCTTTCAGAAGTTTTCCAGTGGCTACTACCACTGAGCAACACACATTTTTTAAAAAAATCCTGCTATCATCACACTTCTATTATTTCATAAGAACGGTCATACTGGGTTAAACCAGTGGTCCAGCTAGCCCAGTATCCTGTCTTCTGATGGTGGCCAATGCCAAGTGCTTCAGAGAGAATGAACAGGCATCATTGAGTGATCCATCCCATCATCCACTCTCAGTTTCTGGCAATCAGAGGTTAGGGACACCCAGAGCAAGGGGTTGCATCCCTGACTATCTTGGCTAAGAGCCATTGATGGACCCATCCTCTATGAACTTATCTTTTTTAAACCCTGTTTTAGTTTTGGCTGTCACAACATTCCCTGGCAATGCGGTCCATAGGTTACCTGTGCGTTGTGTGAAGAAGTACTTCCTTTTGTTTTAAACTTGCTGCCTATTAATTTCATTGGGTGACCCCTGGTTCTTCTGTTATGTGAAGGAATAAATAACTCTTTCTTATTCACTTTCTTTGGACCATTCATGATTTTATAGACCTTGATCATATCTCCCTCCACCCCCAGTCGTCACTTTTCCAAGCTGAAAAGTCCCAGTCTTTTTAATCTCTCCGCCTATGGAAGCTGTTTCATACCCTTCCATACTTTTGTTGCCCTTCTTTGTACCTTTTCCAATTCTAATATATCTTTTTTGAGATGGAGTGACCAAAACTGTACACAATATTCAAGATGTGGGTATACTATGGATCTATATAGTGTCATTATGATATTTTTTGTCTTACGATCTATCCCTTTCCTAATGTTCTGTTAAGCTTTTTGGACTGCACATTGAGTGGATTTTTCAGACAACTATCCACAATGATTCCAAGACCTTTTCCTTGAGCGGTAGCAGCTAATTTTGATGATATAATTTTGTATGTATTGTTGGGATGTCTTCCAGAGTGCATTACTTTGCATTTATCAACATTGAATTTCACCTGCCATTTTGTTGCCCAGTTTTGTGAGACCTCTTTGTAACTCTTCGCAGTCAGCTTTGGACTTAACTATCTTGAGTAATTCTGCATTGTCTGCAAATTTTGCCACCTTATTGTTCACCCCTTTTTCCCGATCATTTATGAACATGTTGAACAGCACTGGCCCCAGTACAGCTCCCTTGGGGACACCACTATTTACCGCTCTCCATTCTGAAAACTGATAATATATTCCTATTCCTACCCTTTGTTTCCTAGCCTTTTAATCAGTTATCAATCCATGCGAGGACCTTCCCTCTTATCCTATGACTGTTTACTTTGCTTAAAAGCCTTTGGTGAGAGACTTTGTCAAAGGCTTTCTGAAAGTCCAGGTACACTGTAACCACTGGATCACCCTTGTGCGCATGTTTGTTGACCCCCTCAAAGAATTCTAATAGATTGGTGAGGCATGATTTCCCTTTACAAAACCCATGTTGACTCTTCCCCAAGAAATTATGTGCATCTATGTGTCTGATAATTCTGTTATTTACTATAGTTTCAACCAATTTGACAGGTACTAACGTTAGGCTTACTGGCCTGTCATTGCCAGAATTAGCTCTGGAGCCTCTTTTAAAATTTGGCATCATATTAGCTACCCTCCAATCATCTCATACAGAAGCTGATTTAAGTGCTAGGGTACATAGAGCAGTTGGTAGTTCTGCAATTTCATATTTGAGTTCCTTCAGAACTCCCAGGTGAATACCATCTGGTTCTGGTGACTTACTACTTACTATTTAATTAACCAATTTGTTCCAAAACCTCCTCATTCTGGGACAGTTTCTCAGATTTGTCACCTAAAAAGAATGGCTCAGGTGTGAAAATCTCCCTCACACCCTCTGTCGTAAAGACAAATGCAAAGAATTCAGTTAGCTTCTCCACAATTTCCTTGAGTGCTACTTCAGCAACCCAATCGTCCAGTGGCTCCACTGACTGTTTGGCAGGCTTCTTGCTTCAGATGTACTTAAATATTTTGCTGTTAGTTTTTTAATCTTTTACAAGTTGCTATTCAAATTCTTTTTTGGCTTGTCTAATTATACTTTTACACTTGATTTGCCAGAGTTTATGCTCCTTTCTATTTTCCTCAATAGGATTTTTTTGGTCCTTTTATGATTTTTTTTTTATTTGGGGTATAACATTTAATTTGAGCCTCTATTATGGGTGTTTTTAAAAAATTTCCATGCAGCCTGCAGGCATTTCACTTTTCTGACTATATCTTTTAATTTCTATTTAACTAGCTTCCTCATTTTTGTGTATTTCCCTTTTCTGAAGTTAAATGCTACTCTGGTGGGCATCTTTGTTATTCCCCTCCCCCTACAAGGATGCTACATTTAATTATATTATGGTCACTAAGTGATTCAGCTATATTCACCTCTTGGACTAGATCCTGTGCTCCACTTAAGACTGTGGGTTCCAGGACTGGCTGTGCCAAGAAGCAGTTATTTATGGTGTCTAGAAACTTTGTCTGCATCCCGCCCTGAGGTGACACGTACCCATCAATATGGGGATATTTGAAATCCCTTATTAGTACTGAGTTTTCTATTTTTATAGCCTCACTGGTCTCCCGGAGCATTTCACAATCACCATCCTGGTCAGGTGGTCGGTAAGGTATTCCTACTGCCATATTCTTATTATTCAAGCATGGAACTTCTATCCATATAAATTCTACGGTACAGTTAGATTTATTTAAGATTTTTACTATACTTGACTCTATGCTTCCTTTCACAGATAGTACCACTCCCCCTCCAGCAAGACCTACTCTGTCATGCCTATATTTTTTGTACCCTGGTATTACAATGTCCCACTGATCATCATCATTCCACCAAGTTTCTGCAATGCCTATTGTATCAATATCCTCATACCAGACACTCAAGCTCACCAACCTTAGTATTTAGACTTCTAGCATTTGTATACAAGCACTAATAAAATGTGTCACTTTTCAGCTGTCTGCTATTATGTGATGTAATTGAATGGGACTATTTTTCATTTGACTGTTTCTCTTTGGTTCTTACCAGTACTTCATCAACTTCTATCCCTCCTCCTTACTAGGATATAGAGAATCCATGATAATAGATCCTCCCCTAAGGGATGTCTCTGTCCCAACTGTGTGCTCCTCCATACCTGTTGGCTTTCCCCCAGCCCTTAGTTGAAAAACTCCTCTAGAGCCTTTTTAATTTTACATGCAAGAAATCTGGTTCCCTTTTGGTTTAGGTGGAGCCCATCCTTTCTGTATAGGCTCCTCCTTTCTTAAAAGGTTCCCCAGTTACTAATAAATCTAAACCCCTCCTCCTACACCATTGTCTCATCCACACATTGAGACCCTGCAGTTCTGTCTAACTGGCCCTGTGTGTTGAACTGGAAGCATTTCAGAAAATGTTACATGGCAGTCCCGGATTTCAAATTTAGCAGCCTAAGTTTGGCCTCCAGGATTTCTTGCCTACTTTTCCCTATGTAACTGGTACCTACAGGTACCACGACCACTGGTTCCTCCCCACAAAAGTCTATATAGATATCTTGAGAGATCAGCAAACGTCACACCCTGCAGGCAATTCACCGTGCATTTCTCCCAGTCATCACAAACCCAGCTACCTATATTCCTAATGATCGAGTCCCACATTACTGTTACCTGTCTCTGCCTAATAACTGGGATTTGCTCCCTTGGAGAGGTATTCTGAGTGCGAGAGGATATCATGACATTTCTCTGCTTATGTGAGCAAATGAACTCCTGCAAGTCTTTCAAAGATCAAGATTGTTACTCAAACTAATTATCAGAACACATGGAAGCAGGAAATGCAATATGAAAATTTTATGTGGAATGAAGACAAATAAGGCCACAAGTGGGCTGATATCAGGGCTTGAAAAACATTTACCTGACACCTACTAATCTGAGCACTAAGCCCCCTAGATAGGGTGAAAAAAAATAATTATGGCACCACAACCTCAACAGCCAGGGACTCCACAATGTAAAGGAATTAACAGTTGTGTGCTGTTTGTTGTGTAAGGTAGTTAAATGTAAGTCTCAGTTTTACTTTCTTTTCAACACTGGGGAGAGGTGCTGGGATTCCTACCAGGATGCAGTCCCTGGACCACTTTTCATGATAAACCCAAACATTAGATAAATGTGAAGCCCCCTTCCACATATCCAAATCCTGGTGGCTGCTGAAACAAAAATGTATTATCTTTGTTTCCCCCACCTAATTGAAGTGTCCTGCCTAATGCAATTGGCTAGTGTGAGTTGCCTACTTGCATCTAGCTGTGACACACCAAGTTCTTTTCTCCAGACTGAAAGAGAGCTCTGTGTAAGCTCCAAAGCTCGCCTCTTTCACCAACAGAAGTTGGCCCTCACCCACCTTGTCTATTTTGTTCAACTCCTCCCAGCCTATGTTTCTGAGTTCTCCTTGGCAAATAGCTCTAACACCTGCCTCTGTTGGTTTTCAGAGCTTTCTTAAGTAGCGCAGCACCAAATTGATCCAATTCTTTCACAGCTGCCAACAAAGTTTTAAAAAGAAAAGACTTGGCAAAACTAGCTTTCACTCTGCTGTAGCTTTTGAATGTTGTAAGTAGCAGCAAAGGCCCTGAAACAGTCCATCTGCAGGCATCACTGCCTCAGTTTACGCTTAGTTCATGTTGGAAACATTTTCTTTCCAACCATAAAGACTAGATGCCACAGAAGTTTATGGCACTGCCTGGGAAAATTTTCCATTCCCACAGGCAGGTGAGTGAGTAGATTTTTTTCCAAGCCTTAGGTGACAATTTCTCATAATACAGTGCCTACATCATCGGACATGGAACAATTTATTTATGGTAATTTACTTCTTAAAAGTATAAAAGCAGGCTAGAAAATTACCAGTGCTTTCTGGGTTGTGCCGACTGTCTCATGTGTAGAAGTACTGTGATTCTAGTTACTTTTATCAGCCAAAGGGTGAAGTGAAAGTTCCATGGGGGCTGAGCAGGGCAAGAGGTCAGTACCTGCTTTTTCAGTTGCTAAGCTGCTGTCCTTTCAGATATTCTCTGCTTAAAGAAGTTCTGCAATTTGCTGCTCGAAACTGATGCCCACCATTACTTTTATTTCTTCCACATTATTGTTAGGGCTTTTTGTTGTGAACAGACCAGTAAAACCAGACAGGTTACTCCTTGGTTGTCCATCATGGGGATTTGTACACTTTGCTCTGAAGCAGCTGGTACTGGTCACCATTTGAGACAGGATACCTAAGCAGATGGACCATTTGTCTATTCTAGTATGGCAGTGCCTCTTTTGCCAGGAAAACGAAGTAGGGTGTGTTAAGAGAGAATTTCGAGTTTACCTTTTGGAGTCATTCCACACTTTGGTGAAATCTACCCAAGTATATTTCTTCAGTATTATCTATATACAAGTATTTCACTGTGGCACCAAATATGCACTATACATCGGTCCAACATCATTAACACATTATCTGAATGTGTATACAATTAATTTATATTATACCCAAGCAATCAGAGTACATGCATGTCTGAGGCTGCTTCTCTCCTCTTATTTTCTAAATACCTATTTTCTGAATCACAGGGTATATAGTTAACACACATTTTTTAAAATTTGCTTAATCATCTGCTCTACACATTTAGATAATAAAAATAATTACAAATCTTATAAACTGCACAAGAAGTTATAATCTTTTCCTTACTCAACTGACTCATTAGAACTAGCAGCTGCTCCAGTTGCCCACATATTATAGGTAGGGCTGGTAGCACACTTCCTGTTCTAAGAACATGTTTTCACTTATTTATAACTTGGTCAAACTTTAACCATTTGAGCTGAAATTTTACTTATCAGGTGTCGGCCCCAAGCTGCATTGTTGTGTGGAAAATCTCAGTCAAAATAGTTCAACCATTTTTGTGAATGAGACTAGATAGAATTACAGTTTGCCCACATTAAGAAATTCTGGTGACCTTTTCTCTGAACAGCTCTAGCACTTCTATGCTTTGGAAAAGGGACTTGAAATTTGGCAGAGGTATGGCTTGTGTGTCAGGGATATGTCCTTTGCTCTCCCCATGAAAGTTTGTCCAAATCTGCCCAAGTTATAGGCTTCTGAAAAAAAAAAAATCACAGTTTGCACATGCTCAATAGAGACTGATTTTAGCAGCTAAAATTGAGCACCCAAAATTAGTGGAAATTTGACTTTAATTTCTCTGTGACTCAGTTCCCCATCTATAGAATAGGAATATACCCTCACATCACCACACAGGTTTGTTGGGAATATTAATGTTTCTGAAGCACTTTTCTAGTATTCTAGAAAAGCTCATAAAGAAATTAATAATTCTTTGTTCAGAATCGAGTTTGAGCAGTTTGCAGTAAACAAAACTTGGAGCCAGAGGCTGAACAATGAGGATAAAAAACAACATACGCAATAGCTGCTCATGCAGCAAGTACATTGTGCCTGGTGTACTGAATAAGGCAGGGGTCCTATGGAAAAAAATTGTATACGATAATGGAATTAAAAACTGCATTATAATGCATACTCACAAGAGAGCTAACTTAAGGTTGCACAAGCAACCTTATTTCTGGTATTCATAACTTTTGAGAGCTTGACTCTGCAAGCTTAACAATATTCTTTTAACAGTGTGTGAGTGAGATTATATATATCTTCAATGGAGAGAACACCAGGGATGAATGTCCTCTTGGTCCTCCTTGCATTTTGTAGAAATGACCCATGATTATATAGCCTATATTGCAATTTATTCTTTTCCTCCATGGTCAGACACAATAATAAGCAATTATCTTACCTTTTACATGGAGGTTTGAATGTCTGCCACTTGGTACATCTGCAGTTATAAGTGAGATGGTTCACATGCCAGGACTTTTCATCTACTAAGCCTTTAACTCTTTGAAGTCCCACACAGGTAGCACTACGTTAGCTTTCAGCATCTAGCTATATTTACTTAGAATGCAGAGCATGTCCATAGTACCACAAAAGCATCTTTGGCCCTCCCTTGAAGTCTATAGATACCATGTGAAAAATATGATGTCTGAACCTCTCTCTCATCAGGTTTGCATTTTCTCAGGAAGTACTGCACAACAACCCACCCCTTCTAAACAATTATCTGTTTCTGTTGCAGCCCGACTACAGAAAAATCTCAGGATATGCAGTTCAAACGTCAAGGGATACAATTCAACCTTTACAGGCCCAAATCTGACATGTCCTTAAAGTTTACATTTAAGTATCTTTTTCTCCATCCAGTTTTTTTTTTAAGTTATCAGCTCTGCAAATCAAAAGCAGCTGCATTGTTAAAAATCACAGCTTCTTAGCTGCAACAAACCAAATTCCCAGTGTTGGGTGCAGCACATACCTCTCTGCATACACCACAACTGGCAGGTTTGTGAAACTGATCAGAATCCCACTTAGTGAGCCCTGTACTGGTGTCAGTTTGAAACCCTTTCTTGGTTTTCCTGATAAACTAGGTGTAACAAATAATAGGAAGAGATAAGTTTTCTGCATCACAAACAGGGAATGCAAGTAGTCAAGCTGAAATGCATATTCCTCATTCTCTTGTGCATTCACATTGAAGGTCAAGAACAACTTGATTTGAATTAGTACATATGGTTCATAATAAAGATAATGAGAGAGTTCCAAATGGAATGATTAAAACTTTCCCAGAATATTACAACAGTTATCTACTCACAACTGGTGCAACATCACTGTAATGAGTTAGAACATGAACAATAGCATAATTTGTTCTGAGAGAATGATGACTTTTTTGTGTATTCTAAGGGAGACTACAATTCTTTCAAGTCCCTTTCCTTGGCAGACAGACAATTAAGCTAAGTGTTTCCTACAGTACATCATGTTGGAAGTTAACACCCAACTAAAATTGTTCAGAAATTTCAAAAACAAGTTTAAAAAGAGCAAAAACATGAATATTGCAATATTACATCCTCAGGAATTCTTACCCACACAGAAAAGGAGCCTGTGGTGGAACGCAGGAACAAATAATCAAATGCTGTTTTAGGATGGGAAATTAAGACTATACTGTAAACTACTGGGGGCCTTTAGGGAGGCAGAACAACATATAATTAGAATGTGATCAGGACACTGTGGCTATAACCCTTAGGCCAGAGCTATCAAATATTCTTCCTACTTTATGTATTTATGTTGCATGCGGGACATAAAATTGGACTGAATCAGATTTCATTTTACATTTTTTTCAAGTGCCTTTCTAGCCCTCATGGTTGCAAAGAAAACCTTCCAAGTGGACAGTGATGTCCAAGTCTGCAGGCAATAACTCAGAGGTGTGAACTCCCTTACCTCTATTAATTTCATTGGACTGTCAGCTCTAAAGCCCAGGGATGTTGCTTCAGTGTCAACATAAACTATTTCATTGCTGATCATTTTAGCAGAACAACTAGGGAATCAAGTAAGAGTAAAGCTCATGGGGAGGTGGGAATTTGGAGTTCCTATAGGAAAGGAAATGCAGGAGAAAGAACAGAGGAGAGGGAAACAGGGAAGAAGGAGGAAAAAAGAGAAATAAAGGACAGAAATAGCAGTGGTGTAAAGGGGAGTTGATTTTCTCACTCAATGAGGGTGAAAGTGACAGTAAAGTACAGAATAAACAAATACCTAAAAGTTGTGTTACTACATAAAGGGCAGGTTATCTCTGTGATCCCTTCACAACCTCCAGTGTTCTCATTAGGAGACAGCTGTGTCATCAGTACTTAGTTTCTACTGCACCCGGATTTTCCTTGTAGTCCCCCATGCAAACAGCATCGTAGTACAATTGTACTTAATCTGAAAGATTTTACTGAAATGCAGCCAAAAGAGAACTTTGGCTTGTCTCTCTTTTGTAAGTGCAGGGGAAGACCTAGCTGATCAGTTATTGGAAGCTTATTTTATTGATGGTGAACACTAGAACAAGCAATTTCTATTCACCTATCAAAGATGGTTGTGTGCATTTATTTTTTATATGACCATGCAAAGTTATATGCAAACTAGGAGCAATTCTCCAATCCTGACAAGTTGCCAGTAAAAGTTACATCATAAAAAGGTTGGGCAATATTGTTCTTGAAGCCACCTATCACAATGATGATATAGCTGCAGGTATGTGCTCTGGGAGGGGTTTCAAGTATAAGCATCCATTGTAGCTGCTCAGCACTGGGTCTGACAGTTTTTCTCACTGGTTCTCTACCAATAAGTAGATTAAAGGTTTGTCTGCAGCTACCTGTGATACCAGCATGAAAAGAGAGAGCCTGATAGGTTAAGCTAAACTTTAGTCTTCTTATGTTTCCAAGCTTTTGCAAAATTTAGTATCCATACTTTTTTTTTTTTAAATGTCCTTCCAAAGTTTTGACCTTAATATTCCCCCACTGATTGCAACCCAAATACTACAGCACTTACATCTTGCACAAAAAACAAAGTAGGATTACTAGTCCATTTAATTTTTCGCACTTTTTTCAGTTCAGACTATGAAAAACAAACAGCACAAATTTTAAAAAAAGGTTTTTTAAAAATAAAGGGACCTTCAATAATTTAAAATACTGTATTAACACCACATATGGAAATGTTTTTTTAAATATGTTTTTATCCTGATAGCATCCCTTTAAATTTGTAATTACCAACAAAAATCTGAACAGTTAAGTGTATGTGGTCCAATTAATTGAAAAGTTCTTGACACCTTTTCTGTTGGTCACTGGAGCCAATAATACTTAAATCTGAGGTTCCCATTTTGAGAAAAAAATGTGTTCAGAATACCCTTCAGGCACTAGGTGACAGAAGACTTAAGTTTATGACAAGGTTGTACAGTAGAACCTCAGAGTTACAAACATCAGAGTTATGAACTGACCAGTCAACCACACCCCTCATATATGCAATTAGCCAGCTGCAGAGACGAAGACAAACAACAACAACAACAAAAACGCCAATACAGTACAGTACTGTGTTAAATGTAAACCACTAAAAAAATAAAGGGAAAGCAGCATTTTTATTCTGCATAGTAAGTTTCAAAACTGTATGCTGTCAATGTTCAGCTGCAAACTTTTGAAAGAACAACCATAATGTTTTGTTCAAAGTTATGAAAATTTCAGAGTTACGAACAACCTCCATTCCCAAGGTGTTCATAATTCTGAGGTTCTACTGTAATAAAACCAAACCATTGATGGAGTTAGGAGTGAGCAAAAGATATTAGATATATTTTGCAAAAGTCAGAAGTTACATTTTCACTACACTGTAACCCAGACAGCTTTTTGCAAGATTTAAGTCACTCTCTCCTCTGAGAACATTCAGGCCACAAGAAGTTTAACTGTGCCTCTTCTACAGGCGGGGAAAACAACACAAAAAAACCAGGGCTTAAAACGTACAGTGAAGTTGCAGCCGTAATACTGGCTCCATAATCTCTCTCAGAACCATTAACTGATTACTGCTTGTGCAGTACTTCAGTCAGGGTGAGTGAGAGAGATAAGCAGGAACATGTTAAAGGTCCAAATTTACCAGCTGAATAAAATCCAATCTGTTACATTTTTCATGACCGGGCTCTGTTCTAGCCCAGAATTTTATTACACCAAGCAAATCCAGTCTAGCCAACTTTCCCTTAACAGAAAAACCCTAGCCCTGTGTATCAACTGCAGAAAGAGCCACAGAGCACAACAAAGACCCTTTCATACAGAGGAAAATTTAGCTATAAGGACAAAACAGATTCTGTAAAAGAACCAGTACTTACATACCCTAATATATTTTAAACGGTGAGATTGTACAGGAATGCATTGCAGTCCTGTATTTTTCCTCCACAAATTTGGCACTGATATAATATCAGTTTTGTAATGCATTTTCCTAAACAATTTAAGTGATGACAAGTTCAATTCATTAAATTAAGAACTATACACATTGCAGAATGGGTTTAATAAGTTATGGTATTGTTCCCTTGAATTTTATGCTGAGTATCCACATCTTTGTTGACTTCACTTCAAGAAAGTCAGAAAAGAAAACATTCACATTCTAATGAGTGTTAGATCATGGTGTATCTCAAGCGATGCTAACAGTAATTAGTTTTATTGGACATACAGTAATTGGGAATGTGTAATTAATACAAGAAATGAGTGACAAAATGTAAATACCATATTTTTTTTAAAGTGAAATTATCCAGTTCAATGCACAGTACGTGTTGCTATCTTCAATGAATAGATGAAGCACAACAAACATAAGTGAATTAGACATTACAGATTTTTGGAAAGTTTGGGCTGAAAAACTGCAAAGGACTTTGGGATGGTATACAAAGGATTCTGGGACATAAAAAGAAAAAAATAGGTAGCTTTGGTGTTATGAGAGATAACCTCATCTACAGAGTGATAAGGCCTTTGAAGATTACAAGCCTACCAGTGATTTTTCTTGCGAATATCACTGATAATTTCTGCACTGGTTATGTATTGATGTTAAGGAATTACACTGAATTCAAGGCAACCTGTCCCCTGAAGTCAAGATGCGGACAGTGGAAAGGTTCACAATCAGCAGTTCAGATATAGCAGGAATGTCAGCTTCAGAAGTGGATCACCAGAATGATTGATTTGGTGAATTTTATATAAACTTTGGCAAACAATTCTTAGAACAACTTTCTGCTAGCATTTCCTTTAACAAGTGGAGGGGAGGGGGTAATAAAGCAGCACACACACAATGGAAAAGAATATGCTGGACAAAGAGGGAAATAAAATACATTAATAATGTGTGTCTGGATCATATACAGTTTGAATGCTTATCAGCCTTCTGTGAAAAGGACAAAATAGATGAAAACCAGGAAAGTTTCTTAAAGTAGCTATTGACTAGTTGCTTCTTATATCTTGTGCAGTGCACAGAAACTAATGCCAAACAACTCTGGCAAAGATTATTTTATTCAGCAGAGACACAATTTAGAATGCGTTGGTTTAAAAATTAAATACAACTCTTTCCACAATAAGTCATTTAGAGGCAGAAGTGCTAATCTAAGAAACTTTGGAGCTAGTTCAGGCATAAGAACACAAGGTTTAGAAAACAAAGATGGAGTGCAGCAAACAGTAGGAGAATTAGAACAGGGTTTAAAACAAATAATTTCCTAAAATCATAAACTTAAGAGTCAGCTTCTTGCCAATTATGTTAATCATGTCAAAAATAGAAATAGCAGAACTATACAAGCAATTACACCTGTAGGTTTACATTTCTTTCTTAAATTAAGACGTACTCAGAATTGTGCTTTCCTCCTCTCTGAGGCTTTTTGTACACAAGGCTTTTCAGACACGTAACTCCAAACAGGTGCCGCCCCACTGACGGAAGACACTGCAGTAAGACACTGCAGTGTAGGAAAAGCTCAGGTGTATTTAGAATCAAGTAGCCATGTAGTCTAGCTCTGCTTTAAGCATGGCGATGAAAATACAAGCCCTGCCTATACTACAGTTTCCACTACAGTGCTGCCATGGAGTGCACCTATTGGGAATTACATGCCTGAAAAGTTTTAGTGAAATACAGCCTTCTGGCTTGTCTAAGCACAGATTTACACCAGTTTACCTTAAGCTTTGATTTCAGAGTGATTTAGTTGAAACCTTGCAAAAGGCTGTGTGGACACACTTATTTTGGTTTGAACCAGGTTCATTTCAGTTTAGAGCGTCAGTTAGGAACAGTTTTAGGCTAAACCAAAATGCTAAACCAAACTCAAATCTAAATAAGATTGAGCCTACACACAGGTTTGAACTGGTTAAACTAAATTGGTGCAGACGTGTGCGTAGACAAGGCCTCGGTGTAAACACAGTTTTAGGACCCTGTTCTTCACTTCACTGGGGGTTACAGGAGCCCAACAGGATTAGGCCCTGGTTTAGGACCACACTCCTTACTGTGGCAAAAGTCCTCGACTTCAAATATAAGTTTTTCTTAGGATGGCATGCATATCAGGCAATTCCAGATTGACGAAGCAGCAGCAGCAAAACCAAGGACCAAATCCTGCTTGCCTTGCTTATGTGAACAGCCTAACCATTGAAGTCAACAGGACTACCTGTTTTGGAAAGGCAAGCAGAACTTAGCCCCCGAGGTGTAAAAACTCTAGCACTGGGTGTTAACATCAGAGGCTAGCTGTGAACACTGAAATGCTGGTACTATTAAACAAGCTACAATATTTGGTTAAGCAACATGCGCCGACTGATTCCTTAACGTGCCCATCTATAGTAGTAGAAAACAAAATTAAACATTATTAAACTCTGGTTTTGCTAAAAGCTATTAAAGGACTGTTCAGGCCAGACTGAATCATTTGGGTTATGCCAGTGGTTCCCAAACTTTAACAACCTGTGAACCCCTTTCAATAAAATGTCAAGTCTCGCAAACCCCCTCCTAAAAATGAAATTTCCAGGTATTTTCTCCTTTACCTGGGTATAAATTATAAAAGCAGTGATCTTGGAAATATAAAATGTTTTTATGACATGCTTATTACACACTATAATTAATTATTATTTATCATTACAGTATTTTTATTACATTATGAAAATGGCAACATTCATCCAAGATCTCACTTTCATAGCTTGTATCACTTTGAATAAGCCTGTTATAAGACAAGGTTCCTATGTTTCATCAAGGAGTATCAGATGTGAAACAGCATGAAGATATTTAAGAAGCCAACTCAAAGAGTTCCTCCTACACAAGCATTCAGGTCTTGAGCAGTCCAGGCAACCAATGCACGTTACAACAAACCTTAAACTTGTTCTTCATAATAATTAATTTTAAAAACAGCAAAAAATATTCACCTCTCTTTCCATTTCTTATAAGGAGTCTTGAAGTTTAAATCTCCTCAGTGTAATAGATGTGCTTGCTTTGATCTGCTTAATTCTTGAAAGTCCAAGGGCTCCGGGCTGCTGGCCCCGTGCTGCCCGAGGTCCCTAGGGACAGCTCTGTCCGCCATTAGGGAATTTTTCCCTGAGAAGCCCCTGTAACATTTCACGAACCCCCAGGGGTTCATGAACCTCAGTCTGGGAACCACTGGGTTATGGCATTATCTGCCTCCATCCAGAGAGGCTGGACCAACCAGGTATTAGAACACAATTAGGCAAAAACAAAGTTTAACAAAAGTAGCTAAATTTGGTTGCATTTTCAGCATAAATAGGGTCTAAAGCCTAACTGAAGGACAGAGGCAACTGGTTTTGGCTGTGGTCTGAAGTTAGACAACAGCGCTTAAGACACCAATGCCTTGTCTACACTAGTACTCCTACCTCATTAAAGGATTAGTGGATCTGAACTGGCGGTAGCAAAAGTGTGAAATTTTAGGGAAAAAGTCTCTGACTCCTCCTTACATCCCATGACATCCATCCCCGTTGCTACTCCATGCACCCTGCTGTTCTGCAATGTCCCACTATGCAACAATGATGTCACAGTTACTGATTCAGTCTCTTCTTCTGGACTGTGAAGATTTGCGCAGTAAGAACATGTAACCAAAATATCTAAAACTTTTATTTTAAAACAGAAGTTTATATTCTTGGCTATTCAGCAACATCTGTGGAAAGCCTGTAAACAGACAGACATCACAGATTGCCAGCATTCTGCTCAATATAGTCAATTCAATGTCCAATTTGACAATTACAGCAGAGATAGTGTTAGATGCATTTTGAAACCACCATGTATTATTCTGTCAAATTCAATCAGCACCTAGATTCTCGGGCCTACATAAAAGGAATAAAAGCTGCAAACACACTCCTGTCCTAACATACTCCTCGTTAAGAAAAGGAATTACTTACCCACAAGAGTTATTAGCTTCTAAAATGAACAAATTTTCATACAAGGCATATTTAAAGAACATTCTCTGCTTCCTGGAATGATATATGTTACAAGAAGTTTGTAATGAAGAAATTGCATCTCTGTAAATGTGACGCATAGGCTTTCACTGGAGACCTTACATGACTCAGATTCCAAGGCCAGAAGGGACCACTGCGATCATCTAGTCAGCCCTTTGTATAGCACAGGCAATAAAACTTCCCCAAATTAATTCCTTGTGCAGATCTTGTCTACCAGGTCATGCACACACATAAAGAGAAACTATACTGTAAGCATAAAACAAGTTGGAAAGAAAAAAACGTTAAAAAAACCAAAACTTTCAGGATCCTCTTTATGCACCATAAAGCAGCAAAAAGGAAAAAAAGGTACATAAGCATTATTTGTTTTGCCTTTAAATGTCATCTTTAAATTACAACCTTGTGTGTCTGCAGAATTGTTTACCTTGTGTTCATTTCATTAGAAGCCTTGACACAATACTGTATTTCAGACAAATTAGTCAGGCAGCAATATCTCTTAATGATTAATTGTTATTTTTAAGACAGTAGCACCCAGAGGCGCAACTCAGATGAAGATCAGTTTATTGTAGCCTAAAGATTGTAAACTCTTCAGGGTGGGAACTATCTAGGCAAACAATACAGTTGAAGGGTGGGAGAAAAGAGGACTATTATTTCACACAAAGAGGAACTGAAGCATAGAGAAATTGACTTTCCCAAGATCACACAGCAATTCAGTGGTCAAGCTGGGAATAGTATCCACATCTCCTGACTCCCTGCTCAGCACCCTATCTGCTACATCACTCTGTCTCTCATTATATCCCTTTATCTCCCTGGATCCTACTTCAGTTTGTTTTCTCTTCCATTGCTGACATGGTATTTATAGCATTAGAGCCAGTCAACATATTTTTATACTTGCTCATCCAAATATAGGGGTATTTAATAGCATGCATCATTTTGAGTTTTGTAAAGTCTTCTCTTTAACACAAACTAAACAGGCAAGTGGTATTTAATGTTTAAGAAATATCAAGAGTGTTCTTGTAGTTATAACATTTTCTGGCAAAAAAAAGTGATTTTCAAATTGACCGTCTCCCGTTGACAAAACTGAATAGATGGTGGGTGCATCATGATTTTTAGAGTATTTTTAGCTAAAATTCTAATGTTTACACTTCTGCCATGACAACTAACCAACCTTATCAATGAGTAAAAATCTCAAATTCTACAGAGGACCGAACTATGTCCCATCCTATTCCTTTAGGATTTTCTTATTGTTTATTCCAAGTGGCCAAAGGGAGAAGGGACAGATTTTTCCTGGACACTCCTGAAGTTACACTCTGATCAATTTATAAGAGACTTATGTCAATTTAGCTTAATTCAGTACAAATAATTGTGGCAAATCAGTTTACAAGTGTGTCGACTGATGGATGTCCACATCAGGCTTTGCTCTGATTTAACTAAATCAACATAAAGCTGATTTTTATCTAAGACAATGGGACTTGTGTCAGTAGACATGGCCTTATCAAAAATAGCTGGACCAATTTAAATAAGAGTGAAACTTAAGTGTATTTATGCTAGAGGCTTGCACCAGCTTACCTAGAACAATTTTTAAATGGCCTTAGTTACACAAATGCAGTTTTTTAATATAGATAAGGCCTAAGTGAGAGAAAGAACTAGGCATATCTAGAAATTAGCTATAACAAGATATACATGGAACATGTATACACAACATGGAACTCTAGTTACTACATATTAAAAAGTATTCACAAAAATAGACGGACTCCCTCCGTGTGCCTTAAGGATTAAATATTCATCCAACATCTCCATCAAAATGGAATACTGCAAAGACTTATTTATACATTTGAGCCATTTTAAGAATTAACCAGAAATATAAGCAATGACCTAGCTTGCAGTTCTGATCTACTAGCAGCAAACTGTGGGCTCTGAAAATGCATTTAAGTTTGGAAGGTGCTCGCAAAAGCATCTCTCTATGTTCCTGGTTCAAGTAAACTCAGTCCATGCTCCCTGATCCCTACCACTACACTCACATTCATTTACAGTTTCAGGATCAATACAAATACTTCACACAGCTCTGAGTTTTTGCATAAAAGATGCTTATCACATGCCTATCACAACACATAGTGTACCTCCTCCAGTGCACTAAATGTCCCAATAATAACTATGTACGTTCTCAAATGAACTCGCACAGAAAACGGATAAAAGAGAAAAACACCATATCTCCCACTGGTGAACACTTTACACAATGCAATCACTCCACATCTGACCTTTCAGTCTTTGTCCTCAAAGGAAACCTGCACAACACCTTCAAAAGATGAGCCTGGAAGCTTAAATTCATAATTTTGCTACACACTAAAAATCATGGACTTGATAAAGACACTGGATTTATGGCTTTTTACAACAATCCCCACTAACCCCTCTTTTTTTGTCCTATGACTGCAGAGGGGTTAACTGGCCACATCACCCTGAACGGGGTCTCTTAAAATATGAGAGAGACAAGGTGGGTAAGGTAATATCTTTTATTGTATCAACTTCTGTTGGTGAAAGAAACAAGCTTTCAAGCTTACACAGAGTCTTCTTCAGGTCATAATCTTACAATACGTGTTAACTACTTATGTTAAACTATCTGTTCCACATTGTATTTAGCTGTGACATTCTGAACATGATTCCCAGACCTGAAGAAGGGTCCTATGTAAACTCGAAAGCTTTTGTTTCTCACCAACAGAAGTTGGTCCAATAAATGGTATTACCTCACCCACCTTGTCTCTCTAATATCCTGGGACCAACATAACTACAACATTGCAAACATTTAGAAACAAAATCCATCCAGGATCCTTGGGCAAACAATAAAGTCCACCTACTTATAGACATAAATTTTCTCAAACACAGTTTACACTCAGGTGGCAAAGGCAATCTGATATAGCATGTAACCTGATATAGCAAGTTAGTTACTTCATAGCACCTATGTGAAAAAAAATGCAACCTGTTAAGCCAGTTCTGCTGTAGCCTGTTATAGTGTCAGCAGCTTTTGAAATGAGAACAACTGTATAATAAGATTTGCAACATATTTTTATTCTGGCTGGAAGTTAAGTGAATAATGGATGAGCGACACAATGCACTTCCAAAATCCAATTGCATGCCTGATGAGCTTAATACACAACTGCAAACAGTTACCATCTCTTGACTGAACTAAGGATTTAGGGCTAGACCTTACTCTTATTGGAGTCAGTGAAATTTTTATCACTAACTTTAATCAAAATAAGATCAGGCCCATAATTGCTAACAAATAAGAGAATAGAGACAATGAGACACAAAACACCACAAGAAAGCATGGGGGAAGCTTCTAAATTACAACAGTTTTCATCCACAAGAAGTCCACACCGTCTCTGTCCTTCCCCAGCTAGGACACGAGGGTAAATTCCAAGTCTTAACAACATAATGAGATACAACAGCCATAAAATCTGTGGGAACAAATATTTCATAACTTCTCTTTTTTAAAGAAATGCTTCTCTCAAGCAAAGCTACGTTTGCTTATCTTTACCCACTGGAAAAGGAAAGTAGATCGATCCAACCTACAATACCCAACATAGGTCAGAAGATCAGTCCAGCAGACATATTTCATTAAAGCTCTGGGATTGCCTTTGGAGACTGTTAAGGACATCAGGGCCATTCCCTGAAGAAAAACAGTTTATACATTAATGCGAAATAGAGGATAGAATTTACAAAGTAGCAGTGCTTGACTTCCCCCCAACCCAGTGTGCTCTCTTTCAGCTCTTCCCCAGAACCTTATAATAAAAAACAGAGTTCCCAGATATTTAGTGAAACCACCAGAAAGCATGTGAGAATACCATTGGTATGCTGCATCCCAGATAAACCTGGATCAGCAATTATAAGCAGCACCATATGGCTTGAAAACTTGGTCTTCTGTGGTTTTTCAGGATAATTATGATTTCCCATATTCTGCACTAGGTTGGTTCCCCCTATATCCCAGGCTCCTCATTAGCTTAGTTCAGCTTCACCCATTACCTCGCTCTCCCAGTTCTGTTTTCTCCTCTGGCTCAGCATCCCATTCTATGGGAGCTCCTACAAGGTGGGTGCAAAAATGGCTGAAAAACTGTTTCTAGAGAGTAATCATCTAGGATCTTGACTGGTTCACAGTCAAGCTGGAAGGGCATATCAAGCGGGGTCCCACAGGAATCAGTTCTGGGTCCAGTTCTGTTCAATATCTTCATCAATGATTTAGATAATGGCATAAAGAGTACACTTATAAAGTTTGCAGATGATACCAAGCTGGGAGGGGTTGCAAGTGCTTTGGAGGATAGGATTAAAATTCAAAATGACCTGGACAAACTGGAGAAATGGTCTGAAGTAAATAGAATAAAATTCAATATGGACAAATGCAAAGTACTCCACTTAGGAAGGAACAATCAGTTGCACACATACAAAATGGGAAATCACTGGCTAGGAAGGAGTACTGCAGAAAGGGATCTGGGGGTCATAGTGGATCACAAGCTAAATATTAGTCAACAGTATAACACTGTTGCAAAAAAAAGCAAACATTATTCTCAGCTGTATTAGCAGAAGTGTTGTAAGCAAGACACGAGAAGCAATTCTTCTGCTCTACTTCGTGCTGATTAGGCCTCAACTGGAGTATTGTGTCCAGTTCTGGGCGCCACATTTCAGAAAAAATGTGGACAAATTGGAGAAAGTCCAGAGAAAAGCAACAAAAATGATCAAAGGTCTAGAAAACATGACCTATGAGACAAGATTGAAAAAACTGGTTTGTCTAGTCTGGAAAAAGATAAGACAGAGGGGACAGGATAACAGTTTTCAAGAACATAAAAGTTTGTTACGAAGAGGAGGGAGAAAAATTGCTCTCCTTAATCTCTGAGGATAGGACAAGAAGCAATGGGCTTAAATCACAAGGGCAGTTTAGGTTGGACATTAGGAAAAACTTCTAGGGTAATTAAGTACTGGAATAAATTGCCTAAGGAGGTTGTGGAATCCCCATCATTGGAGATTTTTAAGAGAAGGTTAGACAAACGGCTGCTCTAGATAATACTTAGTCCGGCCATGAGTGCAGGGGACTGGACTAGATGACCTCTCAAGGCCCCTTCCAGTCCTATAATCTCTCATGATCCCAGCCTCCCCAATTATGACACCCTCCCACTGTTTCAGCCTCCACGTTCCTGCTTTTCCTCATTCACAAGTCCCCATTCCCTTCCATGCATGCTGCCCCATCCCCCAGTTCTCATACGGCTCTCCAGGAGCAAAAATTTGGCTTTCCCCTTTCCCAGAGCACAAGCAGCATTCCTGTTCATTGTAGCTTGATACCCTGTATACATGACTGCTAGCTCCCTACAACGAGGGGAGTTAAGACCACTCTGGGCATTCTGCTCCTCACCAGAGGGAGAAAAGGAGGAGCCAGCTGAGGTCAGAATGAACCAAAGTTTCCCCTTTTCTTTCCAGTGTAATGCAAGAGAGGCAGAGTCATGGGCTGGCCTAACAAGAGCCAGTGGCCATGTTCACAGGCCCCCATGATGCAATGAGTTCAGTCTCTGGTGTACATGCAAGTTCTGGTACAATGGCTCTGCTGGTAAGACCGCTGTGGGGATGGTTGGCAGCTGACCATTTGGGACCCAGAGGACTACTAATTTGGAAACCAGAGAAGTCTGGAAATAATCATTAAAAAGTATCATACAAAGCAAACAGAAGAGCCTGGTGTCATTTTTTTTCTAGCCAAGAACCTTCATTTGAGGTAAAATGAAACTATGCCCTCACTTGCCAGATATTCTCTTTGAAAAAACAACTTTTGTCACAATGAGATTCATTCCTGATTAAATGAATGAGTGAAATATGGGTTCATAAACACCTTCCAATTGCAAGAGATCCCTAAAGTGCTTACACAAAGAAGCAAGTTCAGCCTACTGCAGGCAAAGGGAGTAGTCATCATGAACTAAGTTAACAGCCTGGTTCAACTAGAGGTGGAGGGGCAGGGCACAAGCAGACTGTAGATTCCACAGTTTTAATGCTCATTCTGTAGAAATTAGTCTGTTGTTGGTATTTTGTTTTTAAATAAAGAGGATTCCAGGCGAAATCTCCAAGCCCCCAGGAAGTCAACAGGAATGCCCTATAAACCCTTTGGCCCAAATCATTCCCTCCTTCAGCCTGTATAAGGAGTCCCTAGAAGATGGAAGTTTCTACAAGGATCCCTCAAAAAGCTCCTCTTCTACTATTCCAATAGGAGGGAAGTGGAGGGGTAGCCTCCCTGCCCACTGTGGAATAAACTACAGACTCTCCCTTAACCTGGCAAGCTCTCAGGGATCTGCAGCAGGCCCTGTTTCTTCACAGTGGCTCTGGCCTCCAGTAGCCCCCAGTTCCATAGCAGAGCCGCTCCATTGGAGCTGCATTATCAGGGAGTCTTTATGGCCAGGGTGGTCCCTTTGGGCAGGGAGATCTCTGGATGAGAACATAGATTCAGGCTGTATTGTTTTTTTCTGCTGAACTTCTGCTGGGTCAGAGGGGGCATGATAAGAGTTCTGCAGCCTTGCCTACTAGCCCCTCATTCTCTACCCCTTCCCCCTGCGCTGGGTTTGGAGAACTGGTGAGACGGGGTCCCCTTTTCTGTAGTGGTGTGACTGGGAGGGGGGAGATCCCAGCACTGAGGCTATTTCCTTCTCTGATCCATATACAACTGGGGCCATCAGCTGACTTCCAAGTTTGGGTCAGTTCAGCTGTGCTCTTATGCACCTGAGCCACATAATCCCCAGGTGAACCAGGATAAACTTGCTGAATTGAAATGACAAGAGTCAGCGTTAGACAGCTGCTAAGGAACACAAGAAAAGGACACAAGAAAAGGACATTATTAGTGAACTCTCAACTTCCTGATGAGATCTTATCTTGGTATGAATTTTTTTAGTTCACTGAAAGCCACAGACCTTAGCCAACAGATGCATAAGAGCAGAGTGAAACTTTTATGGAGCCACTGGAAATTCTGCATTAACAGAGCTCTAATGCATCAGCAAACTGAATGATAAAGAATTAAGTCACTCTATGATCACACCGCACACCTAAAATCTAGAGCAGTGATACTCAGATGCAGGCTCGCGAGTCCCAAGTGGTTCTTTAATGTTTCTCCTACAGCTCTTTGCAGCACTTGATATTAAAACACTGTGATTTAATTATTAGCCAATCTAAGTTTTAACCAATTAGGATGCTTTTACTATGTTATTAACCAATTGTAGTTGATAAAATAATAATACTTGGTCAGTCGTTTTACTGTGAGAATATTGTGTATATATAATTCCTCTGTCATACTGTTTAAATATGAATATATAGTACAACAGTAAATGAAACATTTAATTCACACTACTATGGCTCTTCTGGGTAATGCTGATCGATAATGCTGAACCACTGAGGTCTGAGTATCACTGAACTAGAGAGTATGAGAAATGTGGTATTTTTGCAGCAAAGATCTCCAGGTACTTTTGAAGAGTCTTCTGTCAATACTAAAAGCATCTTTAGTCAAATCAACTCCTACTCCATCACATGCACACATACTTGTATGACTGTATGGGGTTTTAGTTCTTATTGTAGGAATCACAATGTGAATCTATAAAGGAAGCAAAGTTTGCTGTCAAAAGCATGAGATCTTAACAAGAGGAAAACACCCATCCACCCTGAAATAAATACATCAACTGTGTTCTTTTCTTACATGTATTTAAATGAATCAGAAACTGTTTAAAAAAAGCAATCAATCCTACATAGACAAAAGGTTTTCCATTCAAATATTATCTGACATATATTTATGTCATTGCCACAAATCAGCATTTACACCAGTGTAATCCAAGTAACACTAAAAAAAATTTAGATACAAAACACTCCCTTCTTTAGTTACTTAGTTGAGCCAACCAAATGCAAAGTCATCCAGGAGGCATTACAAAAGCTATAATTTTATTATGAGATTCTCACAATTAAAAAAGCTAGTTTCATTTTAACATAAAAACCTTTCAGAGTACTTGAATGATGGTCATTCAGCTCCATCACCGACTCTCTTCTGACAACAGCAAACAGGGCTGGCTCCAGGGTTTTTGCCACCCCAAGAGGCGAAAAAAAAAAAAAAAAAAAAACGTGATAGCGATCTGCGGCGGCAATTCGGTGGGAGGTCCTTCGCTCCGAGCGGGAATGAGGAACCGTCCGCCGAATTGCCGCCGAATAGCTGGACGTGCCGCCCCTCTCCGGAGTGGCCGCCCCAAGCACCTGCTTGGCAAGCTGGTGCCTGGAGCCGGCCCTGACAGCAAATGAAAGGCAAGGGGTGAATCTTGCTACCTGTATTTCACTAAGATGGTACTATGGAAGGATTTGGCCTGGAGTTTCTCAATTGTTATTAATTTCTCATGCAGCAAGTTTTCTTTAAATGAAAAAGCCTCATGCCTCACCCTGCTTCCCACCCGGCCCGAATCAATTCCCAAACAGAAGTTTTTGGCAAATATGCACACTACCTGGTAAGCTTAGTTTTAAAAAACCTCACCAAATAGCTCTGTTAGCAATAGACTAACTAAGCTGCATTGAAGTAAGTGGGAGTTTTGAACGAATCAGAGGCTTGCAGGGTCTAGTCCATAATATTTGACTAAGAGCCAGATATTTAAAGGTATTTAGGCAGCTACTGGGATTTTCAGAAGCACCTAGGTGCCCAAGTCCGATTGGTTTCAGTGGGAGTTAGGTGCCTTTGAAAATCCCATTAGGTGCCTAGCTGCATCTTTAGACACCTAATACCTTTAAATATCTGGCCACAAGTTTCCAGAAATGTATTTCAATCAGCAGGCAAACAAAAAGACAAGTCTGATATCACAACAAACAAACTTCCTCCTCTCTGTAACTCTGCTCATATTGCATGTTGACACAAAATAAATCTGGTGCATTGACATAGACGAGCTGCCACAGGCATGATGAGGACCAAACTCTGTAATCACTGAGTGTTCAGGTTTAGCAAGTTTCTTAGGCAGGCAGAAAAATGTGGTGGCAAAGATAAACTGCACTTCCTCAAGAAACCATGGACTTTAAAGTGATAAGAGGTGCAAAAATCAACATTCACAAACATTGCTTTTAACAGGTTTGCAATACAAAGGTACTCGGGGAAAAATGAGGTTCTAAATGGCTTATTATGTAACTTGACCTTTAATTTAACGGGCCTAAGAGTAAGGGAACGAAAAGGTGAAACTATCTATCTGTCATCTCATGAAACCAACACATAATAAAAAACTAGGTTAAGCCAGCACAGGACTAGATTTTCATCCTTCCAACATGTATAACTTTTTATGTTGGGGGGGAAAACCTCTATTGTTCTTGCTGGGCATGTTTCATAGAATCATAGGACTGGAAGGGACCTCAAGAGGTCAAGATATACAAGTGTTTTTTGGTCACACAGCCAGTATTAGAACCAGGCCTGTGATCTCTAAATCACCTTTGCAAACCAAGGAAGGATGATACTTCCTATAATGAAAAAGGTGGCCTGTGCCTAAATAAACATTGGTCTCTGATTGGGGGCTCATAGGAACTACCACCACACAAATAAAAATAATACTGTCAACAAAGTGTAAAAACACATTATTAGATGACATACCAACTGTCAAGGCTGCTTCCCCACTTTGAACTTTAGGGTACAAATGTGGGGGCCTGCATGAAAACTTCTAAGCTTAACTACCAGCTTAGATCTGGTCCACTGCCACCATCCCAAAGCTAATTCCCTTCCCTGGGTAGCCTTGAGAGACCTTCACCAATTCCCTGGTGAATACAGATCCAAACCCCTTGGATCTTAAAACAAGGAGAGATTAACCATCCCCCCTCCTTCCTCCCACCAACTCCTGGTGGATCAAGATCCAACCCCCTTGGATCTAAAAACAAGGAAAAATCAATCAGGTTCTTAAAAAGAAGGCTTTTAATTAAAGAAAAAGGTAAAAATCCTCTCTGTAAAATCAGGATGGGAAAATAACTTTACAGGGTAATCAAACTTAAAGAGCTCAGAGGACCCCCCTCTAGCCTCAGGTTCAAAGTACAGCAAACAGAGATAAACACTCTAGTAAAAGGTACATTTACAAGTTGAGAAAACAAAGATAAACTAACACACCTTGCCTGGCTGTTTACTTACAAGTTTGAAATATGAGAGACTTGTTCAGAAAGATTTGGAGAACCTGGATTGATGTCTGGTCCCTCTCAGTCCCAAGAGCGAACAATCTTCCAAACAAAGAGCACAAACAAAAGCCTTCCCCCCCACACAAAGATTTTAAAGTATCTTGTCCCCTTATTGGTCCTTTGGGTCAGGTGTCAGCCAGGTTATCTGAGCTTCTTAACCCTTTACAGGGAAAAGGATTTTGGAGTCTCTGGCCAGGAGGGATTTTATAGTACTGTACACAGGAGAGCTGTTACCCTTCCCCTTTATAGTTATGACACCAACTAAGCAAACAACCTAATAATACTTCGCCCATGACTGTAATGCCACCCAAATTATCTCTTGTTCTCCTCGGTAATTTGCCCATCTGCCCTGTTCTTTTAAGCAGGTAACATATTGGAATCCACAAGAATCCTTTTCTGAGCCAAATTTTTGTAAGTTTTGGTTCTCTGCCCGCTCAAAAAGATAGGTGACAAGAAGCACCCCCCAACCACACACACACTCTCTAAAACATAGTTGAACTTGTATAATTTAAGGCCTAGCAACTTTGAGTGTGTCCCTTTCCAGGTAAAACCATTAAGGTGCATTACCTATGCTACAGTTCTATGAAATTATCTGTGACAGCCACATAGAAACACACTGAACAGTTTATTAAGCAGTTATCACTGCATGAATACCAATTGAATGTGCTTGAGAAAACACCCTTAAATAAACTTTTCAACACCGCACACAACGGCAAACTAACTACATGTTAACCCAGATTCATTGGAACTGAAATACCTAAAATTATTTTCTATTTATGTAGATGTGTTCTGAAATTCTGTTTATAGAAACTGATTTTACTTTATAATGTCAGATATCAATCACATGAAAATGATTTTAGTGTGTGATCATGTGCAGCAGCCATATTGATACAGCATCATCACTTCCAAGGGTGAATGTGTTTTAATATTTATGCTGGGGTTTTTAAACAAGTTAAGTACCCAACTCACATTGAGTCTCAATCTTTTGACAGCTTCAGCCTTAAGCATTAAGTGACAATACACTATGCATTTATTTGAAAGGCTTAACAAACCCATAATCAGAAATAGACACACACACACACTCTCCAGCCCTCAAATCACTCAGCACCAACATTGCAACAATTTGTAAAGGCCCTCTATTTCTCAGATGGATCAAGGATGTTCCCAAGTTTCATGAACTTTTAACCCCTCCCATCAGCCCCAAAGGACTTGCATCCCATCATCATGGTCCTGCTGACAAAGGAGGAATGGATGGCTCTCTTCTGAGGTGCTGGCTGAGTAGCATGAGGCATTCTCTCCAGTAAACTGAGTGCCAAGCTACTGCTTTGCTCCTTGTTTCCATCAACACAGTTACTGAAAGATACTGGACTGCGATACTGCAATACATATTCTATAGCTTTTTATTAATTTTGTGCAGTTGCTCTCCCCTTTAATTTAAGAAACATCTATAAAATACTAATATTAAAGTCTGGCACCTCAGCTTATACCTTTGGAGTTTTCCCTGCTCCTCCCTCCTACTAGCTAGAACAGCATCAATTCTAACTGAATTTTTGTCAATTGAAAAAAAAAGATAACAAGCGAAAGCAAGTTTGACAGGTCCAAAATCTAATTCAGTCTGGTGAAAAAATAAATCTTGCCTCTGACAGGTGGAAGCTTTTCCTGGCAAGTGGGCGCCAATACCTCTATTTCTGCATAAACTAACACATATTTTAAAAAATTAAATAGCCTGATTGTCATAGGTCCTGAGAGCACCCACAGTTCCCTTTACACAGGGTGATCAGTACCTATGGGGAAAAAATAAATAAGTCAGGCTATCACTCTCTAGTGCTTATGGCAGCTAAGATAACCTTCTACATAGGACACAATGTAAACCAATGTAGTGTTTTCTTTCTGAGTTTGCAAAGAGAGAGCTCTACTGTCTCTATTGCTCATAGCTTTGCCAAATACAACAGATTCAAATTGGCATTATTCTTGATATTTTCCACTGCTGTCCAGGGGGTTCTAAATAGCAACAGTGAATATGACCAGGGTATGTTAATTTTATCCTTTTGCAAGACTCAGGTTCCTTTCTCTGCTGGCATTTAGGACCCCTTGCACAGCTTGAAACTATCAGGAACCAACTCAGGCATTGAGGCTATTCAAGGAGAGGAGGACTCAAAGGAAGCTGCCGAGAGGTACAGTAGTGGAGCTCCACAAATAGTTACAAGGCTGAATGGAAGAGGAAAGAGCATTCATGTTTATTAGGCACCTACTAGCCAGAAGCCGATATGCAAGATGGAGGCCCAGACTAAAGTCCAAGGAGAACATTCTGGTAGGAATCCCAGCACTCTTTTCAACAGCCAACGATAGTGGGACAGTTGGGTTTCTAATAACAAGTGGGTTACTCTGGAATTTCACTGGTGGTTCCCTCCTTTTCTTTCACCTTTTCTATCTGCCTTTGACTAGTGTTTGATGTTTCAAGCCCTGGTCTACTCAACTTTTTTTTTGTGGAAGGTAAATGTCTTTCTGATCTTGGTGGTGAAGGAGGAAGAGTTTCTTATCTCTTTCTCAAATCTGAGGTCTAAGATCTGAACTCCAACTCATTAGAGAGCCGAGATCTGGAACACGTAAATGTCTTGCCTACTCCCCAAAATTAAGTAGACAAGCAGAGCAGAGGGACAGCATGACGTGCATGTCCTTGAACCAGAAACGAGAGTGGCAGGTCTAATTTTAGGCCTAGAGCCAATTTAGAGAGTGGCTTTAATACAAAAACTTTGTTATTAATAATGATATTTACTTAATCTATTATTTTGATAAGTAAATAGATTTGTTTTTGTTTAAGTGTCCTTCCAAAATTTGCAAGCTCACAAAAGTAAATACGTTTAAGCAGCGCTTACTTCCTCATAGCCCATCTTCTCTTCACTGTGCTGTGAGGTCAGAAATCGGAATTTATTATATCTCAGTATTTCAGGCTCACCAGACCAATGCCACGGTGACAAAATTATGACTGCACAGTATGTTTGAGCACAAGGAAAAGGTAGGCTATAAGTTATAAAAAAAAATACCCCAAATATATTCACAAATATGGCATAGGCAAGATACCAGACAAAGTAAATTGCTTCCTATATTTAAGAGATCTCTTTTTATCAGGTTTGTCTCAGCATAGGAATCACTGTTTTAAACAAGGTGGTGTCTTCTTGGCTCAGTTACTGGGGGGGCAGGACTCAGACTATTTTCTATGAATTCTACTTCACATCAGACAAACAGTGACTCTATGCTGCATTTAACAACTATATTGGCCTTACATCAACAGAGCTTTGTAACAGATGACAGTTGCCTACACTCTCATATTGAGCCATTCATTGCCACTGAGCAGCTGTAATAACTTGACGGCTAAATTTGAACTCCTAGAATTAGATTGCTTTCATTTATCATTACACAAAACCATTTAATTTGTGCTTAATGGAGTAATATTTCTCATGTTGTAGAAATTTTGGTTTAAAAATACAATTCCAAAATGTACAGTTTTTACCCTCTCTGTCTCTCAGCCCCTTTAGAAATAACAATATTTTAAATGTCATGAAGAGGTAATGCTTAATTGAGGGACATTATAAGAAGGTTTTATAAAGAAGACAGTCAAAGAACCTTAAGTCAAGAAGAGTATTATAAAAAGATTAAGATAAAGGGTATATGCATGGGGATGCATTTGTGGAACCTAATGATTGTATTTGAACATATGACTGGAAGTAGAAGCTGAAAAAGAAAATAATGTTCTGAAGCTGTGTGTTGCAATCTGCAGTGTTTAACTCTTTCCCCGAAGTTTGCAGACTTTCCACTGTGGCTTTGGGTAACTGATAATCCATCAGTCAGAATATTAGATATTAGCTCATACATTTTTGTAACAGACATTTTCAGGAACTGCTCTAAACAGGAAATGCTGAACATTTTTTTAAATTACTGAAGTAGCTGTTGAGCTGTTAAGGAACATTTCAGGAAAACTACAATGTTGCTGCTTCAGCTTGACAAACTGCAGTCACCTCAAAACTCAATGGCATTTCTTTCTCTGGTTGTTTCTTTGGAGCTGGGCACAGCATGCATTATTTGCCGGTGCATTTAACAGTAGCTAGCGTACCGAGTGAAAGAAGCACTTGGGGCATATGCCTCCACTGCAACTGGAGGTGTGATTTGCATCTTGGCTAGGCATACCTATTGTAGCTTGAATCTAGCTAGCTCACTAAAATGGCAGTGAAGATGCAGTAGCGCAGACTTCAATGCGGGCTAGCAACCCGATACGTATCTGTGGGGACTGGGCAGACTTGGAAAGCCCATGTTGAAGCCCATGCCTGCATTGCTATCTTAGTGGGTTAGCTAGACTAAAGCAAGCATGGGTATGCCTACACAAACTGCAAATCACACCTCTGATTGCAGTGTAGACCTAACCTAAATGTGTGCATGAGGCCAAGAAATTACCAAAATTCAAAAGAAATTGGACATTTATATGGATAACAAGAATATCCAAAGTTATGAAAGTTAATGTGAACAACATTTTGTTAGAGACTTTAAACCTAATGTTTCAGGTTAAACCAAACTCTATTTGAGATTAACAGAGTGAGACAATGTGGGAGGCAGATGATCTCCCATTTGTCTTCAGTGGGGTTCTTACACTTCCCTTGGTCCTGCCCACTGTCAACTCAGAGGATATTAGACTAGATCAGGAGTAGGCAACCTATGGCACGTGTGCCAAAGGCGGCACGCGAGCTGATTTTCAGTGGCACTCACACTGCCCGGGTCTTGGCCACCGGTCCGGGGGGCTCTGCATTTTAATTTAATTTTAAATGAAGCTTCTTAAACATTTTAAAAACCTTATTTACTTTACATACAACAATAGTTTAGTATATATTATAGACTTATAGAAAGAGACCTTCTAAAAATGTTAAAATGTATTACTGGCACGCGAAACCTTACATTAGAGTGAATAAATGAAGACTCGGCACACCACTTCTGCAAGGTTGCCGATCCCTGGACTAGATGGACTTTTGGGCCTGGCAGTTCCTATGTGCAAACTAATATTATCTCCTCTGTGCTACCTAGGTATTTTAGGAGAGAGATAGCACAATATCCAACCAACCCCTGTAAATTAAGACTTCAGATATGATCATAAAATGCTATATTTCAATAATGTTAAAAGTTTTGGAGAATTCTGAAGTTTCCTCTATGAACTTATACATATAGTAGGGGGTATGTGTGTGCATATATTGCATGCATACAAAAAGGGGAGACCAGAAAAGTTAATTCCTTAAATTTTACTGTTTTCCAACTGCTTTCAAAAGATCCATATTTGATCACATAGCGAGGGATTTTATAGCTTGACATGCTGAGCAGTTATACTTATGGTTCAAATGAGCTGCATATCCAATAGTGATCCTTGAGAAACAAAAACTGATGATACGTGTGTCTGGACTAAAAAGACTAATATTACCATATTTAGGATCTATATTAAGTGCAAATGTGACAGATACCATCTTGGCTGACATGAGAGGATTTGAACCCAGGACCTCAAAAATTAACAGCATGAGTTTGAGTGAACGAGACAAGGCTCAATAATTGGACACCGTAACAACTCACATCCTCCATGGATCAGCACAGAGGGGCCTATAAAACAAACAAATGCATATACACGCACACACAGAGTGTAGGGTTGCCAACCTTTCAGGACTATCCTGGAGGCTCCAGGAATTAAAGATTATGTCATGTGATGAAACCTCCAGGAATACGTCCAACCAAAATTGGCAACCCTAA
Organism: Terrapene triunguis; assembly: GCF_002925995.2. Classification (NCBI taxonomy): domain Eukaryota; kingdom Metazoa; phylum Chordata; order Testudines; family Emydidae; genus Terrapene; species Terrapene triunguis. The sequence goes on from NW_020664583.1 coordinate 6,235,550, forward strand.
ATTACACAAGCTCCAGATATTTGAACAGGGATTGAAGATGTAAGAATTCCATTATCTTGTCATATAGTTACAATTTGCTTAGCTCACTGAAAACTCAACTTTGCTCCCATTTGCTTTTGGTGTATATATATTTTTAAAGTCTGTTCTGCTGATATGTTGCTTCATCTCCCAAATCAAAGGAAGCTACGGCTGTTTTATAATCAAACCTTTAGCTGACATGACAAATAAATTACTCCATACTGTAGCATTCCTGGAGTTGTATGGGCTAAATTATGACTCCTCCTTGAACACAAAGTTTCCCTGTCCAGGTTAGCTATGCTTCCTGGAGCTAATGATCACTATTATCACAGTGAAACCAGAAAACAAGCTAAGAAAGTCCACACAAAAAAAGTCTCTCATTCAGACAGCTGAGCCATCTCACATACAGGGATACAACAACTTTTGCTAACATGTAGAAGAGTATAATCATCCTTACTTCCTGGCCCCTCACTTCTGAAGCAAGAGCATCACTGAAAACGCCTAATTAAAAACTATATGACTGCCATCATTTGTTGCAAGGACCATTTGACTGGCATCAATTGTCATGTTGGCTATATTTCAACAACAACAATTTAAAAAATGTCAATGTACTCTTGCCAGTTCCCATCCTCTCAGGAAGAGGGGAAACACAAATCAGCTAGGAAGACTTTTTTATCTGCTTTCTAAATGTACTAAATTCAGGTTTTGTTACGCAAGTCCATTATCATGTATATTAACTGGCATCAGCTTCTATGGTCACTATCTTAGCTCAGAGTTAGCCAGAGACCCCTGTTTCAATAGGTTTACTGATCTGACTCTCAAATATTCAGTAAGGGATTTAACAAAAATCACTTGCTGATTTACAAACCACCACTGACCAGCTATTACACGCAAACAAAGTTTAGCATGTAACAAGTAAGGCATTTGCAGCAAGACCCTGGGAAAGTAAAGGACTAAAGTAAATAGCGTAACTCTTAGGAGCAAGTTCACCCAGAAGAAAAACAGGATCCGAAGTCAGCAAACAAAACGGTCAAGAAGACTGACCGAGCCGATAGAAGGACTTACAGGTATCGCTTATACTCCCTGATTTCTGTGCATTCACCACGGAGTCATTACACAAAATATGGAGGCTCACATAGCCAGGAAGCCATAGAGGAGTTATCTCCTCGGCAAAGGATGTCAGAGGCAACCTTTGCTTACCCCAGAGCGGTGCGAGTTCTGCGGAGCAGCCCCGACCGTCTCTCCTTACGCCGCCAGGAGGGGAAGACAGGACAGATCAAGGCTCCCTCGTTGACTTACACGAGTGTACCCGTCCTGAGCCCAAAGCCAGCTACCCCCGCCACCCTGCCGGTGCTGCGAGGGGAACCTGAGCCCCCGGGGACGGCTAAAGGGAGAGACCCAGGCTGGAGCAGACCGAGCGCTGCCCCCCGCGGAGATGCGCACCCCCTAAGCGGGGACAGCACCCGCAACCAAGGCACGAAGGAGCCTCCTGCAGAGGGAGGGGTGGGACAGGCAGCGCCTGTGCCGCTTCCTCATTCACCCGGCGCCAGGCGAGGCAGGAACTGCCGTGCGAAGCGGGGAACTCCCCGGGCCGGGGTCCCGGCGGCAGGTACCCGGGCGGCAGCCCCCGCGCGGACCCCAGGCACTCACCGCCTCCCGGGGGAGCTGAGCACCGCAGGGCCGGCGTCCCGGCCAGACGGCGCGGAGCTGCTGCAGCTCCCAGGCCGAGCGCTGTCCGAGAGCTAGCGAGTGCCCAGCCCAGCTTGGCCGGCCCGCCCCCCTGCCGCTCGGCCCGCCCCCCGCGCTCCGCCCCCCGGGGCACGGCTCCTTCCCTCCGCCCCGGCCCGCTCACCTGCCCCGCCGGCTCGGCCTCGTCACAGGACCGGTGTGTGTGGGCTCCTGCTGCACCGGGTCCGCGCCCAGCTAGATGCGGGAAACCCAGCCCCAGAGCCAGTTCTCTGGCGGCGGGGCGTGGGACAGAGCCACCCTCCTGCTGCGGCTCCGCGTGCTCCTTCACCTTCCTTGTTTTCTCCTCTTCTCACTTTCCTCAGTCCCTTCCCTTGCTCTTCTCCCTTCCCTCTCTCTTACTCTCCTTCCGTCCTTTTCCCACTCTCCTCCCCCCTCTCCCTTCTTTTCCTCCCCCCTCTCTTTTAGTCTCCTCCCTTCCCTGACGTTACTGTCCCCCTCTCCTCCTATCCTTTCCCTTCTATCACTCTCCTCCCTTCCCTCATGGTACTTTCCCCCTCTCTTGTACACTCCTTCTTCCTTCACATTACCGTCCCCCTTTCTTACTCTCCTCCTGTCCTTTTCCTGTTCTCCCTCTCCTTCCCCCTCTTACTCTCCTCCCTTCTTTTCCTTTCTCTCACTCTTCTTCCCTCTCTTTTACTTGGCTTCCTTCCCTCATGGTACTTTCCCCCTCTCTTTTACTCTTCCCCTTCCTTTTCCTTCCTTCACTCTCCTCTGCCTCCTCCCTCATGTTGTCTTCCCCTTCACTTTTACTCTCCTTCTCCCTCTTTTTCTCTTCTCCCTTCCCCTTCATGTTTGAGTTCTTCTGAGACCAGTAAGGAGCTCTCCCTGACCGCTTGACCCAAGAGTTCAGCTCTAGGTCAGCATTAAAGGCAAAGATTCCAGCATGGGACCAAGCTCACCAAACTCATCCAATCTTAAGCTCCTATTAGTGTAGTTGCAGCAGCCCTTCTTCTTTGGGAGATGCTTGGCCTTTGGGGAAGCCAGCTTACTCTATTTGAACAAGTGGTTTTAATGTTCACTTTAGATATTTAGTAATCCTGGCAGCAAGGCCACAGTGGTTTTCTTGATGTGTCACTTGTCCCCCAGAAATTGGACAGAAGACACCAAACTCAATTGAGGTGGCTTATGATTTTCAGCCATTGGTGATGTGCATTTGAATTCCATCTGTGTAAAAGTTTTTGTTGGACTAATGCTTTGAATACATGCCTAATCCTTTGGGAAAGATTGTCTTAAGTTTACAACATGGTTTTTTTTAAAGGTGAAAAATAGATTTTTGATGGCTTTTAAATTGTGAGTTGTATTGTTAAAGAATGGCAAAAACACAGTAGGCCCCAATCCTGTAAACACTTTCCACATGTTTAACTTTACACATGGGAGCTGGGGAGCAATCATTGGAACTACTCATGTACATGATGTTAAGCATGTGTATCCAATGTTTGCAGGATCAGGGAGTTGCATTAATTCAGGGCAGGAGCTGTCTTCCTGCATGTTTATACAGTGCCCTCACTGGGAGGGGGCTGACCTTGATTGATGCTTCTGAATGGAGTTCCCCAATATCCCTCCCATTGTCTATTTTTAAAATATAGGCTATGAGGATGGTGAATCAATCTAAAGTTTGTCTTCCTTTATTGAAAAGCATCATTTCCACTTATAAAATTAAACCTTTATAATTATAAAAAAGGAACATAAAGCATATATGCTCAGAACCATTGATAACAGATAAATAAAACACACATTTACTCTTGGTATGGAAGAGAGAAACTTTCCTAACAACCTCTTTAGCACTTAGCTGCTTTTTCTTTAGTAAAGTGGACTTCCCTGTCAGACCTTCACTTAAATGACTTTATCCTTCTCCAATTAAACTTTCACTGAATTCAATAGTAGTAAATCCAATGTACTTCCACCTCTCTAGGGCAGTACAGGAGCTATGGGACATAAATATCTTTAATTTTCTTCATTTACAGCTCTCTTTGGGCTAGATTCTGGGAACTGAGGGTGATCAAAACCATGCAGATTAGGTACTGTCCAAGCAGAAAGTCAAACCCAATGTATACGGGCTCCAGTCAACCTCCTCCTGAATTTCTGATATTTTATCCCAGTCATCCATCCACCTTCCCAGGCTATAGCTACCAAAAGTACATAGGGTACAACTTGAGAGTTTCTAAAATGTCTGAAGACCTCTGAATCTACTGCAGAGACCACCTCTATCACAATTCCACTTCGAAATGAAGAGCATAATCAAAAGTAACATCTCAATTTACAGTTTAAAAGAAAAAATATGAAAGATTATCTGAGCGCGCATGGAGAGTACAATGTAGAATCTTTCCTACTTAATAAAGCAAATTCTTGGCCTTAGCAATTTGAGGTTCCTTCCAATCCAATCACCAATGATTCTAAAACTTTAGTTTTGTTTTATTATGTTTTCAGTTGCCTTTTCCTAGTGACTTTGGTTTGTTTCTCTAGCTTCACCTTAAAACCAAACAATGGATTTTGATGATGATATTCTTACATTTATTATTACAGTATATATTTGTTTGTATTACTATAGCACATAGGGGCCCTACTCAGGGATCAGGACCCCATTGTACTAGGTGCTGTACAAACACAGACCCTACTCCAAGGAGCTTACAATCTAAGTATAAGAAAAGAGATGATAGATGGATACAGGCAAATTTATGGAGGACTACAAGGAAACAATGTGACAGTATTGGTCAGTATGATAGGCAGTGGTCGAGCAACCTAACCGTTGTCAAGTTTTTTTTTGTAGGCATCATAGCAAAGGACAGTCTATGGATTTGAAGGTGTAAATGAGGTTGCTTTGTGGATGTTTATGTGGAGCACATCCCAAGCACGTAGGGCAGCATGCACAAAGGTGCATGTTTGAAAATTAACAAGCAGGCAATAGACACTGGCAGTCATGGGCCAACTGAAGGTTGTTGTTGACAGTTTGATAGTGAATGACTGATGATAGTGTGAGGATTGACTTTGAAGGTCTTGAAAGTGAAGACAAGCAGCTTATGTTTGATGTGATAGAGGAGGAGGAGTCAGTGGAAGAATGCAAAGAGTGGGGTGATATGATCAAAGTTACTGAATAGGAAAGTCATCTTTGCAACAGCATTCTGAATGGATGTGAGTAGGGCAAGACTGCACTTGCCAAAGCCAGCAAGAAGGATTTTAAAGTAATTGAGATGCAGGATGATGAGAGCATAGATGAGAGTTTTAGCTGGATGGATGGATGGGAAATGCTATATCTTAGAGATGTGATGCAGAAAGAACCAGCAAGATTTAGACATTGCCTGGATGTGAGGACCCTAGAGAGAGGAGTGAGTGGAAGAGTATGCCCAGGTTATGGGGCTGAGTGACAGGCAGCATGGCGATGTTGTCTACAATGACTGAGAAAGGAGGTAACAGGGAGAACTTGGAGGACAGATCAAAAACTACGTTTTAGCCCTGTTGCTCTTGGGCTGATGGCTATGTGTCTGCAAGGTGATAACGATAATGGAGAGACAGGCCGAGATTTTACTTTGGACAGGAGATAGGTCTTGAGGAGAGGTAGACCTATGAGTCAACACAGCATAGAGATAGTTGTTGAATTTGTGGTTGTGGATGAGATTACCCACAGGTAAGGTATAGAGGGAGACGGAAGGGGGACCAAGGACAGGGTCCTGTGGGACTCCCACCGAAAATTGAAGGGCAAAGGAGGATGATCCTCCAAAGCACATGCTGTAGGAGTGATTAAAGTGGTAGGAGGAGAACCAGGAGAGGAGAGAGTGATAGTGTCTCATCTGGGTAGATTCCAAAACACCTTAGAAAGCATTACATATTTATGTTTGTACAGTCACTTTGCTGACTACAAATGGTTATTCAACAAAGGTGTGAAAACCAGCAATTGTTGAATAGTATACAGCACTCCACTACAACTTTTAGGTCACCAGCCAAGCATGGTGTATGTAATTGAGAATACAGGGGAAAATCAGAGATGTAAAATGTAATCATACAAGCTGAAATTTGGTCAAGACACTGGGGCTAATAGTTCTACTCTTGTGAAGTATACCATGGGATTTTTTTTATCACCTTAAGTGGTGACAATTGTGGTTTTACATTGCATCTGTCAGACTGCACCATAGGTAGCACAATGCCCCCAGCACCATGCTGAGGCATTGATTTAATACTGAAAGTACTTGGGTTTTCTTTAGAGATCTCGCATCCAAAACACTCACCTTGCCTGAGGCTGCTTAGCATGTGAAATCTGATAGGGCCACAGTAGAAGGTGGTATGTCTACAAGCCATTTTACAAGTAGGTGGAAAGAAATGAGAAATTAAATTTTCTACAGTGAAGTGACAGCAAAAGATTCACAGCTGAGAATGAGAATAAAAATGAGCTTCCTGAACACACCAATCCACTATCATACCCAGCACTTTTCCAAAGTTGTGTGATTAACTCCTTTGAGTTGTACTAATACTATATATTTTTCATGGGGCCAAAGGACTCCAATTCAAATTAAGGAAAGGTGTTTTACTGATACACATGATTATGTATGGACAAGTGTCAATTCACAACAGAGAAATAAACATGGCAGTTACAGTTGTACTTTTATTCACTGAGCCCCATGATGCAGCTGGAGGGTGAGCTTCTGTTGATCTCTGTTTCCCAAGTCTAAGCAACAAATGCCTAGTCTCACTTCCCCTTTGCTCACAGAGGCAGGGGAAGGGAGTGACAGAGGGAGGAGCCTGCTACAATCTCGTCTAAAAATTATGGGGATTTCCATTAATGAGAACAGCAAAAGTAGGGAGGCTGAATACTTTCTGAATTAATCTGTTGTTTTCTATCCTCTCTATTTATTTTTTAAGTACTCAGAAAATTGATTATAGTTTTAACTAACTGGCTTTAGAATGTTGGAGTCTTCTGCAGAAACCCCCATTTACCGCACAAACTTTTCCTTCAGTTTCTCATACTTACCTCCAAAAGCATGTTTGTGGGTTAGCACTGAGAGTTAGATGTGTAATAGGCAGGATTCATCGATTTAATAAAGTCTGCCTGCCACATCCATTTGAGAGACTGAGTGAAGCTGAATTCTGCTTTAGGGGATCCCTCCACAGCAATATGAAATTTTAAAAAAATGTTTTAATTTTGATATTGACTTATGAAGTTGTTTTTCTTTGTATTAGTCAGCATGTCTTTTATCATGATCTGCGCTTGAATCAGTTGTTTCTACCTTTTTAGGCCTTGCTTCTTCAATGTGTACAGTGCTGTGCCTGCACAGATGGCTACTGATGTCAGCAGAGATCTCCACAGGTAGAGGCATTCCATTCATGTGCTACATGTTGCAGGATCAGAGACATAATCTTCATGTTTTAACTTATGTTTGCATCAGATTTTTCAATTGCATAGAGTTCAATAGATACTAGGAATTAAAAAACAAAAACAAAACACCCTGGGTTTAGTTTTCCCTGACTGTTGAGGTATATAGGTCAAGAGTTAAGAGATTCTCAATTTCAGATCCAAGCATATAAATTCCTCCATACTTTGTATAAGCAATTTTTTTATTTTAAAAAAGTATGTTTCTAGTCTTCAGAATTGTGAGGGGTGAAAAAGCTCGAAAACATGACCCACGTGGATCCTAAAGGATCGAAATCCAGGATGACAATAAAAAGAACCTAAAATGTTGGGGTGTTAAAAGTTTTTTATTTTTAGGTTCTCATGAGTGCTGAATATTGGAGCTGGCAATACTGCAACCTGTGTTTAATCCATGTTCATGAAAATAGTTTTTTAAAGCTTTTTTTAAAAAAAGACTTCCTGGTATGATTAAAACTCCACAGTGCACATACCCTTCTACTAGGTCTCACTCTGCCTGCTGTCAAATTGTTAGTGTCTGTGTTGACCAGCATTGCTGTGACACTTCCCCTTATTACAATGCTAGTTTGCAAAGAGAGCGTGAAGTGGTGAAGGTTATAGCACAACAAGGAAGGGTGTGTGTTGGTGCAGTTCTGAAATTGACCACAGTCCTATTCCTAGTTGATTTTACATTGCTGTGATTGCTGCAGGAGGAGCTATGGTGTTCAGGAATGTAGCCAGTCTTCTTTTGCTTTGTTTGCCTTGCAATAATTCTCTTTGATCTTAATTCTGCTAAAAGGAGATGAAAATTGAATTCCTATTTATCTACAGAACAAGGACAGTATATATACAGTAGCAGTTCACACTTCTGGATATGAAACACAAGTGTGCCCCTGTCCTGGCTAGAGGTAAGGACTGAATCTCTAATTGTCATTGCTGCTGAGATCATCAGCACTATTTATGGTAGTGTTGACGGTTATGATTTGGATGCATATTCACTGGGAAATTGACTGAGACCACCAAAGAACTTAATACAGGCCACAAAACAACTTTTTGCTTATTATTCACCTGAGATGCATTATAGGCTCTGTTGCCCATAACTAGTCACCTGAGGTATTCAATTCCCACTTGCCATGTATACTTTTATTTACTGGCTAAGTATGATCTGCCACACATCAAGGGTGCCAGCAGTCAGGGGACTGCTGCTGATTGATGGTGTCTGATTAAATAATAAGGCTGTTCAAATAGTGTGAGGGGAAAAAACCCAACATACCAAACCTATCTAATTCACAAGTTATTTTCATGGATAAGAGTTGTATTCAGTTCACTGTGATTCATGGTACCATAGTTGTTGTTCATTAATATTCAGACTGATACTAGGTGTTTATGAACATTTTGAGGAATCTTTATTAATTTTAGCACAAATTATTATTTAGCTGAACATCCATCCCAGAAGGGCATTAGTCATTATTTAGTTTTTCTCCTGTTTAAAATGTTTTAGCCATTTACTCAGAATGGAAACAATAAAAGGGACCAGTCACACACCCAGTTTGAAGTCAACAGTTCACAGCTGTGTAACCTTAACAAATAGTTCTGACCCTCTGTAATGCCCAGCTTACCTTATGCATCACATGCTTCCAACTGAAATTTCTTTCCTAAGTACCACTTCTATATCCTATTTGTTTGCTACTACTTTGGGCTCTAGGCCTGACTTAAAAGGCTTCTGGGATTAGATGCCACTGAATCTTTTTCATATCATATTTGTGATTAATAATATTGTTCTTAGTTTTTATGTTCTCTGTGCTGTCTCATCAGCCCCTTCCCCAGACAGGAACACAGTGGTAGTCTAGTCTCTTTTTAGTAAATACTATTTTATGACAGGGTGGCCTGAGTCATGAAAAGTTTATTAGGGTTTTTTGTTTTTTTTACTGGCAGTAAATTTACTGGTATTAAAAGCTTAGTATCAGTCAAACAAGGTAACAGATGCAAAGTACACTCCAATCAGCCTATTAGTCAGCAGGAACACTGGCTTTGAAATGCCATTCTGTGTAAGTTTGCACAGTAAAAAGGGTGGGGCAGAAAGCTGAAACAGCCTGCAGTGGTCATGTTTGAGTTTGCTGAACTCAACTTGGCAAGTTCAGCTTAGCAGATGGATTTATGCCTTCAAAATGTCTGGAGTCATGACACAAATATTACATCATGCTACGCTAAGGCAAAGAGGGTAAACTGCTTCTCTTCCCCAAAGAGCACTGTGATCAGGGATTTGAACAGTGGAGAAGAGATGATAGTTCAGGGCTGAGATCTCTAAACTTTGTCATGAAAAGTAGAAGCTGAACTTGCATTGCCTTTGCTTTCCCATTGCTACCTGTAATTAGGTAAAGCACAGGATTTGGACCATCCTTTAAAACACATTATAATAACTAAGATAGCTACAGTGAGAAAATTCAGACTAGCTTTTAGAAAGTAGATAAAAGGAAGAAACTTTCTTTCTAAAGGCTCAGTTATGGATAGGGATGAAAGGAGGTCAGTAGCAGAAGAACTAAGGAAATCTGCTCACCTTAGAGCAGAGCTACTTTGCCCACTTGTGGATGGATCACTGTAAATACTGTCTATAATGCTCCTAACAGCAGAATGTATTTAAAGATGGCGTTTCTTATTCCCACTTCATAAATGAGGGTCCATTGGTGTTGGCCACCCTCTACGGCCCCCATTCCCAAAAGTAACTAATTTTGCATGTAACACACATTTATGCACAACAGGGTGTAACTTCACTGTTTTGAGCATGGCATATGTTTCTCCACATTGTGAGATTGAGGCATTACAGGGTCAAACCCTGAATCGTGGACCACCTGTTAAACACTTTTTGAAAGTTCAACTCCATTAAACAGAATTCATATACTTTAAGTGTTCAAATTAGTGTTAAATCTTTTGCTTCAAGACTTTGAAATACAGAAGCCAATTGTCTTTGTGCATTATTAAACATTGCATTTAATGCTTACAACAAAACTGGTCTTTTAAAATATGACTTTATAAGAAAAGTGTTTTTCTCCAATAGGTAGGGGCATCACAGACCACCACTTGATACTCTTTCATATGCATAAGTACCAGTCTTCAGTTTCACCATTCAGCTTTGAACACTCCCATGATAGAAACTTGCCCGGGCACTGTTGGTATAGATAGAGAATGGAAGAACCAGTCAGATTACCAAATATTAGCTAAGATGTTGCTCTTTTCACCCAGCCAACACAGCAAACAATGTATTCCTACAGACAAAATACTTGAGCTTATATTTTAATTCTCCACCTCTTCTCAAATGTGTTTTAAAAAAACAGAACAGAATTTTAGATGGTGAAGTTTTCAGTGTTTCGGACTTCTTCCTTCTTGTTCTTTAAATTACTAGCAACTTTGACTTATGAGTTCAAATATAAAGCTATGCAAAAGATGTAGCTGAAGTCACTGAGTCTAGTTCTCCACTGTCTGGCACCTTGTGTAGTCATTTACACCCATCCAAAGCAGTTATAAAAATTAGTATTCTTTGAGTAGCATTTTGCACACTATTTGCACAGGTGTGCATAAGTGCGGAAGGACTAAGGCAAGAGAAGCAGGATCTCTGTGCTTGGTTACACATGTGCAACTCCCTTTGAATGCACTGGGACTTGAGCATATGTATCTTGAAGGCAGAGTTTATTGCCCTGGCATCATCATAACTGGTGGCTGCAGAAAACAGTGTGTTCCCAACCTATAGATTTATGACCACTGCACTGCTGGAAAGATGGAAGTAGCCAATTTTAGAGAGTAGGAGTGATTCAAGATGTTGGGAAGTGGGAAAGGAGCAATGGTTTTCTATTGTACTTATCTGACCAGGCTCTTTTCAGCCAGGCCAAGCACTGGAAGTGAGAAAGTCATTCTTGCTCTAAGGAGGTATAGCTCCTATTCCAGCTAAGGGGGAAGAGTGGCAGTTCAGCGCAAGACTGCTTTTTCTTTCAAACATCTAACTACTGCAAAAGCAGCTGGAAAGGAGTTGCAGTCACAGCCTGTTCACATTTATTTCTCCACAAAAAGAACTTTATTTTTCCATCCCATCATTAGCTGTAGATTTTTTTTGAAACAATCTGTGACGGGTTGGATCACAGAAACCCCCTTGGGAGCTGCGACCTAATGTGCAAACACTACCCCCTGCTTCTGTTTTCCCTGCCAGCTCAGGACTCCAGCACCCTGTCTTGCTGAGCCAGACACCCTCGTCTGCTCCAACACAGACCCAGGATCTGAATCACTTGCCCCAAAGCTGCAAGTTTACCTGAAAACAGCTCCCAGAAGTGTGCTTGTCTTTAGCACTCAGATGCCCAACTCCCAATGGGGTCTAAACCCAAATAAATCTGTTTTACCCTGCATAAAGCTTATGCAGGGCAAACTCATAAATTGTTCGCCCTCTATAACACTGATAGAGTGATATGCACAGTTGTTTGCTCCCCCAGGTAGTAATACATACTCTGAGTAAATTACTAAATAAAAAGTGATTTTATTAAATACAGACAGTAGGATTTAAGTGGTTCAAAGTAGTAACAGACAGAACAAAGTAAGTCACAAGCAAAATAAAATAAAATGCGCAAATCTATGCCTAATCAAACTAAATACAGATAATCTCACCCTCAGAGATGCTTCAGTAAGTTTTTCTCAGACTGGACACCTTCCAGGCCTGGGCACAATTCTTTCCCCTGGTACAGCTCTTGTTGCAGCTCAGGTGATAGCTAGGGTATTCTTCATGATGGCTCCTCTCTCTTTGTTCTGTTCCACCCCTTTATATATCTTTTGCATAAGGCGGGAACCCTTTGTCCCTCTGGGTTTCCACCCCCCCTCACTGGAAAAGCACCAGGTTAAAGATGGATTCCAGTTCAGGTGATATGATCACATGTCACTGCAAGACTTCATTACCCACTTGCCAGCACACACATATACAGGAAGACTAACAGGTAAACACAGCCATCTGCAAACAATGGTCCTGGTTAATGGGAGTCATCAAGATTCCAAACCACTATTAATGGCCCACACTTTGCATAATTACAACAGGCCCTCAGAGTTATATTTCATATTTCTAGTTTTAGATACAAGAGTGGTACATTTATACAAATAGGATGATCACACTCAGTAGATTATAAGCTTTGTAATGATACCTTACAAGAGACCTTTTGCATGAAGCATATTCCAGTTACATTATATTCACTTATTATCATATTTTTATAAAAACATATAGACTCACAACGTCACACAATCCTTGAAAAAAAGAATCCAGTAGGACTGTGTTGACTGTTACCTTCCTGTGACCACATTCCATGCTTACAGTTAGAGCAAACAGGTCAATATACAAAGGAAGCACTAAATATTATCAATTGACTGGAAGTATGATGTAAACCAAGTACAATTAGTGATGGTTCTGCACCAAAACTCTATATCCATCCTCTTCTCCATTTTGAGGAAATCCAGCACAAAATCCAAACTATACTGTTTTAGTCAATGTGTAACTGAAACAAGTGACTGAGCAGATGAAAGTTAACATGCATTGCTTTAGTGACTCCTTTTAAAAGTTGCCCATGGTCACCATCTACACTGCATGTTTTTCATATCTACTTTTTGATTGTAGATTAGGATCACTGTAAAACATTTTTTCTTTTTGGGTGCTTTTTGCGGTGCCTGGTTATAGTCAAGGAGATGTACTCAGACACCACCCAAAGGTAGTTATGGTGAGATTTCCAGCCCAATTGGAATTGCTGACTGAACATCTGCTACACAACATTTTGGAGCATTTATCTGAAATTGATTTGCTCTCAAAGCTTTTGCATTTGGCCTTTACTAAGAAAAAAGATACAGTCTCAGTGTAGGCAAAAGGAAACTGAAAAAAAAAATTGTACAGTTGTCACACTTGAATTCTTCTGGTAAATGCTTGATTAGATCACTCGCTAAGAGATTGCATTTCATTTAGTCCATTATACAGCATGCATCTGAAACAGGACAATAAGCGTTTTAGTGTAGGAATATAGGTGTTCCACAGCCCTTGTTTTCTGTAATATAATCTTATGGTCCTGCTTCTCTTGTCTTTTATTCATTATAAATCATAGCTTTTATTTTGAAAAAGCAGATTTCCCCCCTTGTCTTCTAAAGAGCAGATTACCACTCAAAACAAAAAACACAAGTTTCAATTTCTTCTGTAAAAATTGCTTGTGTAACTTGAACTCTGCACTCCCACGCATTTAAAAAAGATTGCTTTATAGTGGAGCCTTAACAGCGTTTCCAGACATTCCAATATTAATTCTCAGAAAAGATACAAAATTACCCATATTTACTTCTCCCTGTGAAGTGCTATTTTCCCTTCCACAAACTTTAAATCCAGGCATATGAAGCAATTAAGGATTAGTGTACAGCATGCTTCTAAACTAGTGGTTCTGAAGCAGATAGCATTGGAACACAGAGTTTAGAGAAAAGAGATCTTTATTTCTGGATCATTGTACAAATTCAGTCATTATGCCCAATTAGTTCTGTTTAGGAATGGAGTGACTATATGAGTGACTGATCCTGGGTAGAATTTTCAAAAGCACCTAAATCCCATTGACTTTCAATGAGACTTAGGCTCTTCAGTGCCTAAGTCACTTTTGAAAATGGCACTCAGGCTGAAAGTTTCAAAAGAGCCTCTCTGTTTACAGCTATTTCATTTGGTACCACATAACTTCTCCCATTCTTTTCTGATCAATGTCAAATCAAGGTGATTTTTATGAGGAAATTGGATAAGTTTATGAACAGGATTGTATGACAGGGTTGCCTGTGATAGCAGGGCTCTGGCCTTAGTGAACAAGGAGGTCCCTTCCAGTCCTATGTCCCTAAAATTTCATGCCTCCCAGGTGTCAAATTAGTGTGAATAAAATTTCGTGCTGTGGAGAAAGGGAGTTATCTGTATTATTTTTATGATCATCATTAGCATCTTGTTTTACTTGTTTGACATTATCCTGGCTGACTGCATGGCATTAAATCAAAGGAGGCTGTTAGGAGGCAACAACCAGGAAACAAGACAATTGCAAAGATAAAATCCTACTGGAGACAATACTAAGGGTCTTTATGGTAACAATGGGGGAAGCTATTAATTGGGAAATGCCCACCTGCCTGGCTCCAACCAGGCCAGCAGGTTGATTTTCCCCTGATCTGAGCCTAGGAACTACGGGGCACCAAATCATTAATAACCCCAGCCTAGAGAGGACAGGGTTGGTGAGTGGGCAGCACCATTTGGGGGTGAATGTCTGACACAGACACTAAAAGAATGTTGCAGGGGCTGTCTCTCCCAGGCCAGGAGCAGAGGGTCTAGACTGAGTGGAATTTACCTAAAATTGATTTTTTTTCCTTGCAAGTTTTGGGTAAGACCCAGGCAGAGGTCTTTTCTTGTTTTATCCCTTTGCTCTGCATGCTATATACCTTTGGGTGAATTAAAACATAATGCCTTGATTTGAAGAAGCTGAGTCATTTTAATCAGCTGTTGGGTACAAGCTCCTGGAGGAAGAAAAATTATAGGTACCAAACAGTTTTGCCTGTTGTGTTATCATGGTTGGCAAACAGCCCAGAGACCAATGCCTGGTTCTACTCAGAGAGGGGTGAAAGTACCAGAGCCTATCACCAGAGATGTGCACTTGAGAGGGACTAAAAAGCTCACTAACTGTGACACACTGACTCATCCAAGCCAGGAAAGTGCCTTATTTTTTCCACTGAATTCATGTCACATAAAACACTTACACTAAGGGGAAACTTCTCCCCTCTGCACTATAACCAATCCAATTGAGTTAGTACAGGGAAATCCTACAGGATTTGGAGGCAATGACTGTCTTTTTAGCCAGCTGTATATAGCCACTACTGTTTTAAGGCTGCAACAGTGTTTAGTCCAAAGAGCCCCAAAGAGCAAATGGAGAGAACCAAAAGCCTGTATTTCTTAGAAGGGAACAGCTACTGTATCTTGAACTATGCAAGAGTGAAATTAAAGTTGGTTATTTGATCTTATGCACATTTGGTATCAATGCATCTAGTTTGATTACTTGGGAATAGCTATGAAGTTCCAGTCTACTGGGCAGGCTAAACAGAATTGAGGGTCCAGTTCTGTAAATACAAAGAGCTTATCTGCACATAGTAGTTCCCCTAGTTTAAAGGTGTACATTTAAACCCCTGTAAGTAAGCAGGTGGAAATCTCTGGTGTGGACACTTTTATAACAGTTTGACCCTGGTGTATACTGGTTTAAGCAAACACATGTAGATTACAGGGGCAAGTAGGGTGACCAGACAGCAAATGTGAAAAATCGTGATGGGAGTGGGAGGTAATAGGAGCCTATATAAGAAAAAGACCCCAAAATCGGGACTGTCCCTATAAAATCGGGACATCTGGTCACCCTATGGGCAAGCCAAACTGATATGTGTCCATTCATTAAGTTGCACTGTTTTAATTAAGTCTGTTTGAAATCACACCTTTAATTCAACGGGTGCAACTTCTATTTAGAGCAGGCCCTAGGGGACCCAGTCTAGCAAAACACTTAAGGATGTACTTAAATCTAAGCTTGCATGTAGTATCATGTATTTCAAGGGGACTAATTGCTTGCATGAAGCTAAGTGTATGTTTAAGTTGCTTTGCTGGGTCTAGGCCTTTGTGTCAATCAAAGGGTTCACTGCTCTGAACTCAGAGCAGTAAGTACTCAGCAGTAAGTCCCATGCTTGGCTGTCAGTGTTTGTAGGACCAAGCAGTCCCTATCCATCCAAGAATCTAGTCAATAATGTAATTAAGTGGACTGGAGGGGATTTTAAAATGCTTTCTGCCCTTCACTTTCAGATACCTTGACATTTGGGAGCGGGGGGTGGGTTGAGAAGCCTATTGCCAACACTATAGATTGGAAAATAAACAGCAGTTCTGTTGGAAGCAGAGAACATAGATGCATTGTTTCTTATGAGCAATAATTTACTCCCTGAGCTCCCCATTCACTTATGAATGTGTTCATGGGGCAGTCTGTGGAGGCTGAGGACTTATTTCATAGATGCATGATATTACAATGCATAAGGTAAGAATAACATTACAGCAGAAGAGCTGTAAACTTCAGTCTAACCACCTGTTGAGTTTCCAGTAATAGAATTTTAAAATGCACAGATCAGCAGTGGAACTGAGCTAGGGTTGGGCCAGTTTCTCTTAACTAGACTTGCATCCAGTTTTCTGTTCCAGGTCAAGTCCCTCATGCATTTGGACCCAAACTTCACAGCTTGGGCCGATCCATTTTTGACCTCTCTGGTCTGTCATGAGACATTTCCTCATGGCTTCAGTCTTTTCAATAATTTGTCCTTTATCTTTCCTCTTGTCCCATCTCTTCCCTTACAGTTCCCTGTACCGTCCCCCTCTCCTCCACACTCTTACCCCACTTCTCCTTCCTTATTCTCCCTTTTAACTCTGTTTCCTCTCTCCACTCCATATTACTATATGTGAAATAAGTGGCTCATTTCAGTCCAGTTTCTAGTGGACAAGTAGCCATCTCACAAAACCATTCCCACTAGTGGCCCTAGCAGACATTCATGTCAGCAGTCTGAACAAAGAGGCCAAAGACTTGACTGTTCTCTCACCCCTAGAGATGGTCACTCCAGTTCAGGGTTAATACATTAGCAAGATGGTGCAGGAGAAGCTTGCACTGCTGCTTCCTAAAAGGTACTTACTCAGTGGGAAGGAGACTTATTTATTCCTCATTGAAGGTGTCATGAAGAGAAAGTCTACCAAAGAAAAACCTAGTTTAACATGGCAATATGGATAATATGTAAACTACAGATAAACAGACAAAGCCTGTTTTCTCAACATACATGGTCAAGATGCGTGGACTATGTTAAACTATTCTGGTTCTTCCATGGTATGTGATCCTTAGCTAGGTTTGGATTAATTAGAGTTTAATCAGTAAATAAAGTGTCATTGATTTCTGCTTCCACTCAATAAAAGCTAACATGAAAATCAATTGTGAATCATCAAGACATTCAAAGGTGGAAATATGTTTTGTTGCAGAGTAATATTGTTTGAGAGCAAATACATCATTTGTGCAAGTGGCTCTAGCAAAGAATTTGTTTTTCTCTGATATTTAAATTATGATATTTTTTATTAAATATTGTGTTTTTATTTTTAATTTCAATTTAGACAGCCAAGAAATTGCATATAAATATTAGTAACAAAAATATCCTGATAAAAATAAAAACACGTAGAAATAGTATTAAGTCAACATTTATAAAAATAAGAATAATTCCTTTTAAATGCTTATGGAATGGAATAGAATTTGGGTTTTCTATCTTGAAATGCTTTAAGTATTAGTCAAATACTGACAGTACAGCAAGAGTATAGGCACTATACTATAGAAACTCAATGTATGCCACCTGCTGTATCATCAACTGATGGCTTGCCTTCTCACCAGGCCTCTTATAGCCCCCATATGCTGCCCTGCCCTCTTTATTGGCCCAAGTGGGAATACCTGGATTGGAACAAGAGTGCTGAGTGCTCATTCAACAGGTTAGCTGCCCTGTTACATAGCCCTATAACACAGGAAGAGAGATGATAATCCCATCACTAAAATCAGGGAAAAGTCCTGGATCAGATGGCTACAGCTCTGAATTCTATAAAATATTTAAAACACAGGTAATTCACTTCTCAGCAATGGAGTGCTTACAAAATACCGTATATCAAGCAGATGTTGTTTTGATACCTAAACCAGCGGTTCTCAGATTGTGGGTTGGGACCCCAAAGTGGGTGGTGATCCCTTTTTAATGGGGTCGCCAGGGCTGGCATTAGACTTGTTGGGGCTCGGGGCCAAAGCCTGAGCCCTGCTGCCCATGACCAAAGCTGAAGCCTGAGGGCTTCAGCTCTGGATGACGGGGCTCAGGTTACAGGCCCCCTGCATAGGGCTGAAGCACTTTGGCTTTGACTTTGCCCCCCCACTCCCACCCAGGGGGCGGGGCTCAGGTTTTGGCTCACCCCCTCCCCCAGGGCGCCAGGGTTCAGGCTTTCGTCCCCCATCCCGAGGTCATGTAGTAATTTTTGTTGTCAGAAGAGGGTCATGGTGCAGTGAAGTTTGAGAACTCCTGACCTAAACTAAATATGGACATATCAGATCCAGTGTCTTATAGGCCCATCTCATTAATAAATATAGATAGTAAGATTTTAACTAAAATACTAGTATCTAAATTAGAGACAGTAATGCCTAAATTAGTGCCCCAGAGCCAATCTGGCTTTATAAAAGGAAGAAGCGCTTTAACTAACATACAAAATCTCCTATATTTGGTACAGCGTTCCAAGAGTGCTAGTAAAGAGGCCTGCATTCTAACTGTAGGTGCAAAAAAGGCTTTTGACACCATAGAATGCCCATTTTTTCTTAGACTGTTGGAGAAATATGGTTTTGAGGAACACTTTCAGAAGTAAATTAAAATAATCTACAAAGGTCCTATGTCATGTATTTGTGGATGTGTCACATTATACAGAGGAAGAAGACCAGGGTGTTCCTTGTTACCCCTATGATATGATTTGATTTTTGAATTACTAGCACAAAAGATCAGGAATACTGAAGAAATTCAGGGAATAAATGTTGGGAATAGAAAACAAAGTTTCATTTTAAATAAAAATGTATTCAAAATTGCATCTGGTCAAATCAAAACAGAACATCCAATTGAGATCAGAGGCATGGTGCTACCAGACTTCGGGAGACTTTATTATAAAATAATGCGCTGGACTCAAATCCCCAAATTCCAACATCCATGAAATATCACCTGCTACTAGGCTTGTCAACAGTCCCGTATTATAAGGGACGCCCCTTATTTAAATAGAAAATGTCCTGTCCCATACCATGACGCCTTTTATTCTGCATTTCAACAGCAGGGGGCCAGTACCCATGAGTGCATCTTTCCACTCCCCTCCTGACCCTGGCCTTTCCGTGCTGCACAGGGAAAGCAAACAGAGCTGCGCTCAAGGGCTAGGATCGGGACTCGGGAGGTGAGTAGAAAGATGCACCCATGAGTACTGGCCCCCTGCTGACTCTAGCCCTTAGTGCATCCCCGTCTGCTTTTCCTGCACAGGCTCTGTCTGGCACGGCAAGATGGGGCTGTGTGCCCTGGAGCTGCACTAAAGGGCCAGGGTCTGGAAGGGGTTCTGTCTGGCAGGGGGTCAGCACTCCTGGGGTGTAGCCTACCCACTTGTAGAGTCCCTGCCAACATCCCCAGGAGGGTGCATAGTGCTGCAGCAGGCAAAGACCAGCAAGTGCAGCCTCCGACCTAGCTCCTGATGCCCAGGCAGAACCTGAACAAGAGTTGCAGAGTCTGCTAGCCCAGCACCTGTGGCCCTGGGTTCTCTACAGCTTCCAGAGCTGGAGAGAGAGAAACCCTATGAAGCATGGGGTTGAGGGGAAATGGACTTGACCAGAGGTTCAAGTCAAGATTGGGGACATCTGAGGTCTGCCCTGTATTTTTTAAAGACAATGTTGTCAACCCTAACTGCTACTTAAAAATGCACTTACTAACTGGGCATATGTGAGGCACCTGAACAAACAAAAAGAGCAGATCACGCTAATATCAAAAATAAAAAATAATAGGGCTTTCAAATTCAGTCTGAAAAAGACAGTTTTTAGATTTTGGAGCAAATGTCACTATGATAAAGGGAAGCAATTCTTTAGGATGGACAACCCTTAACACAAACAGATGTAGCTGATATAGCAAAAAATAATGAATGTGCACTATGAGTTTATAGAGATTGCTTATTTTATTAAAAATACTTTTAGTGAAGACAGTAACGAATGAAACTCTCTGTATTAGAAAAATTTATGCACAGACTTGAAGTTTCAGCAACCAAGATTATGTCCAGAATATATAATCTCAGGATTATGTTTTTAAAATCCAAATTGCATAAACTATTAATTTATGGAGTGCAGAATGTGAATATAAAGTAACAGCAAAAGAATGGAATGAGAGAATGCAGAGACAAATATTGTCTCTAATACTAACCAAATATGTGGCGACGAGAAAGGAAACAGAACGCCAGGTCTGTGTTACTAGCTTCTAAAGCCTCAAGCCAAAAGCCTCCCAGGAAAACTTTTCCTGGGGTTTTTATTCTTCTCCTTACTTTGTTTACAACTCTTCTTAGTGGTTACATTCTTGCGCAAACAGAAGGCAGGCAGTATACATGCACATGAGATTACAAACCCATCTCTTGAGCGCGTGAACACCAGCTGCAAGGGTGATATCAGGTTGCCAATAAGTTTTCCAAACATAGACACTAGAACAAGGTCACTCCTGCCTCGTTACCAAGGGAACAGTTTGCCATTCTCGTGGGCTGTGATTTGGGAGCAACACATTCCTACACAAATAGTGCAAGTTCACTACTATTTAGTTTACAGAAAGTATGTTTCACTATTTCTATGGAATAAAATACATAATATTGCCCAAGATATCTGTGTGAAATGCAACACAGCCAGGCCATCTTTCATACACATGATATGTGACTGCTAGATGGTAAAAAAAAAATTGGAAAACCATCCTGAAAGAAATTTAAAAAAATAAAAAATAAAAATAGAGATAGAAATCGACCAGGACTGAAAGACATGTTTATTGGCCTGTTAAAAAAGATTCAAACTAAGAATAAGAAAGCTACTCCTATTCTTGCTATTTACAGAAAATGAAAGGAATCTTTTCTTTCCTTTCTTTCTACTTTCCTGTAAATATATACATAAGCTTAACAATATATATACACCCACCCATACCCACACACCATGTTAAGATTGTGCTTAAATAATTTTGGGGGGAAAAGAAAAGAAAATGTTTATGATAGAACAATATATGGTCAATATGCAACATCTTGCTTAATACTGTTAATTCTGTATTTTATGTACCTATACATGTCAATATAATGTAATTTTAATGTCTTATTGCAAAAAATCCCAAATAGGAATACATAAAATCTCCCCCCATATAGCCAGAGATTGAAATATATACACACACTCTCTCTCTCTCTCTCTCTCTCTGAATTAAAATTTTCAAAGCCACTTAAGGGATTTGGATACTTACTCTCCATTCATTTTAAAATGGGAGCTAGGGTGAGATTTTCAAAGTTGCCTAAATGTCTATTTGGCCATCAGTGCATGAACACAATTCCCATAATGGGAATTATACAAAGAAATTAAAGTAGAATTTTACTCTATAGTGTCAATTGTTCTCTGAATGGCATCTGCTTTACAGAAATTGGGTACATTATTTTACAGCATGGTTACTGGATACAATATAGCACATTTATCCAGCATGGTTAGTGGATACAATATAACTAATAATGAGCACATAAAGGTGTAACATTGTAGTGCTTGATATAACTAATAATGAATACATCTAAGATGTTGTATTGCCTGAGCCTGCAAGTGGTTAAATTCTCTCAGCTTCCATTGACTTGGGGGCTAAAGGCATTCAGCACTCCAGCATGAGGTTCACTACAGACTAACATGGTTACCACTGAAATATGTGGATATAGTTTTAGATAACACTATTTTATTGGCTGGTTGAAAGCATTTCATTAGCTAACACAAGTTATTAGCAGTAACTTATTTATTTCAGCACATGACATGTGAGTGTCAAAAAGAATGAGGCTGCAAATATCCCCACAAATATCCATTAAAACATTTACATTTTGGTGAATGTACCAATGCATTAACTGCAGTGGGTTGGAAGGAAAATCAGTTTGCCTACTTGTTCGTTCCTAAGCAATAACTAAATTGAAAACAAAAACCTTTATAAACAAGAGTTGACAGAATATGAACAGACCTAATTCAAACTATTGTGGAAAAAAGAAAGACAATGATCTGAATTAAGGGACGAGATAGCTTTAAAATCCTGCTTTTCTTTTTGGTAACCTTAACACTGTTGTTTTAAACCACAGACTTCTCTTTTTAAAGGAATTTCAAGGAAGTGCACAAAGTGAACCTGCCCCATAAATCCATATTTAGCACCATGTCAGCCTAGCCTGGATAGTTCAGCACCACAAAAGAGCTTGTTTTCCATGTTTTTCCTTGGCAAAATAAAATTTAATTATGTATGTTAGAAGGTGGATGGAACATTGAAAACAATTCAAATAGTCTGATTGGCTATTGTACAGGGAAACAACTCTCTTTTACAGATCAATCGAAACTTTTCCACCAATTAAAAATATTGATTACTTGAATTTAATCATTTTCATTTTATAACAGCAATAACAATCTCCTTATGGCATGTACATCCTGAAGATTTATGCCCAGCAGGGGTTATGGTGCTTGGCAAAGACTCAGCTCATCAGCTCCAGTCATTTGTTGCCAGGAAATGCCCTATGCTTGTCTTTACTGCTTAATTATAACGAGTTATGAAAATGTTTCCCTGCAAATGTTAATTACTCAGACATTTTTTTAAAACTTTTTTTTTTTAAAAAAAGGGCAACTGACTTTATAATTCCATGACAGCGATTGGGAATTAAAATTTTTAGAACTCAAATTGTTTTATCAAAGTGGAAAAAAAGTCATTCCAATGTGATTTTGGTTTTTGCTCTTTTAACTTAAAAATACATCCATTGTTGAAAACATGTAAAAAAGGAGTTGAGCTACAGGCCTGAACCCAAGTTCCAGAGCAGAGTTTGCTTCTGCAGCACAGTTATATAAAGCCAAATATTGAAATTTATAATAGATGTGTTATGACAAACCTAAGAGTGGTCAAATTAGCATTATTATTATAATGTAGTGCTGTTGTAAAGAGAGAACCCCATGTCCCAGTGGGGTAGGATGCTGAGCACATTCAAATCAATGGGCACTGAGGGCATACTGCACCATTGCACAGCTGTTTCCCAGATTCACTTTGAATGTTGCTACTGAACTTACCTTTCATCTTAACTGGGGTTACTTTTGAATTAGGGTGACCAGACAGCAAGTGTGAAAAATCAGGACGGGGTCGGGGGTAATAGGAGCCTATATAAGAAAAAGACCCAAAAATCGGGACTGTCCCTATAAAATCAGGACATCTGGTCACCCTATTTTGAATGTTCATTGATAACAGGGAACTATCTGCCTATATACACGTAATTTTAAAGTATGTATTGTCGTCCCAACTTAAAGCTTGATCCTGCAAGTTTCTGAACATACTGACCCTGATTCAGCAAAGCACTTAAGCATTGCCCCCACCCAGAATTTCAAAGCTATTTTAAATTGAGCCTAAATTTGTTTTGCCATGTGGCTGTAGTTAACATTTGTAGTTAGGCAAGATAAGACAGTGATACATACAATTAGTGCTCATGTTTCAGGTTTAAGCTGATGCCCTGCAGGGTCAGAAAGGAATTCCTTCCTCCACCTTCTGCACTATATCAAGGGCTAAGTGGAACATGAGGGTGGCTTCATCTTTCTCTGAAGCATTAGATATTGACCACGGCCAGAAGCAGGATGGGTACTTTGACTGTTGTGGCTTACTCAAATGCACCTTAGGCCTTGTCTACATTGGGTTTTTTTTTGCACAACTGCACTGGTGCAAACCCCTAGTGTAGACACACTATGCTGGTGTGAAAAATGACTTGCACTACCACGCTTTCTCTGTTTACTCTCTAGGGTTAGCTCTGACAATCATCTAACACATCCATGCTAAGGGCAAAGTACTGTTCAGCTTTGTTGGAAAACTTGGAGACACACACGCTAACCCAGTGCTTTTCCCCCAGTGCAGACTAAGCCAATGTATCCAGGTTTGTATGTTACCAATAGAACTAAGCTATTCTGACCCAGGGGTCAGAGAAGTTTAATAGGCTGAGCTCACTAGTATCATTATGAAGAGTCTAATAATGAGATTAACTAAGGAAGGAGATCAATTAAGATTTGTGGGCCAGTCTCCTATTCTCCCATGTCATGGTCTATCTGGCTTTTAGGAATTACTGGTAATGCAAAACAGAGCTAGGGGAAGACATACACATTTATTTGTCAACAAGGGTTAGTTCAGCCTTTGATACAGATTTTCTTTAATACTGATGGTGTTGCAGAAATTGGTTGCTCCTACTGTTACAGATGGCTTGGGGATGAGTAACTATGGGTGGCTCTTCCAATTTTCATGAGCACTGTGTGTTCTGATGGACAGGGCATAAGACTGAAAGTCAGAAGAGTTGCTTTATGATCTTGGGAATTCATGTCACCTCAGTGTGCCTCACTGTAAAATGGGAATAATAAAAGTTATCCCTCTTTGTAACGTGTATTAAGGTCTCCTGATGAAAAACTCTGTTCAAGGTAATGGACTAAAGTTCAGCAGCTCAGTAAGTGAACACAACACTAATGACAAAGGAGCCAAGCCCTCATCTGCAGTGTCTGAATTTGACCCACCATTATTGATTTTGATCTAGTGCTGTTCTGAAGAGCTCACTCTACAGAGCAGGTGGGACACATTTACCCCATCAACTTACACCTGAAATGGTTGCATGGTAAAGGAACCCTTTGACCTTACCTATACGATGAAGTAATTTGGCATTTTCAGATTAGCTCCATCTGTTTATCTATTTTTAAGTTCGCTCTTGGGCCTAAGAGGGACCAGACATCAATCCATGCTCTCCAAATCTTTCTGAACAAGTCTCTCATATTTCAAACTTGTAAGTACAGCCAGGCAAGGCGTGTTAGTTTTATCAACTTGTAAATGTACCTTTTGCTAGGGTGTTTACCTCTGTTTGTTGTAACTTTGAACCTAAGGATAGAGGGGGTTCCTCTGGACTCTTTAAGTTTGATTACCCTGTAAAGTTATTTTCCATCCTGATTTTACAGAGATGATTTTTACCTTTTTCTTTAATTAAAAGCCTTCTTTTTAAGAACCTGATTGATTTTTTCCTTGTTTTTAGATCCAAGGGGGTTGGATCTGGATCCACCAGGAGTTGGTGGGAGAAAGGAGGGGGGATGGTTACTTTCTCTTTGTTTTAAGATCCAAGGGGTTGGATCTGTGTTCACCAGGGAGTTGGTGGAAGAGTCTCTCAAGGCTACCCAGGGAAGGGAGTTACCCATTTGGGAGTGGTGGCAGCGGACCAGATCTAAGCTGGTAGTTAAGCTTAGAAGTTTTCATGCAGGCCCCCACAACTGTACCCTAAAGATCAGAGTGGGGAAAGAGCCTTGACAAAGGCATTGCAATCTATTTTAGGTAGTGAAGTGTATTACATGTCGGCTAAAGTGATACAGGTGTTGTACGCTCTGCACTCTCTCTAGCTGGCTGCATACAAATTGTGTCCTTGATTTTTACTTGTTCTAATTATATGATCTGTTGTCATTCATAACTGTGGTAATTTAAAACTCTATTTTTGATTGCTGATTTTCCAAAACAAATTATGGTAAAATACAGCCAGTTTCAGGTGGGGTCCTGGAATGACAGGTTTTCCAGGTTTTAAGCCTGAAAGCTGCAAGATACAGGACAAGGTTTGAAAAGCACACCTTCAAGGAATAGATTTTAGTATTATGTTAGTATACTAAGAAGCTGCAGACAACAATGCAAAGTGCTCAGATGAAACACATGATAAAGAACTTGATCAGGTTTACCTTTCAGTGTATTTGTTACCCAGCACAACATATTGTAAAGAATAGTTCAGGGTGGAGAACATGGAGCTGTATCAGTTCTCATAGTTCTTTTGAAAACTTCATTTCAAAAAGTCTGGATTCAGTGAACAAGGGAAGAGCAATTGACTAAACTATTCTGTTTTTGATAATGAGACCTGATATACACTTATGTTCAAGGAACCTGAAGCAAATTAATTCATCTAAACTGAGGCAAGTGAACACAATGGAACATGCACTCTGTGCTTTTGCCTCTAAACCCAGCTTTTATACAGAAGCATAGTCATCATCCAAGTGGTTTTCTTAAAATTTTTTAATCCAATATCCTTTCATACATTGGATACCTAGTACTCATCCACAGATCCTTATACTTTCCCTTTTTTAAGACGTAACTTCAAACTACTGCACTTTAGATTTTGGTCATTGTTGTTGTTTGCTTTCCTGTAAAGAGAAACAATATCTAAAATTACTCACTCTAGATGAGCACACTTTTGCAAGATCGGGGAAGGAGAGGTGTGTGAACAGACCCAAATATCACTTCATACATCTATCCACAGGAAAATCTGAAGCAAGTAAAATGAAAATAGACTACAAAAATCTGGCCAGTTCTTTCATTCAGGGTCTGATCCTGTAAAGTCCTGAGTGTCATTACATCCTGTTGATCTAATACCATTGGGCCATAAACTGGTAAAGGCACTTTATACATTGTTCACAGCTCCCTAGAAAGATTTTCTTGCAAAATAAAGATGACCTTCCCCTAGGAAAACAGCTGTTAGTCTTTATGTCCGAAGAAATGACTCAAGCACATGGTTCTGTTTTCGTCCCTTCAAGGGTAGAGGGGCTGTAGAGGTTGCATATAAGGCTGCAGGAAAATGCTTCCAAGTTTGTCTTTGGGAGCAACTGTTTGCAGCAATATAATAGAAGGAACTGCACTTAGACCCCCGATTCATCAGGGTAATTGTGCACTTTGTAGTCCCACTGAAGAAGACTCACATGCTTGCAGTTAAGCATGTGATTAAAACCTTGCTGAATTGAGACCTTAAATCTCTCTTAAATGTGTGAACCTTCTACCACAGTCTACCACAGTAAAAGAGTTCTGCCTCTTCTCCTTGACATTTCCCCTGTTTTCCCCTTCTAGGTTTTCTTCTTGTTCCAGCCTTTTAGCAGGGCTTTTCCACACACTGAAAATTTTTGTTACAGTTTTGGCAGAGATGTGGACCAACAAAGGTTGCCAGTTTCCATGTGAAACTTGCTTTTTAAATTTGATTCCTTCTGTGGCTGTGTGATTTTACTATTCAAACAGGGGTTATTTTGAGGTGATAGGGGAAGATATATTTCTTCTTAGTGAGCTATAGTTAGTTAAAGTGCGACTTTCTTTCTTTCTTTCTATGATGGGTAGGAAAAAAGAAAGAAAAGGAAAGAAAACAGGGAGTTTGCCATTTGTCCTGCATACAGTTAAGAACTAGCTTACATAGCCTCATATTCCATTCCTTCTCTGATCCACTAGTGATCAGTAGTTGTTGCATAAGATGCTTTCCTGAATCAGTTATGTAAAACTAAAACCCCCATAAGTTGGGAGCATAATGAATGTTTAACAAAGAGTGCTACTGTTCCCTTCAATCCTATTATGTTCTTTGTAAAGTACACTCCGTTTTCCAAAGTGCTCATTGGGTCTTCCATGTGCATCCTTTATTATTTTTAAAAATATATTTATTTTCTGTTTGCTTTATTGTAACACAGAAGAAGAAAAAGCTGTGAATCTGGGTGGGGAGAGAAAGTAAAGGAGGTTTGTTTGGAATGTTACGTTCAAGCCTAGTACATAGGGTTACCAACCCTCCCAGTTTCGCCGGGAGACTCCCAGAATAGGGCTCTATCTCCCGGAGGCTACTGAAGCCAATCCGGGAGATTTTTAACTGCTAAAAATTCAGCGGCACAGCGGGGCTAAGGCGGGTTCCCTGCCTGCCCTGGCCTCACGCTGCTCCTGGGAGATGGTCCCTGTGGGAATAGTTGGTGCTTGGAGGGAAAAACCCAGGCTACTGTTTCTTTAAGGGGCTAGGTCCTGGTGCCTTGCAGTGTAGGTGGGACAATGCTCCCTTCTGTCTCAGCCAACTGGGAGGAGCCCTGAGAAGAAGGGCAGCATATATGCTATCTTTTCCCTTATAACAGAGGCAATACCAGCAGGGGTGAAGAATTGCTATCCTTGCTCAGTCCAGCGAGGAAAAGTAGTGAGTTACAAAGAAGGCTAACTGGGAAGGAAGCTAGTTTAGAGTTGCAAGTGTAACCCTTCTGCCAGGCCAAGTTGATAGCAGCAAGGGCCGGGTTCAGTACATAGGGGTCCCTTCCCAACAGCGTGACACAGAACCAGCTTGAGCCCCCACCCAGTGACCTGGGAAAATCTTACACACACCCCTGGGTGCCTCGAAGAGGCAATACTTCCCCTCTCGCAAGCACAGAGCCTCGGTGTAGCAGAAAATGTTTAATAACATTAGGTAAACGACATAGCATTAAATTGGGAAAACCCCACAACTAGAGTTCATAGACCAAACCATGAGCGAAGACCCACCCCAGCAAATTGGGCCGTGTCCTTTCCCGTTGGTTCTTGAAACCAGCAACCCAAGAATCACCAAAGTCCCAAAAGTCCAACAACCCCCTAAAGTCTCTGTCCCTGGTCAGTGCAGCCCCAGATTTCGGGGGGGTGGTGCGCAGGGTGTTAAGGGGCACCTTACGTGATCCGAGACCAACCGGCCGCCTCTCTGTGGGGTTCTGCCACAGCCTTCACCACGAGCCGCTCCACTCCACCTGCTGTCCCATGAGCCGCTCCTGCCGTCCCACGAACTGCTCTGCTCTGCTCACCCACCTGTGAGCCGCTCGGCTCCGCTCCACTTCAACCGTCCCTTGGGCCGCTCCAGCCGTCCCCGCAAAGCTTCGCTCTGCCAGCTGCTCCTCCGGCTGCTCTGCTCTGCTCACCGACCTGTGAACCGCTCAGCTCCGCTCCGCCCGTCCCCGCGAGGCTCCACTCAGCTAGCTGCTCCTCCAGCCGTCCCCGCAAACTGCTCCGCCAGCCGCTTAGCAGTAGAGCTTCAGGCTCCCCCACTAGTTAACACAGCCTCAGTGATCTCAGCTCTTAGTAACTTTAGCTCTTTTGTGATTTCAGCTCATAGTAGGGGAGCCCCAGTGCTGGTGCACTAGTGGCCCAAAGTGAACTCAGCTCAGCAGCCTGTAACTAGACTCCTAAGGGAATCAAAGTTAGCTCTAACATTCAACAGTGGAGAGAGGAGAAGGTGCAATTGGTGTTTCGGGCTCACAAAGGCGACCCACACCACCAGGTACCAATACCTGCCCCCAACCTCTCTCAATTCACTGGGTTTTGTAACCCATGCCCCTTGACAAGCAAATGCGACTTAGGTAATGGTGAAGGACTCACTCAGGCCTTCTGTCATACAACAGTTCCACTGGCCTTGATTCACAGAATCAGGGTAACAAAACTTTATTCTTCCTGCCCCAATAACAGAGAAACTGGGGATCCCACACCAGCCAAAGTAACCACTTTCAGTTGCTGTTGTTTCATGCCAGGCGAGTGGGTGTGCCTATGCAAACAAGATCAGCCCCTGGAGTTCTTTTCCACACTCGCCATAATTCACCACCAGATGTCAGGGTAGAGCTCATCCTGACTCTGCTTACACAAGGAACCTGAATTAGCCAAGCCCTAAAAAAGCGGATGGGGGGACTCCAGGAGGGAAAACCTGAATGAATCATTGCAGCCCCCTTGAAGGGCTGGGGGACTCCTGAATAAAGGAGAAGGAGTAGGAGCAGGCCTGAGGGCTAAAAGACTCTGTGTTTTGGAAAACACCTACCACCACAAAACCCCACAAACAGAGACTCTTATGCCAAGAATTGTGGTCTGAGAATAAGTCATTGCAAGGAACTAAAAGGAAACTTGGAGCACAGTGCCTGCAAGGCTATATCAGGCCATGATGAAGTGCTCAGGGATGGTACCAGTCCACAGGGTTGTTTTTTATTTGACTGCTGGTTTCTGAGCTTTTAGGGTGTACTTAGATCATGTTTTCAAGCTTCCCATACAGCCATGAGGCCAAGAAACTTCTTTTTTTTAAATAGAAGGTGACATTCTCATGTAATCACATGAATCTTGGAGGTGGTTTAAAAAAATCTAACAAATATGAGTTTTGTTATAAGAGTTCTTTAATGGTGACTTGCTAAGGATTTTTTAAAAGAATGGGGCTTGTGTCCTTTTCTGTTTCTTGATGTTGGATAGATGGTTTAAATATTTTTCTGTACTGTTTTCCCCCTTGGTAGTACCAACAATATCAACTCTTGTCTTCCTGGAGAATGAACTGAATGTTCTGGAAGATGCCAATTGTTATTTCTCATACTTTAATTGAGAGAGTGGGGTATAGAACTTTCTAAAAAGACATCCTTTCTCTAGTGTGTTCACTGACAAAGCTGACTAGGTGTTTTTTGAAGTATTTAAAATAGTCACTAAAAATCTTTTCCATTCACAGTTACTCAGCTTTCAATCAATTCTTTTGTGAAGAACTAGTTACCACTGAGATTCCAGTAGAATCTGTTTGTGAAGTGACCAACAATTTAAACAAACAAACAAACAAACCTTTCATTCCTGTTTTATACTCCTGAAGAAGTAAGGGTGGGCATAAGTGCAATATCCTTAAAAAAGCAAGAAGGTGGGATCAGGATAGATTTACAAAAAGCAAGAAATGTTGAGTCAAGAGGATGACCTAATGGGTGAAGTTTGGTGAATAACATCACCAGAGTTTAGCACAGGTTACAGGCAGCCTACTATGTAACAGATATTTCTAGGAGAACTAAGACAAAGGTTGACCCTCTGACTACAGCAAAATCAGATAAATGCAGCTATGACTATAGCACTCTGAGTAAAATTCCAAGGCCTTTTAAGAGTAACAGATAGTAGGGTGACCAGATGTCCCGATTTTATAGGGACCGTCCTGATTTTTGGGTCCTTTTCTTATATAGGCTCCTATTACCCCACACCCCCTGTCCCAATTTTTCACATTTGCTGTCTGGTCACCTTAACAGGTAGAAGTCAACACCAAATCCCACTGCAGGTAGTTACATACAGTACTGCTTTCCTAAATTCCTTCCCTTGCGGTTTCACTTGAGTGTTATTTTTCAGGTCTCCAATTTCAACAGTTGTACAACACTGCTGTGGGCTGTGTAGCAGATGGCCTATTTTACCGAAGAGATAGGTCACTTCAACTACCAGTGAAATGTAGCTCTCTGTATATCTTATTTATCATCAATTTCAGATCCTTTAGGATGAAAGGTAATATTATTACTACCACTATGTTTAAATAAAGCTTTTCTGTAGCCTCTGATGTAAAACTAGTCTAGAGGGACTTTAATGTGTCAGAATCTGAACAAATAACCAACTTTGATAGCTTGAAGTAGTTGCCCCTGCACAGTATATGCTTTTCATACATTTTCATAAGTATTGGGCAAAGAATCCCAGCCATATTTACCCATAAAATGTATTCAACTTTATTATTAATTATAGATTGAACTGAATTGCTAAAGGTAGATGTGACAATGCACTGAAAGATGCAGTTAGAGCATGTGATGTTGACTTAGCAGCATAAATTTCCCATAGAATTATATTAAATTTGTTACATAAATAGAAGTTTCATTAAGTTTTTTTTAATTGACTTAAGCAGCAAAGGAAATTACTAGAAATATTCCAAGTTAATGCAAATGAGGAAATTCCCAGTCAGAGATGATGTATACCAATTATACAGTGTTTCTTCTTTGACTGCCTTATTTGTCTAGCAATGACTCAGCATGCAGGATCATGCCAGCTCAGCCTGAACTCGGTGTTTTCTTGTTTTTCTTGTCACCTTGCATAACTTGAAAGGTCCTTGATTTTTGTGTGTGTGTATAATGTTACTGAAGGGGGTTATTCGGTAGTAGGTTTCTGTGTTATTCAGCGTAATGTAAGAAATATAAACACTGATAAACATTTCACAAGCATTAAGCCTCAGCACAAATGAGAGAGTACTCTGAAAAGTAAACTGAGCATAAAGTTAGCAGGGGAACCTTCAGAAGGTCTCATTTTGGGTGCTGCTCTTGACTGCTTCCTGGAGACCTTAATGGAAATGAGAAGAGATCATGCATCATGAGCAGCTGGCATTCTCCCAGCACAATCTGCCCTGAACTTACCATGGGGCAACTGCTCAGTTAGGAAACACCCAAGAAACAAGGCACAGCCTAATATCCATAGCATCTGGGGAGAAGCTGCAGGCAAAGCCCATGGCAGCCTTTGTGGTGGCCTCATGGCAGCTGGTAGACTTATACCTCCAGCACTCTCCTCCCCTTGGTCCCACTTGTCTGCATCCACTCATGTTGTGTGGAATGACTTAGCTATGGGTGCTGATGATATGCTCTCAGTCCAATCCAATATTGCAGCAGCCTACAGCTTCTCTGCTACACAAGCTTCTTACGTTGCCCCCAAGGCTGATCCCCTTAATACTAACTCCCAGTGAAACCCCATCACTAGTCCTGGGTGGGTGATGCAAGCAGCTATTTAGCATTTTCAGGTGCCACCAGCCCAATCTACAATACCTGATAATGACTGCCAACTTTTAAGATGGCTCCAAAGCCATTACCTAAATAGCCTAAGAGCAAATAGAAAAGCCCTCAAACAGTAGCCTCAGTTGGCAGTTTATCACTGGACCTTTTTCCTTTGGTCTTCTTGTCAAACGTCCCTCACTAACTGCATTGATAAAAAAGTACATTTTACCCCATAACCATGTTTATTCTGTCTTCTAAGCATGTTTCCATTCTAGTTTAAGAGTCAAGTTTGTGGCATACAGCCTGTCTCTCAGTGGAGTGAGAGGCTGCTCTCTGGGATTATGACTATCAGTCTGCTTGCTCTGTTTAGGGGCACAGGGCTGCAGGAGACCCAATGAGATGCTGCTATCAAAGCACCTTCACTCATACCCCCCGAGGGTCTCATCTAAGTTCCAAGCACCTCTAGCTGTCTTTGTGTTGTTTTGAAAATGCTGTGTGAAGACCCACATCCCTCAGAATACTTGCTCCCTTGTAGTGCATGGTTTCCGGTGTGCTTCTTAGACATCTTCAGCTAACCCAAACCCCAGCTTTGAAAATATCCACGCTACTGAAGTTACACCCCCGCTGGACACCTTGTTATTTGAAGTGACTTACTCTGAGTCAAACCATGACTCAGAGGTGAACCTGAAAGAGAACCTTAGGGTCCCAACTCCCATGCTATAACAGCAGAACTGCAGAGGCTAGACTCTTCTCATCTGAACCAGCCTAAATCTGGTATAATTAATGGAGTCAGTTGTGTTATTCTGGATTTACACAAGTGGAAGAGAACAGTTTTGCTCCATTTTCAGTCAGTTTATCTCTAGACTGATCTATGGGGAATCTGTACATTTTTGATATAACAGAGATAAGGATAAAACAAGACAGAACTGCTCTCAGACACAGGAAAATCCCTTTTCTCCCTTTGGAGAGAGAACCTTTCCCAGCAATCAACAATTCAGCCTAGGATTTATCTGCGACTATCAGCAATGCTGACTGTCAGCTGGGTACTCAAGCTTGTCAAGGACTCCTTCGTCACATAGTTCACTGACAATAACTCATCAATTCTGTATGCCCTTGATTAAGGCTGGCTCCGGAACTGAAGAGAAACACCATTACGTGGATAAATGTTTTCCTAACATCTTCATTTATTTTGTTTAGTGGGATAGTTTTTCTGATTCTACGCCATACATAGTGGACTCTGGTTCCGTCCTGATGTGTACTCTGGTAACTGCACCCTTCTGCAGTGTAGAAGCTTTCATGCCACTGGTCTTCTGGAGCTGTGTCAAGCAAACCACATGTACTTTGTAATTTGAATGCTAAAAGTGAGATTTGCCCAAGTGTTTGAAAACTGGAGCCAGAAAGGAGAGGAGCAGTGTCAAGGGGTTTTGTAAAATTTGCCACCACCAGAATCTGACTTCTTTATTTTAGAAGATTTGGGGCTTTTCTACAAAGTATGAGTTTGATGAAAGCTGTCTTTTGTGTTTTATCAGAAATTGGAGTCAATTCATAATAGGAAAACTTACCATTTACTCTACTGCACAGACAATGATTAGAGAATGTCAAGAACCAAAATGTTTTGCTTTCTCAGAAGCCTACAGTACAGTGATTCTTCACTGGTATCAAAAATGTGTTTATTCAGCTGTCACCTTGTGTCCCTTAAACTGTTCTCTTCTGTGGTCAGTAGGCGTTTCCCGTCTGTCTGTCTGACCGCAGCCCTGGAAGGGACACATCTTGTGTCCTTTGGACAGAAAGCTAGGCTCCAGAAAATCTCCATTTGGAAAAAATGGTTTCTCTCTGGGAGAGTCTGTATAAAATTCCCAAATCATCATCTAAGACTCAAGCCGTTGAATTAACAATAGAGAGAAAATCAAAAGAAAACAAATAAATACTTTGCAAAGTTCATCTAGTCATGTGAATACTAAAAAGGAATACAGAACTAGATGGACCTCTGGTCTGATCCAATATGGCAATTCCTAAACAATTTCTAGTTCTCCATTGCATTTTCCTTAGTCCATCCTGAGGGTCTCTCAGTCTGTCAGAGACCCATCACACTGGTTCCAGGCCCCCTGCAAGTTCCCTTCATGGCTCTGATACATCTTTAGTTTTTTTGATATGGCTGACTGATTTATCAAGCAAGTTGACTCCTCCCCTCCAAGCTTCAGTGATGTTCTTGGGGCCTGTTCCCAAATTCAATCCAGATTGTACCCAACGCTGTGACTAGGTGCTTTTAGAGCCTGTTTGTCTGTTCCACCAGATCTTTCTGTAATGGTGGATACCCACAACTGGACATTTAGGGCTTGTCTTCACTACCCGCCCGGATCGGCGGGTAGAAATCGATCTCTCGGGGATCGATTTATCGCGTCTCGTTGGGACGCGATAATCGATCCCCGAATCGAAGCGCGTACTCCACCAGCCCAGGTAGGAGTAAGCGCCATCGACGGGGGAGCCGTGGCGGTCGATTTGCCGCCGTCCTCACAGCGGGGTAAGTCGGATCAGATACGTCGAATTCAGCTACACTATTCCCATAGCTGAATTTGCGTATCTGAAATCGATCCCCCCCCCCGTAGTGTAGACGTAGCCTTAGACCTTGCCCATGAGTAGAAATCACCCCTTTCCTTATCTGCACTAGAAGTTTGATCCAGTGCAGCTATACAGTTTGTTGCCCCTGATGGCTGAAGTCAGAGCTGATCACTAAAACAGACAAGGCCTTGCTCCCCACTCACACTTTTCTTCCTGCCCCCTTCACACTTCAGGTGACTTGTCAGAGAGAAAGGCCTTTTAGTATGCTATTTAGGCTCCTTTGTAGTGTTTTACATCTTACCTTATTAATGTAAGAGAGGTTAAATATATAACCCCTCATCTTGGATGTTTTCCTAAAGATTTTCTTTAACATTAAACAATGGTAATAATGCCTATGAGAATAATTCAGAGACTGTTGAGATGCTTGCATTTGTAAAGCAACCCTTACTTAAAATATATAATTCAGTATTCCACAGTACTGGTCCAAAACACTTCAGCTGTGAGTAGGAGAGTTTTTACCATTACTCTGGTACTTTTGCATAAAATGGAAAGTAACTTATTCCAGTCAATTACTGTTGTAGTGGGCACCCTTCCCCCTATCTCTCCTAATTTTTAAAGCTCTCTGTGCCCTACATCCATTTCTCCTTATTACTAAATCACTGAGGGTGTGTCTTCCCTGCAGTGTAAGCCTAGAGTTTGAACTCAGACTCAAGCCTAACCCCCTTGAGAAGGTTGAAGCCACAGCAAATTGGCAGCTAAACCTGGGAGCCTGGGACATCTGAACTGTGAAGCTTTACAACACAAACTGAGGCCAGTGCATCATCATGTTTCTCATTAGCTGCGTAGGAGAGGGGCATTTAGCACAGAATTGACTTAAAAATGACTTCCCCTGCTTAAATTCTTCTGGCTCTTGCCACTTAGCAGAAGACATGCCAGGTTACATCATTCTGTGTTTTACCTGAATGTCACAGAAGATGCATTCTAAGATATTACTGAAGCTCCAGAATAATGCATTATGGGATATCAAGAAACTAGGAAGCACTAGGTGAATTTCACAGAGAAATTAGAGTTAAAACTTAGTTTTGATAAAATTTCCCATATGGCCTCATTAATGAATCATTCAGCCTAAAGTCTGGGATTAATTCTTTTTTTCTAGTTCTCCATTTTCAGGTGTGTAAGTCACACCCACTTGGCAGAAAAATAAAGCTGCACCCTAATTAGCCACTAGCGCCATAGCTTAAGGAGACTGCTGGACTTTTGTTTTTCACGGAAACCCATATATGGCCATTTTCTGTTTACGCAGAGAAGATATGAATGATCGACTCAAACATTGCCACGTCAGAGGTCAGGTGACCTGAATTTATGTAATTCTGCTGCTATAACCTGTGCATTACAGTATGCAAAAATGAAACTGACCTGCCACTGCCTTCCTTACAAGAGAGAGTTTTATGTGGAAAAACTGTGTCATTGAGGGGCTGGGAAAACAGTTTGGTAATCTCAAAAGTCAAGGGTTATATAGATTAATCATGTAATAATTTGCTATGATCAAGATAGCTTGCAAGGGAGATAGTCACTTATCCGCTTATTGCTAAGTAAATAATAACTGGGAAGACTGAGCGAATAAAGTTTCTCTGTTGACAACAGGAGTAGTACTTATTACCTCATTCAGTAAATCTGGTTTCAGTACGCTTAACCAAGTCCTATTTTTAGCCTCAGGGGTGTGGCCACAGTCACATACTGATGACTAAACCTTATAGAGTGTTTTGTGGCGCTATAAATACAGCGTGCACTATTTCAGTAGCAGTACCTGTCCAATGAATTTGAGAGAGAGAGAGAAAGAAAAAGGCTTCCAGTAAGAGTAGTGCTTCAGTTAGGTACCTGTGAAAGAACTTTCTAACTTGCTTGGATGCTTTGTGAAGTACATTACTGGACTATATTTAATTACAGTGTGCTCTCTCAAAAGCAGCCAAGGTTATTTTAATTTTTAAATTGTTACTTCTGAGGCAAATGTTAGCCAGTGAGAGTTTCTAAAGAGCTTCAGTGGAGCCTGGAGCCAGAGGGCTTATAACCAGTCTTGCTTCAAATGGAGCAGCCCTGCAACTAAAATGTCATCATTCTTCATATTGTACTATATTTGCATGGTCTGTATTGCCTTTTTAACAGCTACAAACATCAGTTACTTTCCCCATGCTTGCAGCATACAGAATTTGAGAACAGAGAGGGAAACTGAGTTTCTTTAGATGCCAGAGGGGTCTCTTAACAGATCTGAAAATGCTGAACAAATGTTACATATTGGAATAAATTTGCTTAACTCCAGGTATAGGGATAGCCTTCTACATGGCTGTTGTGGTTAATTTGCCCACCAGTCCTTTTATGTTTAATTATCTTATTTAATTGGAATAGCTGTAAGGAAAAGAAGTTAAGGTGTAATAGTGTCTCACTTGCTTGAGCTTTGATTTACCACTTCAGCTCAAGTGGCAAAACGCTTCAGTGAAAAGAATGCATCCTCATGTTCTACTACTTGAACTCTCCTTTTCAGTGGCTTCCCTACCAGCACCTTCCAAGTTCATTGCCTGCTATTCTGAGACACTTCTTTCTGGATATAATTAGACTTCCATCTCCCCCGTTATGGTCCATTTTTTTGTAAAATTAGATTCATTATGGAAGGCTGGTGTGTGTGCTTTGTATCTTACTCTGAAGCATCCAGTGGGGCTCCAGGTTTATGAAGTTAGCAGCAGAGCACATGCTTTAGTGCCAGTTAGAGCTGGGAGAATAAAGCTAACAGTTAGTGTTCATGAATATTAATTTGAATTTTTAAATAAATTTGCCTTGCCTATGCACACTTTCCAGTTTGTTTTTGATTCCAAAAACACTTGAACAGTTGAGTTTGACTGACTAGCAAAATGTTAGTGGTAGGTGAATTTCAGAGTCCTAAGCACAATTAGTTGCAGAAACCAAATTTTGGTGCACAAGTGCTTGTGCACTCATTCAGTTAGGGAACAGAACAACACCTGACCAGTCACAGCAAGTCAACACAATTTAAGTTTCAAATTTGTGTTGAGTCAGTGGAATAAAAACATGCAAACATCAGAACGGCCATACTAGGTAGGCAATTTTGAATGATCCATCCCTTGTCATCCAGCCCAGCATCTGACAGTCTTAGGGACACCCAGAGCATGGGGTTGCATCCCTGACCATGTTGGCTAATAGCCATTGATGGACCTATTCACCCTGGCTATGTCTAATTATTTTTTGAACCAAGTTATACTTTTTGGCCTTCACAACATCCCTTGGCAACAAGTTCCAAAGGTTAATTCTGCGTTGTGTGAAGAAGTACTTCCTTTGTTTGTTTTAAACCTGCTACCTATTAATTTCATTGAGTGACCCCTGGTTCTTGTTTTATGTGAAGGGGTAAATAACATTTCCTTATTCACTTTCTCCACAGAATTCATGGATTTTATACATCTCTACCATATCCTCCCTTAATCATCTCTTTTCCAAGCTGAGCAGTCAGTCTTTTAACTCTCTCCTCATATGGAAGCTGTTCCTTACCAATAATAATTTTTGCTGCCCTTCTCCATACATTTTCAAATTCTAATATTTTTTTTAAGATGGAGCAACAAGAACTGTATGCAGTATTCAGGGTATGGGTGTACCATGGATTTACATAGTGGTATTATGATATTTACTGTCTTACTATCACAG